>NC_136700.1:9895006-10422872 GCF_947650265.1 Symphodus melops
ACTCTCTTTGTTTGACAATGCTCCCTCTCTCCCTCTCTCTCTCTCTGACACACTCACTCGCACTCTCAAACGTACTCCTCTTTTTTTTTTTTTTTAAACCCTCGCTCGCCATCTTTTTTTTTTCTTTTTTCCTGTGCACATGCTCTTTTCTTGTCAGACTTATGCCAGTAATTTCACTTTGTCAAACTTTTTTCACTTTCTCCTTTGTTGTTTTTCCAACCCCTATCCCCTGAATACGAGTCTCCTCACTCTGCTCCTTTTTCTTTCTGTTGCAGTGACATTTTTCTTTGACTCAAATATACAGAACTAAGTGTCCCCTTCGCTTGCGATTAAAGCTGATAAAGAGTTGCAGTCTAATAAATCCATAGTGGTTTCTTTTGCCTTTTCATGCTCCACTAACAGTGGTTCACGATCAGGACCAGAACCCGGGGCCGTTTAATTCTCTTCCAACAGCGGCAGTTTCCAGATGTTGGCGGCCCAGTGGTTGGCAGCAGACTGCCAACACAGGCTCAGGTACTGTATATGCTTCCTAATGATAGACGGGGGAAACTGTTAGAAGGACTCGCAAGAGAAGACAAGGGAGCCTGAAGCATGGTAAAGAGAAGAGAAGCTGGCATGAGAGACTATGGCCAAAAGGAGAAAAAAAAAAAAGACCACAAAAAGACTGGCAGACTATCGGACAGTCAAGAGTGATAGACTCTCCAAGAGAAAATAATGTTTGGCAGCTATAAGGATGGTAGACAAAGATCCTATAGAGAGTGAGACTGCAATGTTAAAGAGGGAAGGAAGGAGAGAGAGAGAGAGAGAGAGAGAGAGAGAGAGAGAGAGAGAGAGAGAGAGAGAGAGAGAGAGAGAGAGAGAGAGAGAGAGAGAGAGAGAGAGAGAGAGAGAGAGAGAGAGAGAGAGAGAGAGAGAGAGATTCCAGCTGGACATGGACCCATTCCCCAGAGTGGCAGTGCTGAGCAATGCTTACAAAGACCCTAAGGCGACCCCCCTAGACTCAAACTGGGGGGGAAAAAAAGGAGGGTAAAGAGGGCTCTGGGGAAGGCATGAGGGAGCGGGGGGGGGGGGCACTGATAAGCACGAGTTAGTCCAACACACCCTGACACAGGGAGGAGGGAGGCATGTGCAGGAAAGGAGGAAAGCTAAAGAGGGATTTTTCTGCTTTACCTCAAAATGGAAGCAACGTTTCTTTTTTTTTTTTGTTGAAAGGACAGAACATTTGTATCTCACAGACAAAGAAGCAAATGGATGCCAGTCATCTCCCACTTGAGTTCATACAGAAGAACTTACAGTCCAAGAAACTGGCACGAGGTACTCAGGATGGACAGACACGAGAGATGCCATGTTTTTTAAAGGCTGTGGAGTTTGTGTGAATGGTAACTATAGAAATAACAAATTGTCGGGATTTTTGGCCTTCTAGCTTTGAATAAGTCAGGAACATTTCTTCCCAAAAAATACTGGCAATATGAGAAATTATTGTGATATATGACTGAAGTCAAGACAATTCAATTAAAAAAAAACTTTGTCCACAGGACAGAAAAACGTAGTTAGGCTGACAGCTGTTGTCTCACAGTTGTAGAGATTACACATGAAGAGGATGTCTGTGAGAAATACGGCTCAACTTCACGAACACTTAACGTTTAAGACATCTGATGATCCTGACTTAGTCTGTAGTAACCAATGATTGGGCTGCTGGACGATCGAGGGGTGGAGAGAAGATGTACACTGGCTTATCGGCAGGAGTACGATGTGAAGCTGGATTGTACCAAAGCGAAGCTCAGCCGCGTCTTCAGAAGACAAGCAGTGGGAGGGGAAGAGTAATGAAGAAGTCCGCTGAGGCCTGGTGGGTCTAAGGCCACGTTCGGTCGACTTCAGCCCTGCAGCCTTTCGTTTGAATGAGCCAGACTGGAAAAAGTTGACCCAGGCTCCACTTTAACCACAATGTGATGACATAAAGCAATGAGCATGCGTCGTTTTCTATGCAAGGCTCTTTCCTGTTTGATGCTTTTTCAGGGGGAAACGATTGTGAAAATGATCAACCTTCTTGACTTGGAAATTGTGTCCTTGAATTTGAGTAAAACTCAACTTTTATCAGCGTTGAGGAAAGTATCCAGCGTTATGTCTGACCAGTTAAAAAAAAAAAAAAAAAGTTTAATTTTGTCTTCAATCATTGTCGAAGCTTTGACCATAAAAAAAAATATTGTGCATGATTAAAAGAAAAAAGAAAAACCAAGCAGCAGCTATTACATTCATTATATCAGAGCGTGGTTGTACAGTGGGACAGAAAAAAGAAAGAAAAAAAAAAAAGCACAGGGAAGAGAAGGGGGAGGAAAAAGGGGGGAGGCAGAGAAAAAGGAGCGAGAGGGTGCTCGCCTGGCACAATGAGTCCTACTTGTTAGCCAGTGACAGTGTCAGGGATCGTGACAGGGTCCAGACGCTAGACACCAGCTGCAGCGCCTCGTAAATAGACTGCTGTCTCGCAGGCACATTTGCACGGCAATGGTTGCGCACGCACGCGCACACACACAGGCATGTGGGCACATGCATATACTATGGCAGGCACACAGACAGACACTGACTTATTGTCTCTTTCCAAATCTTGTAAAAGGGACAGTGAACCTCTTTGTGCCTTGTGTCCCATTAAAGCTCCTGTGAAAGGAAAATGTCCTCCTCACGCGAGAACTAAACAAAATTGCTCCAGAAATAATCAGATGTGAATTTGGTGTAATTTTGTTTTACGATATCGGCTAAATATTGACGCTTCAAGGAAAACACGGAATCCGAAAGTGTAAAGGGGAGCTGGAAGAGTAATCTTTCTCAGTATGTTGCCTTGACATAAACTTTGTGTGCGTGTGTGTCAATGTGTAAGTGAAGACAACCCCTCCCTCCATGGTGATAACGAGGGGGCTAACACACTACATCTGCCCTGCAGTGCACAGAGGAAGAAAAGTTGGAGGAGAAAAAACAAAAACTAAAAGGAGTTGGAGAGAGTTAAGGGGCAAGAGGCGAGCTGGGGCTGGGCTGGGCTGGGCTGGGCTGGGCTGGGCTGGGGGGGGGGGGGGGGGGGTTTGAAGGGGTTAAATGTGCGAGGCTGATCCTGCTGAGCCAGCAGCAATACGTTTAAGTGCAAGGTTTCATTGTAGCAGATACAGAATGAAACCTCCTTCCCATTAGTCACGCTAGTAACTGAAAAGAGTCTTCGCTCTGCTTAACCCTTTCTGCACGGCAAACAAACCCCAGCAACAGCTCAGGTAAAGCCTCAGTGGCCTTTTTCTGTTTGTGTGTAAACATGTAAGACCAATGAGATCCCAGTCATTATAGTCCAAGTGTGCATAATGGTGCAAAGTGACATTTTTCCAACTTGGTGCATGAAGAGAGAGGACCTCTGAAGTAACAAGAAAAAGAGACCCCCCCCCCCCCCTCCTCCCACTTCTATCCTTGTCTTCTTGAGCAAGCCTCCTACGCCGCGCCACAGCACACGCTGTCTCTGAGGGGCTTAGGGAGGAGAAGGCTAGCATACCCTTCCTCCAGTGAGAGCAGGGCAGAACCATAATCATCGTAATTATCATCATCATCATCACACTGCCTTAACCGAGACACGCCACAGCAAAGCAAGTGGTGCAATGACAAAACAATGAACAAAACCAACTGCGTAAACAAACCCGTAATGAGAGTACGGAAGGTAAATCGGGTCATTCAAAAAAAAAAAGAGGAGCGAGTTGTACTCAGTTTCATCTGCTATAGTTTTAAGAGCGCTTGATGCCTGTTCATGCTGAGGAAATAAATATGAGCTGGCTTTTATTCAATGATTTCATCAGCCTGTTGCTATAACCTGACCAAAAAAAAAAAAAAAAAAAAACTACTGCAGATTAAAAGAAGAAATATCAAAAGATCAGGTATTTCACCACATCTCCATTTGGATGTTCATTCACTCCACAATAGGAGAGAGACTTTTCTGAAACACACACCTTATCCCTTTCGGAAAAGACATGTGTTGGCACAGACCTCTCTCCAGTCCATTTGTTTTAGTGCTCCAAAAAAAAAAAAAAAAAAAAAAGCCATTTGATCCTAATTAAATCAAAATGGAGCATGAAACGCCTGGTGTTCAGCAACACAAAAAACCCAGCCCTTGCTGTTTGTTTTCATTACGACAACTCTGAAACGGCAATACGCTGACAACTCACCAGAAAAACTCAAAGAAGCCCAGAACGTCCCACGAGGTCGAGGGAGGGGGGGGGGGGGGGGGGGGGGGGACTAGTAATATTGTTCTCCGGCCAAACGCTCAGCAATAATAAAACTACAATTATCATTCATCATTCTCGCATTTCCCCTCTCATTGTAAGTCCAGTTGCCATCAGCACCAGGTGACAAGAAGAAGCCATAAGGCCTGTAGTGAGCTGCACAATGTAAACCATGCTGCACTGGAAGAAGTGTGCCACAGTGACTGGATGTTTAAGGGGCAAAGAACGTCACGGATCACAAAGCATAAATGTCAAATTGTTGGACAAGAATAAACAAACTAAACACATACACACACACAACAGAAGCCCGCCATATGTGAAAAGTACATCGAGTCCGGGCGTTTCGCATCTCTACAGGTTGTTCTCAACAGTTGCTTGAAATTAAGGGTGAGCTGCTTTTCCGTCTCTGCAGCAATAACAGAGACATTTATTACTCAAAGACAACAGTGTTGATCCATTTACATCAGAGAGAAAGGAGTGTTTAGATTGTCTGAGTGCTTTGTATTAATCCAGGAGGCTCAAAAGTGATTGTGATAGAGAAATATTTCCAGACCTTTTTTCTTCTTCTTGCTAATTTCAAAAGCTAAATTCAGACAGCTAACATGATTGGTTTTTCAGATATGGCAATACCACAAACACAATCTTTTGAGGGAGGCTTTAATATGGGTATAACAAAACCTTTAACACAATCTAAAAGACAGTCCAGAGAGAGTATACCTGCCCAACAAACAATGTATTACCTTCTCACAAGTAAACAGCACTCACTAGTAGTCTTAGGTCATGTGTGAAAAGGCTTTAAGTTAACTTTACTGCAAGAGCACTTGAGAGTGCACTTGTGCTGATGGTGAATGAATTGCCATTTGGAAGTGCCAGGCAGTATTGTTTTTTTTTTTTGTTTTTTTTTAATTGTCTGATTATCAGCTGCATTTGCAAAGTGCTCGCACTGAAACAAACGAATGACCAAATAATCAAATGACATTGTGGGACGCAGCAGACATTTAAAAGCATCCAGCTAACTATTACCAAAGTTCGAAAGGGCTGCAATATCTTCCACACTAACTTCACTGTCAGAAGAGTGGAGATGGCCAGTAAAGGTGTCAGAATGCTCAGTGTGGTAGTGGTTGTTATTAAAAGACTTTTCTTTCTTACTCCAGTCTTGTCACAGAGCCGCAGGGTGTTGTAGGAGCCCACAGCAAACACCTCTCCATCCGGTGCCCAGGACAAAGACGTGATCGGGTAGTCATGTGACGACGAAGAGTAAAGCAGGCGGCCGTAACTGTCCCAGACCTGTAAGTGGAGGACAGGTTTGACCGGCAAATAAACAAACAAACAAACAAAACAAACACATCCACACACTCCCTTGGCATGTACAGCTAATGCTAAACTTCGACACACCTTATACTTGCAGTCCTCTCCGCCTGACAGTATGAGGTCATTGACGGAATTCCAGTCGACCTTTAACACGATCCCGTCATGGGCCTTCCACTAAAGAGAAAGAGAAAAAAAGAATTTTATGAAACAGTGTAAAATAACTCCATTCACCGAGTGGAAAAGTGAATAAAGATGAGCAGGAGTATTTTGTGTAAAAAAAAACAACAAAGAAAAAACAGGCTCACCCTCTATGAATGTTTATATACTAAAAACACCTAACTGTTCCAGTCGTGCAGGTGAACACACCAACTGTTACATGCTCAAGTCATCACTTTTCACAACTTCATTTTGATTTGAACAGATGTGAAATTCTTTGTCTGAATCGACGGACTCTCACGTCATGATCTTGTACTTTTCTACAGAGCACGGAGAAAGTGGGCAGTTTCTCAGTCTTTTCAGATCAGCATAACGAAAGATTACTTTCTACATGGTGAACAAGCTTGTCGTTTTGACAACAGCCCTGCGATGAAGTCCCGCCCTCATTACGCCTTCGTACTTACATATTGAATCTGAAATGGTGTGACATTAGTGGCCAAGTGTGTGAACTCACACTCCGCCATGGCATTGTGGAAGCAATGAGGGCCACGGCATGTGAAAACACACAGCGGGAGCTTCACATACACGAGCACTCACACTCTGCTGCTGTTCCCGCCTTGCCTGCTCCGACGTTACACGATGCGTGCGTGTGTGTGTGGGGGGGGGCGTAAAAGTTTCACCTCGCCATTCTGCATCCGTGCGTTACCCGTTACCCTTTGCACATGAGCAAGCCTCGCGCCTCAAACAGCAGTGTTTCAGAGTCTAACACAGACCGACAAGCCTTAACTTAAACTCTCAGTGTTACTGTCAGCCCTCTATACGTGCCCACACTCTATTTTGCTTGCTAAACGTACATGTCCAAGGGAAACAAGTAAATACATGCCCGGGTGTGTTGGCTGCATTTGCCACCATATAAGGGATTGTTAGGAGTCTGTTCACACAACGCTGTTCATCACACTCCTGTCACATTAACTTCAACTGCCAGGCAATGTGAGACTAGTGTATGGTGCGCCATGGTTGGCTAATGCATTTTGACCATTCAAATTTGAGATCCCACTGGTTCAACTGGTCTCCGGGGGGTCTCATGGAGGCTGGATGAAGCTGGATGTGTTTATTTATATGCGCTTGGGCCTGCAAATACCTGTGTGGTAATAGCTGCGATAGAGAAAAGGTTCGAGAGGGTGCACATTTAAGCCTCCACTGTTGATCGAAGGACTCAGGCGCTATTCAGCTTCAAGGAGAATAATAAACAAATGTATGCATGAACAAGAAAAACAGTCGCACGTACGCAAGGTCTTACAGTACTTCTTCAGCGACTTCATCATCGCAGAGCCAAGGCAAACTAATCTATTGCAATCGATTCTTTTTATTTGGTCTTCATGTAACAATAATGACAACAAGCTAACCTCAAGTTTAATCAGCAAAAAATGAGAAAGGGCACGAGACTAAAGTAGTAAATTCCAAGCGGGATTTTCACAGGAAATAAACATATCCCATAAAGAGATATCAACAAAGAAGCAGCTACTCATCACAGGATACTTTACAGGAGGGTTGGACACAGATAAGGAGTTTAGCAAAAGACTCCCAAGAGCGGGAGGAAAAAAAAAAGACTGGGTAAAACACAATCATATACAAAGACAAAACAGAAACCCAAACACATGTCGATTAGGAGGAACTGGGCGTGTCCACCGTCGTAAATCATGTGTTTCACATTCATTGATTTATCCACTTGGTAGATGAACTGTTGCCACAATAAAGACAGATATACATCATATATCATCTGTATTGTGTAAAGATGCACTTAACTTTTTTTTTTTTTTTTAAAAAGGAATTGCAACAGCTTCTGTCCACTTCTTCAGAATCTTCCACTGCAGAACAACACATTGTGTTTGTTTGCAAAGCCGAGAAGCTCGATGACAAATCTCTGAATAATAGTTTTACTTTTTTTTTTTTCTAATCAACTTGATGTTCAAACTTCTCAGATCTGATTATGGGTAATTGGGTCATATGACCTGGAATCTTTTCGAAAGACTAATTTCATGTAGTGATGGTAATTATAAATCAAATGGATCGCAACTCACCTGCACAGACAAGCCTTCGTGGAACTCCCAAGACCCTTTTCTTCTGCTTAGTTTGTTTTTGTTTCCCTGCTCTTCACTTTTCCCTGCTTGACTTTGTGATTAAATTGTGCAAATGGTCTCTGCGTATGAATCGTTGGATTGCTTTTATTACTGAAGCACTTTGTAACTGAGTGTTTTAAAAGTGCTATTTCAATTCTGCTTGATCCCATCACAATGTTGACCTGAATATTCACAGGACTTTTCAACACTTAAGATTCCCCTGCGGTGCGATTCTGCGGTGTCGTCTGAAACTCCACCGTCATTCTTTTTTCCATTGAACCCCTCGACACTGTAATGTTGGTGTCCCAGTGTCACTTTACAGTGCAGGACGGAAGTGTGACAGGCATGACATGTAAGAAAGCAGGCTGCTCTGCCCTGCCAGCTTACACGTTTCACATGATGCCTTTGCGGCGTACGGTACCTGTCTTGAACAGAATACGTAAACGCTGGTACATTCTCAGTTTCAAAAACAATTAAGCCTTTATATTGTACATAGAAAATGATGCTCTATGTGTTTCTTGTAGAATGTATCAGTGTAGTACTGAAACTGTAACTGAAAAGTACACATGCAAGTGATTGTTTTGTACCTGTATGACTTTGGCGCTGGGCTGCAGAGGCTTGATGATCAGCTGTCTTCCTGATGTGTAGAGGATTCTGTCTGAGTCCGGACCCCAGGATACAGAATACACAGGAGACCCTACAAGACATGCAGAAACACAAGTACAAAGATAATAAAGAAGATGATCATCTTGTGTGTGTGTGTGTGTGTGTGTTTTTTACTTCCTCTCTGATGGTATCATATTCCCTCAGAGCTCTCACTTTATTCAGCCTATAGAACAGTAGCTTTCAAGCATACCAGCTGAGAAAACCTGACAAAACTTCCACCATATAAGCACAAAGGTGTGTGTGTGTGTGTGTGTGTATGTATGTATGTATATGTGTGTGTGTGTGTGTGTGTGTGTGTGTGCTCTTTGTGAAAATGTGTGAGGGAAAATGTATGAGTGTGTGCGTGAGTTGGTTTGTGGCTCCGCACGCGTGGAGGGTAGAGGGCCTGACATTTAACCCCACTCCAGGTGCATGTGGTTTTTCACAAATGCCAACAAGTCACATGATCTGGATCTGACAAAGGCGACGAGGAGGTGAGACGAGTTCCCTCCCTCCCACTCTCGAACCTCTTTCTAGTGCTCTCTCTCTCTTTCTCTTAAAATGGGTCAGAGAAGCCCAGCAGAGTATGTGTATGAACATGTGTGCATGTGTGCGTGTGTGTGTGTGTGTGTGAGTGTGTGTGTGGAGTTGTGGGCTGTGAAGAGAGGCAACACCTGCAGCGGTGTGAGTGCCATGTGGAGGATGTTGTGTATCTGTGGCAAAGCTACTATTTCCAGGTGTTCTACAAATCTGTGTGTGTCGAGAAGCCCACAAACCAACAGCTCACACTACAAACAGCCAGCTCAGGAAAAATGTTCCGACAAAGTGGGGCTGATCTGCCGTTTCCCTGCCATTTTCCACAGCAGCCGTCATTCAGCAGGAGTGTGCCATCCATTTCCCCCAGAAGCCAACTTTCACCTCCCTCCCCCTACCGTCTCTTTTTTTCTGTCCCACATCTAAAAAGAAAAGTTTAATAAGTCAAACAGCATGATGAATCAATTAATAAGTAAGCCATTCATAATGTGAACTCTGGACGGAGAAATGTATCATTAAGACTCTTTTTATGGCTTTTAATAAAACTCCCTTCCTATAAAACTTTGAAATTTTATGGAGTTTTTAAAAAAATATTTTTTGGGGGTTGCACGAAAACCAAATGCATCCTGATAGAGTCTCATGCATTCAGTCCAATATGATACACTGTGTTGTTCCCTCGCTGTTTGAAGGATTTATCTGTTGCAACAGTTTCGAATCGAGGGGTTTAAAGTCACCTGACTGTTTGCGTTGATGGGTAAAAATAAACCATGTATATAGATCCAGAATTGAGAAGCACCGCAATGCATCGACAAGCGTTTGATAATCGAATGGTGAGGTGACTGACGATTCCCACACCGAATGTTGATGCAATCGTACAAACCAAGAGGAGAGTAAAACACCACCTGCTTGATTCTTATTGAAAATGTCTTGATTGACTAAAAAGACTCAATACTGAAGGACTTCATGCAGATCATTCAGTTATATATATATATATATATATATATATATATATACACACACACACATATAGTCGAATGACAATAAAATCCAACAAGAAAGCTAAGATAAACGTGTTACCATCCAAAATATAAATACACAGGAATAATGCAATACTGACACACTGATAGACATGAATGAGTCTGCTGCGTCTGTTGTGTGTATTTGTATGTGAGAGAGAGAGACAGAGAAGGTGTCATTGATGTCAGTATGTTGTGCTGTGTTCACTAAACGCCTGCAGCTGGTTGGTCAGTGACTGGCTCCTGCTGCTGGCAGGCATCTGTTATGTACGTGTCCAGCTTTGAACTGTGTGCAAAGCTTTTCCTCACACTCACGCTCAAATGATATGATTTCAGATTGATGCTATAGACGGGCACATGGGTTGTTTTTTTTTAAAGCCACCCTGGTATACAGCTTCAAACCTTGTTGTGTTCACGTGTGCACACAATAAGAACACGTAAGTTTACTATCCAAGGCCTCTTTGTTGGGAACTCACTTACTAAACACTGCAGTCCAACAGAAAGATGTTGGTCTATTTATAACATCCCAAACAACCTCAATCTTAAATGTCAAAATGATACAGTGTTCTGCTTCTTTCTCCAGGAAATCATATTTAGACACATATAAAAAGTGCAAAACTGGCGTGCAGAAAGTACACTGCATCTTAAATGTCAAAATGATACAGTGTTCTGCTTCTTTCTCCAGGAAATCATATTTAGACACATATAAAAAGTGCAAAACTGGCGTGCAGAAAGTACACTGCAATGATTAAACAGGCCAAAGTTTCAAGCTGTAAACGCACAAGAATAGTGTGCCTAAGACAGAGCTGATCAAACTCGTTGGCTACAGCTGTCCTTTCAGGTCGTGAAATCAACGGCCCTCAACGTTCAACTCTGTCAGTAAATAAATCACAGCTGCTGCGTTACCACTTTCCAACTGATATTTAGGCATGAAAAAAAGGATTTTTTTAAACTCTTTTAAAAAAAATTTTCATTAATGTTCATTCTATCAAGTGATGCATACAATTAGAGACAAATGCCTTGTTCACACATGCACAAAAACTCCTGAAGTTTTCCATGTGAGCCGTTTGTGTGAACGCAAACAGACTCTACTCTGACTTTATCCCCGTTTCTCCTGCCGGTCACTTCTTTTTTTTTCCAGATGAAGTCTGAGTGAGCTGATGTGAGAACTCAGCAGGATGTTGTCAGGAGAATTCATCTTGTAGAGAGTGGGAGGGGTTTTGTGTCATTTATCTTCCCTGCGTTATTCCTGTTTTGCCAGTATGATCGTCTCCGCTCTGCCATATTTGGGATTCTGTCAAACTACTCATAGCATTGATATAAGGTTAAATATACTCAGTCTACCTGAAATTCTCTGGACTTGTGTATATGTGAAAACTGTTTTGTGTGCAGAGGATGAGTGCAAAACAAATGAATGCACTTCACATATAACAAGGCCGAAGATAAATACTGAATGCAGCTCATTTTCAGTGACGTAAAACAAAGGTCTTAGTCTTACCTTGGCTAGCTAGTGTTGAGCGCAGCATCCCACTTTTTGACCAGATCTTGATATGTCCATCTTCTCCAGCTAATGAGGTCAAATGGAACAAATTCAGATGTCTGCATTTTTTTTCCATATCAATCTTATTCTAATATTAAAGCTGGTCGGTCAAATGTGTGTTTGTTACATGTCAATGACACGCTGTATTTTCCCGTCATCTTAACCTGTGATTAAAGCGGTCCCGTCATAGTTCCATCTTCCTGCCAGAACAGCTCCTTTGTGTGCTTCGACACTTTTCTCGATGCGCCCTATCTTGGAGGTCAGGTGGAACTTCCCTGTAAAGAGACAAAAAAAAAGAAACAAAAAAAAAGTGTGAAAGTGCAGCGACGCTCAGTGAGGAACACCGGAGTCTTTTGGCTACTACAACAGTTTAATATGAAGAATGCAGATGACTGGTTTCAAATCGTAAGTCTGAGTTGGTCAGGTTGAAACAGAAGAAAGAAAAAAAAAGAAAGAAAGAAACCGTACTAAGAAAAGATATCTTTACTACACAAACTTTACAATCCAAATCTTACACTGACCTACCGTTTGCACACAGAGCATTTTATTTCTCCAAGAGGAATCTTCTATTTCCTAGACACGGAGGGTGACCAGGCATGGAGACAGTTATTGAAGACGTAAGCCCTGACATATACTTTGTGGCAGTGTGTATTAAAAAAATCCTGAATGTTCTATGTAATTTCTGGTGGACTGAAACTGCAAATCAGCACGCTGCTGCTCTCTCTTATTTCTAAATTTGGACAACCCAATAAAAGTGGATGTTACTGATCAAGCAGGTAGTGAGCATGGCTGCACTGAAAGAAAATAAAAGACACTTTAAATCCATTTTTAATCAGCATTAACAAAGCCTTCAACTGTGCTTCTCTATGTAAGCATTAAGGCATATCTTACGGTGCTGCTTTTATATGCTGTTTTTTTCTTGTCTGCTTGATATCTGACAGTGGTTGTTATCTCATCCAAAATACACAACAATAATGATATGATTTGTTGTTTTTTTTTTATTTTTTTAGGGTGTGATGAGACCTCTGTGTGAACTTTATTATGACCCCCACTTTGCAGTTTTACAGAGCAGAAGAGAGAGAAACTGTTGTTCAAAACCGAGAGCCAGAGGCTTCAGGCTAAGTTTGGTCCCCTTTGGTACGAGTCTGCTTTCAATCCAAACAGTAGCCTTTCTGGTAGAATGCAAATGGAGCATCCAACGTTGCTATGTATCTTATACATCAGAAATACCAGCATCTCTTTGTTTTGAAGATTTACTTTTGTACTTTTATTGGAGAGATAGGACATATGATAGAGTCGAGAGAGAGAGAGAGAGAGAGAGAGAGAGAGAGAGAGAGAGAGAGAGAGAGATGAAATGCAGGAAAGGCACCACAGGTCAGATTTAAATCTGGGCAGCCCGCTTCAAGGGAGTACCTCCGGACATGGAGGTGCACACTTGAGTTTTTAAAAATAAAAAAAGGATGTGATTGTTGTGTGTTGTTTTTTTGGTGGTTTTTTTTCTTCTGTTACCTCAAAATGATGTATTTCAAGAAAAATCAAACACATTGCAAAACTGATATTTGTTTATTCGTAAGAGGGCAAGAAGCAGAAGAAAGCAGCAACAATGAATGGTAACAGAGTTTTCACTTCTCTCTGGTCTGCCAGAGAAAATTGCTGCTTCAGTTTGTGGGTGTGTTTATGCAACCCTACACTGCCATTACTGTTGTGACCACACATAGCCTGCCAAAACAGTACATCCATATTCTGTGTGTTTATATCTAATATAGGCCCAAAAAAGAGGCATATGAGGCAAACTACACTACTCACAATAGGTTAGTGATATTGTAAGGTCCTCAGTGGGTTTCATATATGAGGTGTTTGTTTCACTTCAGTGATTTTCGGGATAGGGAGGCAATTATATTAGGCTGATCGACACACCTCATTTTGTGTTTTCCATGTAATGGTCTCACTGTGTGCAGTGCGCCTTACATGTTGGGGCCAATACTAAAAAAATACAAAAAGACAAGCCTTTTCAATGTGGCATCAATATGAACATTCTGGGGGTATTAAAAGCTGGTAGTGTCAGTAAGTCTTTCCCAGTTCATTATTCAAACAGTCACTTAACGGATGAGCAGCACCACCTGGCCATAGCGCACCTTCAGGACAGTAGCAGGCAGTCAGATGTTGCTCGTGAACTTGGTGTGTCTTAAAGTGTCAGCAGCAGACACAGCAAGACACAGAACTACTGGCAGTGTGTGTGACAGACCCAAGAGTAGAGCCCAACAAGTGATGGACCACAATGATGACCAGTACCTGAGGACCAGAGACATCATAGAACCCATCACCATCCCCCAATTCCACCAGCACAACTTTCTGTTCATGGATGATAATGCTCCACCACATCGTGCCAGAATTGTTACAGCTCGACTTCAGGAAGTTGAGTGCCACGCAGGGTAAGGCCAGCGATGTCCCCTGACCTGAACCTCATGGAGCACGTCTGGGACCAGCTGAAGCAGCGACTGGATCCTCGTACCCAACCCCCAAGTGACCTGGCAGAAAAGCGTGTAGCACTTGTGGAGGAGTGGAACGCATTGCTTCAGAACATGATCATGAGGTTAGTTCGGAGCATGAGACATCGCTGTCAAGCTGTCACTGCGACAAATGGTGGAAACACCCGCTACTGACTTTGTCACTTTTGTTATTTGGGACTATCTTTGTTATTGTCTAAATTAATAATTATTGCACTAAAGGAAATGGTGCTTCTTCTCATTCATTAATAGTAATATCAAAGGGAACTATTACTTATTTCATTAAAATTAAGACCAAATAGGAAAAGCACTCGTGTAAATAACAATATCCCTAACGTATTGTGAGTAGTGTAGATGTAAAGCACTTTGTGCTACTTTTAAAGTATGAAAAGCGCTTTATAAATAAAGATTGATTTGATTTAGTGTAGAGGCTCATGACACAGACTCAGTTGCAGTTTTTCCTTTTTACAAATATAAATATCAAAATATACTTTGGTGAATTGTTTTTTAAGTGAATTGAGATTGTGATACACAAACAAATCCTTTTATGAAATTCTACAAAATGTGTTTGTTTGGGTCATTTAAAGCATCAGTATCAAATAGGGGATTACTTGAAAAGAGCTGGGCAACAGATACCATGCTTTTAGTTAGCAAATCACCATTTCTGCTCTCCTCAGAAAAGAAGTTTCCCTGTTAAGATATGGACAGATTATAGAGAATAAAGAGACTTGCCATCAGTGCTGGTAAGGACAAAGATCTCAGTCTGGTTCTGTTTTTTGCCACCAACAGTTTTGGGGAACCAATGAAGGTCAACAGGGTAAATGTCCTCTGGCAATTTGACAACCAGACTCGTCTCACTAGCCAGCAGGTTCCATTTGAAGATCTGGTGGTCCTCACTACATGAGTACAGCTCATCTGCAGTGGTCCAGCCGACACAACAAACAAGTTCCTTATGTGATCTGCGGTTAAGGAAAGTTATCAAGGAGATAGTATGTGTAATGTACAATGTTAGATAGCATAAAATACCACCAAAGCTTCAGACAGTATTGAATAAATAGTGTTATGACTTTGGTAAATGTAAGCTCAACCCAGGCAAAATGTGTAACACAGCCAATTAGCAATAACCATCTAAAAGCATCTCAAAACCTTTGTGATGCTTACAATACCACGTGTCACAATACCCAAGTTGAAACTCGTGGGTACTGACACATTATACATATTCGAGCTGTAAACACATACAAGGTTATATTAAAAAAAACACACACATTGAAAAGGATATGTTTAGGTTCCTGTAGCAGCGATGTTTTCAATCTCATGATGATATGTGTGCCTTCTGTCTCCTATTCGAACAAAACAATGAAGGTTAGTAACCGTTTAAGTGACGTTAAAGCTACTTATATCACAGACTTATCAACATACACAATAAACGCACAACATTGAACACCGACATAAGGAATTACCCCGTCTAGAAGGCGAATCGACAGATGGCATGCTCCGGTGGCTGTTACGTTGAGTAAAACAAGCGTCAGCAGTTGCTACGATACCTGTTGTTGTTGCTAAGGTGACTCCTCAGACGTCTCAGACGTTAATGCTAACGTTTCCTTCGTTGCTTCTGGTTCAAAACACGCCTCTGTCTCTAGTTAGATGCTGTTTGACATGACACTTGGGGCACTTCTGCGCTCCGTTTGCTCAAGCAAAGATAAATGTGACGCCAGAATAGCTTAGAGTAATCATTTGTATCACAGCTCTGAGGTTTATCACTTACGTTGTTAAAGCTAACGTCGGTTAGCCATTTTATCTGGGTCACAAGCAAGTAGCTTCAAATTTGTGTTGTGTTCTCGCGAGAGTTCCTCCAAGTCTCGCTTCCTTCAAAACGGATATTTCGACCCTTTTTTAAGCACAGTATATTTTTTGAATAAAGGTTTTTCAATATGACTCATATAAATAATTTTACACCAACATTGTTAATCGATTCATTGAACGTTATGCAATAGTTTTTTTTCACTATTCCCCTAGGTGGGTCTTCGTTCTTGAGTATACAGGGAAACTAACAAGAACAACATTTAGGCTTTCAATATGACAAAAACATTGATTAACATTAATTGTACTAAAGTATTGTAACGTTCTTGTTATTTGTTTGTTTGTTATTTAAAATCGTGATTATTTGGTCTGGACGAGGCGGAGTTGGCTTCGTCCCCTTTTTTTGAATTTTTTCCCCTGCCCTTTGAACGTACCATGGTGCCTTGCGTCAGTTTGTAACGAATTTGGTTCGACGGCACAGTTTAGGCGCCATTTACAAGTTAGAGATTTCAAGCAGGAGAACCACTCGGAATGACACGGGGCTAACATTTGTGGATTATATTTTCAATTCTTCTGATCAAGGAATATTTTTGGTCGAGCTCGGTATTTTGGTCCAGAAAAGAAGACTCTTGGCTGATCGTTCCCATATAGTGGAAGGTATACAGCGTCGTTTTTAGTAGATATTAATGATTGGGTTCCGTCTATTTGCTGAACAAGATAACGTATATTCCCAAAGCAGACAAACCATTAATAACACAGCCTGGTTTTGAACATTACCGAGATTGAATACGCATTTACAAACCTTAACTAGACTCCGGAATATTGGGAAATTATTTATTTCTTTTTTTAGCCTTTAAAGAAAAAATAGCATTTTCGTTTACACACACACTACGTAACAATAACATGCAACTATTCAGATGATCTTTGCTCATGTTAATGTTGCAAATGGTTGCTGAAGTGAAGCGCTGTAATACTCTGAAGTTTGAGCAAACTGCAGTGAGGATGATTTTTTTTTTTTACGAGTCAGAGTGTCTCCTTCAACTCTTACTTTTTCTTCACATGTGTACAGTTAACCTTACAGTACATGTGTTCACCTTAAACATTTTTGCAAATCAAAGTTAGCCATTAGCTTTGCATCAGAAAGGAAGCTACAGCAGCCTATTTCACATCAGCGTTGTGGAAAGGATCGCATAAACGTGGCAGATTTTAACGCTACGCTTTTTTTTTCTTCCAATGTGGTGACCAAACCAGCGCAACCACATTATTATATTCAGCATTATTAAAGCAGAGACATACGTGCAACAATAACGTAACCAGCAGTCCTCGTACCGTTAAGTCATTTTTTTGTACGTGCTTTCAATTAGCTTGCTAGTGAGTTAGGTTTCCTCGTCCACACCTCCGCCCCCCTGCCTACACTTTAAGGCATTATAGCCATTATCAGTGTCAGACAGACAACGTCGACTAGAGGACAGTTTCAACACGTCATTTCATTAGTGACAAAGTGCGATGATTTTTAGGAGAGTTTACCTATTTGCATATTGTTTTTACGTTAAACTTATTTTCCTGTCTCCCCCCCCCTTCCTCTCCAACATTGCGAGGGGGCATCAACCAACTTTGTGACGCGCAAATCAAATGACTTGAACCGATTCAGCCTCTGAGGGATACTATTCATTTAGTTTCTTTTATTTGAGTTCAGTGCTGAAAATAGCATCATATCTGAATACATCCTCATGCAGATTGGCAAACTTGATCTCTGTCCTAAAATGTCAGGTCTCTCTTTAAAAATAAATCTATATATTTTAATTGTTCTGATCACAGACACTTTTACTCATGTGGAAACTTTTAATGATGTTACACGCCGTTACAAGTTGAAGCATATAGCGATGAAAAGTTGCTGGTTCGGCAGTATAATGATTTAATCCTGACAACAGTAGCTGCGTGTGACCGACTTAAATGTGCAGTTTTACAGATTGACAGGACTAAAAAAAAAAAACATTCATGGATTTATTATTTTATTTTTTTTATACACCAATGACTCCTCCAGATTACAAATCATGCCATCTAAAACGGCAAAAAGCTCCACTGCCTCCGCCAAGACAAGAGGGAAAGGGTCGCAGCCTCGGGATGACTCCGAAGACGAGCTGGATGTACCCCCTCAACAAACCAACTCCAATGGCCAAGAGGAGGCACCGCCGACAACTGGCAAGTAACAAAGGCTGTTTTGGTGTCTGTGAATCTAAATAAGTTGTGTGCACTCAATGGCGATACGTGTAGTGCTGTGCTGGTATAGTGGCCAATTGGCACAGCAGTGAAGCTTCTTTTTTTTTTTTTTTTTGTTCTCACTTAAATCTCAACACGTAGTTAGAATGGCTGGGATGTTTCTTCTTAAAGTGTCAGTCATCAATTAATGCTTTGTGATTCTTTGAGATGAGTTTGATATCGTCGAGTGCATTTTTATTCGTCGGATCTTTCTCCAAACGAGGTAATTTTGTTTTCATGAAGTTGTTGGGGTTTTTTTTTTACGTTGCATGAAAACTAACATGGGGGTGTTTTTGACTTTTATTCTCAAAAACTTGATCTCGTGTTCATCTTGAACGAGGAAGGCTGAGGGGTTGAAATGAGCATAAGATCACGTTTGTGTTGATGTGAACATGTTGAATCTGTTCATTGGGTGTCTGTCCTATACAACATTTGAATTGACAAACATCGACCCCTGAGGTTGTTTATGCTTATGTGAGCACAATGGGGCTTTTGGACAGGTCGTTGTGGGCTTGGTGTTTTGGAAACACTCGGAGGTTTTTTTTTGTTAAACGTAATTATCACAAGAAGACATTGTCTCTGTAATTGTTCTGGTTTAAGTTGAACATGAGTGAAATTGATACGTCAGGGTTTTTTTTTTTAATTATTAACATCGATGAAATAAAAGCAGCGCATCCACGCGCACGTCTCAGCGCCTCGCGAGGAGCGTTTCTATTATAACGTGGATTTGTTTATGAGCGGACACGGGCTCTTTCCTTTTTTATTATGCGTTTGAGAACAAAGAGGAAAAAAAAGAGAGCCTGTCAACTTTCTCGGGGCTCGTTGTATGACTGCTGTTGCAACTTGCTGCCTGTGTTTTGTTTGTTTTGTTGTTGTTGTTGTCGCTCCTCCACCCCTCCCCCACTCACCACTGTCCCCCACCTGAAAACGGCGCACACAGACGAATAAGAACTTGTCTTGTTTTTTTTTGTCTGTGCCACAGATCCGTCTCACGGGGAAGCTGTCGAGGCGGTTGATAGTCGGAGTTTGGAGGAGATTCTCGGTAGCATCCCTCCACCCCCGCCCCCAGCAATGACCAATGAACCGGGCGCTCCTCGCCTCATGATAACACACTTAGTCAATCGCAACTTTAAGTCGTATGCTGGGGAGCAGATCCTGGGGCCTTTTCACAAGGTACGAACAAAACTGATCACACATGTCAAAACCCCCCCTGTGCTGGAAACACATTGTTACTGTGATGTCTGAAGATATATCACAATGTGTGCTGTTTATCTACTTTTGTATTATTCTTCATTGTGTATGATTTGTCTGTAAACAACTTGTTGTGTTGTGGCAGACACTGCACTTAAAAAATGTCAGTTAAAACTACAATACGATTTATCATTTTAATTTAGAAAAATATTTTTTTTCTGAAAGTGGAAAAGTCACACTCTTTTGATTTCAGGAGTGTATTGTATGAGTATAAGAGATACAGGGGTGTGCTAACTTTTCTCCTTAAATTACTACTTCATGCCCTGAATAAAGATTTAAGTTTGAAGCCTTTCTGCTTCCCCTTATTGCTCTGCAAATAATGATATATTAAAATCACTCTTAACTACACACACTTGGAACACAAGTGGGTGTAATATAATCACATTTACCTGATATGCATTATATATATATATATATATAATTATTTTTTTCTTAAATTGTGTCTTCATGTGATCTGTTTCGTCATCTCTCTCTTTTTCTCCAGCGTTTTTCGTGCATCATCGGTCCGAATGGGAGTGGCAAGTCCAATGTGATAGATTCAATGCTCTTTGTGTTTGGATACAGAGCTCAAAAGATCAGATCCAAAAAGCTTTCGGTTCTGATTCACAGCTCTGATAAACACAAAGATGTGCAAAGCTGTACTGTGGAGGTGCATTTTCAAAAGATAATTGATAAGGTACATTTATCTCTATATCTACATCTCATAAATTAAACCAACACAGCGTCCACACTGAGGGAGGGGATTTCTCATCATTCTGTTGTGGGCAGATTTTTTTCTTAATTGAAATAGAATTTTCGTGAATGTTCATGAGATGGTAATTGCTGCAAAATGTTCACACCATCAACCAAACAGGGGCTGAAATCACTCATGAAAGTGGCAACTAGCAGTCACACTTACAATAGTTAATTAAACATTTTTTTTAATTTTTTTTAGAATACATCCCTTCATTTTAAAAAAAAATCATTTTTAAACTTTCCACTTTGTGACTTGGTTCCAATTCTCCACTTTCAGTGAAAAGTCAATGAAACGAGTGTTTGCACAAGTAGAAAAGAGAATAAATTGAACATGTATCCTGCATTTCAACACGTTGTTCTTTGACTCGTTTCTATTTTCGATCTGCCTAAGGGAGTGGAGATTATTTTCGCCTTGACCACTCTTTAATGTGTCTAAGCCTCTCTGTTATGTTCATAAAGTTTATTAAGTTCACACTAAGTAAAAACAAAGTTGTTGAACTGATGGATTATTTTTGAGTCTGCCAGCTTTACATTTAGTCATTTCTGCTAATTAATAATAATAACAATAAAAAAAAGAATCTTAAAAGCAGTGCACATAACTTTGAAGCATTGGACTTTTCTTCAAACTGAGAAAAATTTCCAATATTCCATTTTGCATTTGAGTTATGATCTGGTCGTATATAAATGTAGTAAAAATGATGAACATGTATTTTTGGGATGTGTTCAAATGTAAGTGTAACTGTTCATCCTTTAAGAGTTTTTGGAAACAAGTCTTTAGTCTTTTTTTTTTTTTTAAATATATATTTTTAAGTGGCCTGTTTTTATCTCCCCCCCCCTCTCAGTGGATTTGTCACTTCTCTGAGTATTATCATTTGATGTGTTGGGCTGTTTGACTTTCACCTTAACTGTTCTGCTCTAAGCTGCTCTGTGTTTCTTCTGCCCCTCCCCCCTGTGAGCCAGGAAGGAGATGACTACGAAGTCATCCCCAACAGCAAGTTCTATGTTTCCAGGACTGCCAACAAAGACAGTTCCTCAGCCTACCATATCAATGGCAAGAAAGCCACATTCAAAGAGGTTGGGACTTTACTCCGCAGTCATGGCATTGACCTAGACCACAACAGATTTCTGATCTTACAGGTAATGGGTCCATTTTTACTCCTCACTTCTTTATTTTTTTCTTCTCCCTCTGTGACTGTCTCCTTCTGTCATGGATTTCCTGCAATCGTCTTTGAGGTTGTTTGTTGAGTGGCCACATCAAAGTCATTTCTCAAAGCAGTAGGAATAACCTGTCGCCCTGAAAGGAGAGGGTGTGTCCTCTGCCAGCCCTTAGACTGCTATAGCAGCGCATCATGGTTTGAAACAATGTGGAAAAGGTGCGAACCATTATTTGCTGCTTTAGAATTTTAAGGAATAAATACAATTTTTTTGACCTTTTACATGGACCTGGATATTAGATCTGATCTAACCCAGACTTTTTAGAGGGGAGGGGGGCTTTGATAGGGTTGACCCACCAGTTGGAGGTGGAGGGGGGGAAGCAGGTTGGACCTTCCTCCTCCCTCCCTCCCTGTCTCATGTACCCGCCACGCTTTAGCAGCACGTAAATATTGGCGTGTGAGAATAGACCCCAACCCCAATATTAGCAGTGCTGCTTCAGTGTGGCAGGATCGAACGCTGTCCATGACCATGCCGCTGAAATTCTTTCATCATTTTCACTTTGGGTTTGTTTAATTTTTGTTATTTTTGTCTTTTTTGAATTATTATTTTTTTTTTTTAAATACTTTTATTTTTGGTGTTGCATCAACTTTTTTTCTTTCTACCTCTTCTGCTTGTGTTACATGTGTGACCAGCCCATTATTACTGATTAACCCAAGCCTTATGATGGCTCATGTCAGAGGCAAACAAAATGGCCGATTCCTTTTTTTTTGTGTGTGTGTGTGTGTGTGTGTTCATAAGATCATTTTGTACAGTATGTTGTTTTCTCTCCTCCACGGTGGTTTTGTGGTTAGCTGGTTAATTTTATGCATCCTGCTTGACTCTTTTCTTTATGTGTTTAAGTCCATTCTCACTCTCCCCTGGATGGGAGCTTTGTAGCTCTCTGTCTCTCACATGGCTGCATGACTGTTGGAAGAGGTTCCAGGTTGTCCTTCAAGGTCACTTTTCCAGGCCTCTGGCTGACGGGGTTTTTTTTTTTTTTTTTTTTTTTTTGTGCACTGGTCAAAGCAGAGTATGACTTGGGATTCCCCCCACCCTCCTTTCTTTTGCAGACTTCTCCTTTCTTTCTTACATACAAGTAAAACATGAAGCGCCCTTTGCACTTATTTTAAAAATATTTACATAATTTAAGACTTCATTTTTTTTACCATGTCTGAACAAAGAAAACTCCAAATTGAGCAGGTAGGTTATTAATCTGAGCTAATCAAGCATTAAGAAAAAAAACAACTAAAATGAAGCACTCACACAAATGATATAACACCATGTGCTGGACCAAAGTAGAATTCATGGAGAGTTAGTGAAACAAAAACAAAAAAAAAGTCATCCAAAGCTTGTTTTTAACCACTAGAAATGAATTCCTAATATTTAGTGTCGGGGGAACTCGTCTGTGCTGACACTTCACTCTGACCTACAACACTTTTGACACCCGGCTGAGTCCCGGCCAAACATTTAGAAATAAGTGCCGTTCATTATTTTTATTTTCATCTTGTTTTCAAGAGATGCAACTGTCCTTATGGCCGAGTGTAATTATGGGCATTATTTTTAGTTCTTTTCACTCAAAAACAACAAAGTCTTCTCAAATAGAAGCTGTAGAAATATTCTTCTGTCCACTCTGCATGAGTGTTTGTGTCCAAGTTGGAAGTGGGAGTGTGAGTGTGTGTGTGTGTGTGTGTGTGTGTGTGTGTGTAGCCTGCAGCAGTCTGAAGTTAAAAGAACAAATATTTCATTAGTGAATTTTATGGGGATTTAATTAATTTATTTTATTTAATTTTTTTCCAAATATTTAGAGTTGCTTCATTCCAGTTTTTAGCTCTGATTTCTTTTAAACGTTTCCCCTGTAAGTAATTGCATGCATGTCTTTGTCCATGTGTTGTTTGGAACGGTACGTAGGGCGAGGTGGAGCAGATCGCCATGATGAAGCCTAAAGGTCAGACGGAGCACGACGAGGGCATGCTGGAGTACCTAGAGGACATAATCGGGTCATGCCGCCTCAAAGAGCCCATCCTCACCCTGGCCCGGCGTATTGAGCTGCTGAACGAGCAGCGGGGAGAGAAGGTGACACACTCGAACAGTCGCGTTCCTCCCCGGCGTCCTGTTTCCTACACGTTTAGTCCTGTAGAGAGTCGAGCTCATGGAGGTGTCAATGTGTTTGGTGCGAATAAATAAGATACAAAATAAACATTTAAAAAAAAAATAAAAAATCAAAAGGCAGCACACCTCCAAAGTTAAAGGAGAGGAATCCTACATTTCACAAACATTAAGTAAGTGGCATGTGTAATGAGAATATTGATAATCTATTAGTGATTTCATTCTGAATAAAGGGATGACAGAGAGAAGAATGCTAATGTAGCTTTTATCAAAACACTGATGTGCCATCAAAACGATGGAGATCCTGTTGTGCCATTTGCTGCACAAGATGTACGTAACTGATGTTCAGGTGCTTTGTTTGTTTCCCACCTGATATTAATTCCTCTTCATATTTCCACCATGCTAGCTGAACCGCGTGAAGCTGGTGGAGAAGGAGAAGAATGCTCTGGAGGGAGAAAAGAACAAAGCTGTGGAGTTCCTCACCCTGGAGAATGATATCTTTAAACACAAGAGTCAACTCTGCCAGTACTACGTGTGAGTGTCTCTCTCTCTCTCTCTCTCTCTCTCTCTCTCTCCCTCTCTCTCTCTCTCTGCTCTCAGTCAGACACATGCAACGAGTCACGTTTGGATATCATCAGAAGCATAAAAGGAAAAAGAATCTGTGGAACGAGTGCTACTTTAATTTTAAAATGGGGGGGGGGGCTCCTCTGATGTCACACCCATTTTTATTTAATTTATTTTTTTTGCCTTATATGTAAACCATCACGTTTCTATCTCACTCTTTCTTCTTCTTTTTTTTTTCTTTCTTTTTCTCACTTTGCCATCAGTCACAACCTGCAGAAGCGGGTGGTAGATAAGGAGCAGGAGAAGCAAAAGATCTTGGACGACACAAAGGAGCTCAGTGAGAAAAATGCAAAGATATCACAGGAGACGGAGAAAATGAACCAAGAGCTGAAAAACGTGGAGAAGTAAGGCATTTTATTATGTACTGATTTTAACATGCGAAGAAGGCCACAGACTTTTCTAGCAGATAAGATTGTTTGTTTGTTTTTGAAGCCGCGTTAGCCAAGAATATTTTATTTCGAGGGAAATGTTTCTGTTCTGGTCTTAAAAACAAGAGGAGAAATAAGTCCATCAAATGTGATTTGAATCACATCCCAATTTATTTAGTGCAACATATGTAGGAACAATGACATGTTTGCTCTTTTTAGAATTAAAGAAACTGCGCCTCTTATCGGCTGTTGTGTAAATATGGTTTTGTATGTTTTTAGAATTGCTACAGTGGATTTCTTTTTCAACATGACAGACTAGTTCTCTCTACAGTAAAAAAAAAAAACAACAAAAAAAACGCTGTTCCTTCACCAGGAAACAAAATAAGCTCAACAAGTACATCGAGTCCCAGAAGGAGAAGTTCACCCAGCTGGACCTGCAGGATGTTGAAGTGCGTGAGAAGATTAAACATTCAAAGAGCAAGAGCAAGAAACTGCAGAAGCAGCTGGAAAAGGACAAAGAAAAGGTGTGTTGGTCAGCTGGTACACCAAGTTCAGCGACTTCTCTTATCTCGGGGGTCTCTGTCATGATTACACAGCGGGCACTTTGACTGTATCCAGTGCTTCACGGACCGGCCGTCCGTTAATAGAGAGTCATTTTAGCCATTTTCCCACGATTTACATTTACGATGCACATCTTATTAACAAATGCAAGGTAACGTTGAGTCACAACAAGCCCGAAGCAGCAGCGCTATGACACTCCAGTGTTACACTGTTTATTTTGTCCCTCGGCCAAGAAAGAAACATGGGCACTAAAAATACAATTTCCGTTGCTCATAGAAAACACAGAGGGCTGTTGTTTGGAGGCCGAGTGAAAAAGACACTTAAAAAGTCTTCACTCGAAGCTGCATGCACGTGAAGAAGGAACTGCAGAATGTAACAACGTCGACTGAACTCTTTTTTTTTTTTTTTTTCTATTATTATTCCTCTTGTGTTGAATTTATAAACGTGCGACGAGCCTTTAAGAGTCAGAGGTTATTTAGTTTTTATTTCTTCACAATGCAGCACGCACACATTCAGGTGTTTCATTTCTGACTGTAGCCTCACTGCTGCTCTCTGAGTGTGTTTTATTTTTTTTACTTTAAAAAAATAAATAAATACCTTTTATATTTGAGTATAAATCTTCTGTTTTAAGAGTTACAGTTATTAGCAATAATTCAAATGGATTAAAAAAAAATCCTTCAATCATATCGAGCATTTCACTTTCAGAGATGATGTAGATTTGATGTAATAAATGATGCATACTGTAACTTTTTCAAAGCAACCTGACTGAAGTGAAAACTGCTGGAGCAGTGTTCCTCAGGTTGTCCAGATCTTTCTTACACCAGGACACAAAAATCCACGCTCTACTTCTGAAGAATCTGACGTTATCAATGTAGAAACCAAAAAACTTTACAGAGCAGTAAATCCGCTGTCATGGCCGAGAGGATGATCTGACTCCAACTATCCACTAGGGGGCTGTGAAGTTACACAAGCTGATAGTTTGGTGATGCTCCACTCATGCTCTTGTTTCACTCGCTGTCACTTACTCTTAACGTCTTGCACTCTTACTGGAACACATTTTCACACACACTTAAGAGACTACGAGTTCCCGTGTAACCTCCTGCGGTCCCTGGACTCACAAAACGCCGTGGTCAGAGTCAGGCAGGCCTCATGGGAGCAGTGTTCTGCTGTGTTGTAGTCAACTATGGCCTGGCTTGTGTAACACTACCGCCAGCCATAGTCCCATTTCACCCACAGTTAACCCTACTGACTATGTACGCAGTGCACACCACTGCCTGCCTGCATCGTTTCAGGCTGCGGTGCTCGTCTATAGCAGGCCTGCACAGTCCTGAATGGATGTTTCTAGTTGGTTATATTTGTGTGTTTCGACCTCATTATGAGTGTAGCGCTTAAGTTATTGACAACAGTCAAAACATTAATCCTCTTCCTGTATACCTTTTCTTCTTCTTCTTCTTCTTGTTGAGTCTTCACTGATCTTTTTATCTTGTGATCTAACACACGAGGTGAAGAGCTGCTAATATAGAATCTGCTCGAGTGTATTAAATAGTTTCGGTAATTTAATTCCAGACAGGTGAAGCTGCTGTTGCCTGGTAATCCAGAGTTAGACGCATCTCATTTGTTTGTTTGTGTTTTTTTTTTTTTCTCCTGCATGCTCTCCTGTCTGGCTAATCTTGCAGCTGGAGGAAGTGCGCGGTGTGCCAGCCTGCAGCGAAAAGGCCATCTCTGAGGCAACGGCCCGTAAGGAGGAGCTGGAGAAGCAGAAGGTGAAAGAAGAGGAAAAACTCAAAGCGGTGATGGAGAGTTTGAAGGAAGAGACCAGCGGCCTGCAACAGGACAAAGAGGTGCGTTCACTTGTCGTTGCACACGTCGGTCAAATGATGACTTCCAAACGTTTACTATCGTCTCTGTAAAAATCTGTTCTTTTCCTTCTTCCTAAGACCAAAGAGAAAGAGCTGATGGAGCTCAGCAAGGCTGTAAATGAGACCCGGTCTCGTATGGACCTGGCTCAGTCGGAGCTGGACATCTACCTCAGCCGCCACAACACGGCTGTGACGCAGCTCAACACTGCCAAGCAGACGCTCCAGACAACCTCTGACACGCTGCGTGAGCGCCGCGCCGCTATCAAGGACCTGGAAGTGAAAATACCCCAGAAAGAACAGGAGCTGAAGAAGGTAAAAAACAAAAACCCAACAGCAACACTTCTTCTATAAAGGACAGTGAGAAGCCGTTACTTAGTGTTCAGACCGCCACATGTAACCATCGCCTGAGTCCTAATTCTCTTTTCTTCCTCTCACTCCAGGACGAGGGCGAGCTGGGGCAGCTGATGAAGACGGACAGCGAGGCCAGGGAGGTGGTGAGGGAACTGAGGCAGAAGGTGGACGAAGCCAAAAGCTCTCTGTCGTCCAACCGCAGTCGAGGGAAGGTCCTGGACGCCCTCATGCAGCAGAAGAAGAGTGGCAGAATCCCTGGCATCTTTGGAAGACTGGTAAAAAAAACAAACACATTATGACAGATTAATAAGCACTTTTATCATGGAGCTATGTTGTTCATTGTAATTGATTAAAAGCAGAGAGCTGATTATTTTTTTTTGGTGCTTATAGGGAGACCTCGGAGCCATAGAAGAGAAGTATGATGTGGCCATTTCCTCAAGTTGTGGTGCTCTAGACAACATCGTGGTGGACACGATCGACACGGCTCAGAAATGCGTGACGTTTCTCAAAGAACAGAACATCGGGGTGGCAACCTTTATTGGCCTTGACAAGGTAACGACCTTACACTGAGAGCCTCCCCAGTGTTCACAGTTGAGTTTCTCTTTGGTTCAACCTCTCTGTCTAATATCAAACACGCAGTGAAGACAGCAGCTGACTTATCGACTGGGGTCCATGATTAAGACATCTGACTAGCTGTCACACGAACACTCGACACAGCTCGCGGCTCCTTCTCATTCCTCCGTGTCTCCTTTGCTCAGATGAAGGTGTGGGAGAAGAACACGGCTCCCATCCGAACTCCAGAGAACTGCCCTCGCCTCTTCGACATGGTGCGAGTGAAAGACGAAAGTGTGCGCCCGGCGTTCTACTTTGCCCTGAGGGACACGCTGGTGGCCCAGGACATGGAGCAGGCCACAAGGATGGCGTTCCAGAAAGACAAGCGCTGGCGAGTGGTCACCCTGAAGGGACAAATCATAGAGATGGCAGGTGAGTGTCTCTCTCTCTCTGTCTCTCGCTCTCTCTCTCTCTCTCTCTCTCTGTCAAGAAAATGATACAAATGTGTGTGCTTGACAGGAACCATGACTGGAGGAGGAAGAGTGATGAAAGGCAGGATGGGTTCCTCTCTTGGTACAGAGTTTTCCCAGGAGGAGGTGAGTGATAAATGCACACGTGGATGTGTTTGTTAGTCCTTTAGTCCTTGGTAATGAAGAGATTGAAACAACCGTGTCTCCTCTGCAAAGCATTCACTTTGGCTGTGTACTGAATCCAGACACGTTTCATTTCATATATGAATGACGCCCGCATTGGCGATTAATATTTCAACGTTAACAACGTAAAAACAGACGTGCTGCTATAGAAAGAATGCATTTTTTTATTTATTTTTGATCTGTTTTCTTGCAGCTTGACCGCATGGAGAGCAAACTGAACGACAAAGTGTCAAAGCTGCAGGGCTGCCAAGAGAGAAAGCTGCAGCTCGAGGAGAGCGTCCAGCGACTGCAGCCACAGCTCCGAGACATGAAGAACACTCTGGAAAAATACGCCAACAGCATGACGGTACGGCGCACACACCTCCCTCCTTCTCCGTCCCCGAGTTTCTGACTCAATTATTGGGTTTAAATTAGACCTTCTTCTCGTCAGAGAAAACTCTAAAAAAAAATGACAGTAATAACTGATTGAACTGCTGTGGCTGACTGTTTTCTTTTCTCGGCTCCCTCCAGAGTCTGGCTGAGCAGGAGGCTCACTTGAAACTTCAGATTAAGGAACTTGAGGCCAACGTGTTGGCTGCTGCCCCAGACAAGGCCAAACAGAAACAGATGGAGAAGAGCCTGGAGGCCTTCAAGAAAGGTAGAGTCCTCCTGTGAACGGCAAAGAAAATCTGATGATGAAACTGATGTTCCACTGAGTTGTATCTGGTGAATCCCACACAGCATAATGAACGGTGTCCAAACGGGGGTTTTTTCCAGTTAAAATCACTGTACAGCCTTTAAAGTGTCCGACGTGAACGTCTGTGTTTTTTCGACTGAGTCATTTTTCTCCTACCCCTCGCTTGCCTCTCAGACTTTGATGCAGCCTCCAGTAAAGCCGGGAAGGTGGAGAATGAAGTGAAGAGGCTCCACAACCTGATCGTGGACATCAACAGCCACAAGCTAAAGGCTCAGCAGGACAAACTGGACAAGGTCAACAAGGAGCTGGACGACTGCTCGTCCACCATTACCAAAGCTCAAGTGGCTATAAAGACAGCGGGCCGGTGAGGGAGTGAAGCCGGTTTCACGTCCAGTGTTTGCCGTGTGCAAAAAAAATATTAAAGGGGACATATTATACCCCTTTTTTTCTTTTTCTTTTTTTTTACCTTTTCAAACAGTCCCTCTGTGCTCTAAAAAAACATCTGTGCTGTGCTTTAGTCCAAATATAACATGAATCAAGCACCAGAGGAGGTTTGTGACCCTGTAGAAAGCAGCTCTCAGAACACTCTGTTTTGGTGTGTGTGTCTCTTTAAATGCAGTTAGACATCACTCCTCTGTAGAGAAGAGAGAGAAAAATGGCGGACCTTCGCAAAAGTTTAGCTCTAGACTGGAGGTGGAGTCCATGGGTGGAGATACGAGGGGAGGGGAGGGGATTTTCTTACCAGACACTTGTGATGTCACAAACCGAAGAAATTTGAAACAGCATTTTTCCTCTGTGTTGTCAGACGGAAGCAGACCACAAACAAAGGACTGAATGGATTTATTTCAAATTTTGTGCTGCATTAGACACTCAGGTTACCCTAATGAATGTATTAAAAAGACTATAACAGTGGATTGTTCATAATATGTCCCCTTTAAAGGGAATTTACTCACGTGCTGCCCGCGTCACCTCTTCCGACGTAGCTGCGGCACGATATGCTTTCATCTTTAGCAGAAGCTGACATCAGCACGTCCTCACTGTCCCCTCTGACAGAGGCTAACGTCTGTATCTCCTGCAGAAACCTGAAGAAGTGCGAGGAGAGCGTGACTCGCTTGCAGAGCGAGCTGGAGGAGAACGAGAAGTCGATGGCCGAGTTCGCCGAAAAACTGAAGACGCTGGAAGAAGAGGCCGGGGAGATCATGAAGGCGTGTCAGGAAGCCGAGGTGGGTCATTCTTTCATCCAAACTTTTACAGACATCCGTCAAGACCACACATACCTCTCAGTGAATGAAAGCTCTTAACCTGAAGGTAAACATTTCTCATCGTACTTGTCGTTTCCTCCCGTCTAGGCTGCACTCCCGGAGGTGCAGGAGCAGTATCAAGGGGTGCTGAAGGAGATCAAGGCCCTTCAGCAGCAGGAGCACGCTCTGCAGGAGGAGTCGCTCAGCGTCCGACTCCGAGTCGAGCAGATCGAGTCCTCGATCAGCGAACACAACAATAAGATCAAACACTGGCAAAAAGAGGTATGGCGGGTGGTGGTCGCTACAGAATAAAGCCCATCTTGACCCTTTTTATTTTGGAGCTCGCCAAGAAGCTAGCGTTGCTAATGAGAAGCTAACGACCGAAGGAGTTCAGAACCAGGAGCTCCTCACCATTCCAGAGAACGTCGTCCAAACGGGTGACAGATCCTGACATTCAGAGAGGCTATTCTAAAGGTTTGTCGTTACAGACGACTTTAGACCGAAGGCCTCGACTCAGCGAGGAGATCGTTGCCCTAGTTTTTGCCGTGCGTCCAGTTCCGTCGATACCCGTCTGCCTTTTATGGCCGACGCCAGCGCCATTCTCAACTTTGCATCAGACTTTATTCTCAGTCAGCAGGCTAACTATAATACGAGTGGTCTACCACTACCTGGGGGCAACTTTTTGGCCAAGACAAAGGCAGTGCCAAGAGTTCTTTGCCGTCTGCTTGGTGTGTCAGAGCCTTATAAGATGGCAGTTTTGGCAAATATGAGTTGTTTTTTTAATATTGACTTTGTTGTCTTTGAGTTTGAATTTAATTCTTCTTCTCTGTTTTTCAGGCCACGAAGCTGTCCCTTCACACCATCGAGGACAAAGCAGCAGAGGAACTTCCCGTTCTCACAGTCGATGAGCTGTCGAAAATCTCCGAGCCCAACATCATAATCAACAAAGTGACCATGTTAGAGACCCGCTGTGCTCAGATGAAACCAAACCTCGGGGCCATCGCTGAATACAAGAAAAAGGTACACCTCAACTTGAGCCGCCATCTTTTACGTCCCGAGCCTCACACTGGCTGTGTATCTGGGGGGGGATACATCCTAAACTGCACTGAAAGCCGCGTCTTTTTGAGTTTTTCCGGACTCAAAAGAAAACCCTGAGGGTGTAATCAAACATTTGAACGCGTGTCCGGCTCTGTGTTTTTCAGGAGGAGCTGTATCTGCAGCGCGTGGCTCAGCTGGATGAGATCACGACAGAGAGGGACCAATTCAAACGTGGCTACGAGGACCTGCGCAAACAGCGCCTCAACGAGTTCATGACCGGATTCAACATGATCACCAACAAGCTGAAGGAAAACTACCAGATGCTCACACTGGGTGGCGACGCGGAGCTGGAACTGGTGGACAGCTTGGACCCCTTCTCCGAGGGCATCATGTTTAGGTAGGACATGAAGCGTTCACTTTCATTAAACATTCCATCCAGCTGACTCGTTTTTTTTCTTTCTTTCGTTGACATCTTTTTTTCTTTTTTTTCTTTGACTACTCTCTGTCCAGTGTTCGTCCTCCGAAGAAGAGCTGGAAGAAGATCTTTAACCTGTCAGGAGGAGAAAAGACCCTCAGCTCTCTGGCCCTGGTGTTCGCTCTCCACCACTACAAGCCCACACCGCTCTACTTCATGGACGAGATCGACGCCGCTCTCGATTTCAAGAACGTTTCCATCGTGGCCTGTTACATTTATGTGAGTGTTAATGACCTGTGTTTGGGGGCTTTGTGAAAATGTTAGTATTGTAAATTCAAAGTCTGTTTAAAGCAGAGAGATGAGGTAATAAGTCATTCAAAGCCTCACTATTAGCAAACATATTTTCTTCCTGTTTTTTTTTTTCAGGGGGGTTCAGGTTTGATGTTTGCTTGATTCATAAGATGTTTATATCGTAGATTTAAAGGAGAGAGATATCACTTGTCGTCTTCCTGTCAGTCATCATTTCCCTCCCCCTTGTTTTACAGGAGCAAACTAAGAACGCTCAGTTCATCATCATCTCCCTGAGGAACAACATGTTTGAGATCGCCGATCGTCTCATCGGCATCTACAAGACTCACAACACCACCAAGAGCGTGGGGATCAACCCCAAGACCATCGTGTTCAAAGAGCTCCAAGCCGTCACCGCTTAAAGCTGAACAAGCTTTGCTCCGCTCAGTGGAAGTTTTTTTTTTTTTCTACACCCTTTGTAAAGAGTTTTAAAGCTTTTTTTCTTTATTCCCTCTACAATAAAATGCTGCTACTGTTTATATTTCTATGACAACCAATAAATGTTTTTGGAAAAGATCTCGTCTTTGATGGCGTCACAATTGTTCGTTTCATATTTGGGAATGAAAGGATTACATGATGTCCCTACATCCCCCAAAATATGAATTGGATTTACTTTGTGGATATGAATGAAAATCTTTAGATTAAGATGAGCAACAACTCAAGTGATGAGAGAAGATGGACTCTGCAGAATACATTTCATACATTATTTTAAACTGACCGGCGTGTCGTGTGGCTTGAACTCTGGTGGTGTTCATGAGGAGGTCGTATTTAACGCCACGAAGACGACAGGCGAGAATCAGTACATGAAGCTCCCTTCATGCTCCGAGATGAAAGATGGCGTTTATATTGTAGACAGTAAACAGTTTGAAATCTTGAACATCATTTTATTTTCAAAAGAAGTGAGGACAGGACCAGGTTTGTGTAATGAAAAATTAATTGAGGCTGTTGATACGTTCATCAACATCAAAAATAAGATCATGTCTGCTTGTTGGAGATCCTCTGGTCCACAGTTTTTCTAATAGACTGTACGCCTGTAGTAAATAAGACCTATTGATCATGGTGGAGTAACAGTCCAATTTAATATAATGCTGTAAAGTGGGCAGAGGTAAAGGCACGGAGAAGGGAGCCAATCAGATCATCAGAATCTGCACATCATGTAAACAGTCTGCTGTAAAGAGATCCATGCAGCAGCTTGAGCTCTCTGACACTGCTCAAACGTCCCACTGCATGATGGGAAAGAAAGGCACCAGTATCATATTTAGTGTTTACTGTACACCTTTTTCAATATATCAAATATATGATAGTGTTATAAGTATAAGTGTTTCATATAATAAAACGCTCAGCTGACGTACTTTGACCATCATGTTGAATAATGCACAACAAAGAACAAAACAAAATATAAAATAATTCAATACTGAAAATACAAGGATTTGTTTTACGACAGAAACTACACGTCTACATGTTCTGTGGTTCTAGAATATAAATAAGCCGTCTTCAGGTCTGCACAGGATCTGTTGGAATAACAAAAGTGCTGATTATCATCTACATTCAACAGGTGGCGACGACAGTTCAACTATGCATGTGCACGCTTTGTCGTTATTTACTTTTACCATTATCATTTTTAATCTGTTTCCTTCATTTGGACCTCCATCTCTCTGTTGCCTGACTCTTTTAAGGACGACAACGGTGAAGAATAAACTAAAGATACAAATGAAAGCAGAAATGTATCTTTGCTGTGTACTTACAGTGACCACTTTTTTACAGGTTTTTACCCTCAAACATCCCAAACGCAGGGATGTCAAATCAGAAAAAGGAGAAAATAAATGTTTGGTTGGATTTGTTTTCCTCTACAACAGGAAAACTACAAGGAGGCCTTCTCAGCTTCCTAATAAACATGATTCCAGTCAGACCTTTTATGTCAGAGTTTTGAATAAGGCAGCCAGCTGCTGGAGGGCTTTTTCTCCCACTGAGGAGAGGAGGCAGCTCCATTGTTCTATCGTGGCCTCTGTCACTGTGTACGCTGAGCCTGCTGTGTCCCACACAGATGTTATCAGTTCACTGCTTAGCCCGTGCACCACCTGACTGAACCGAGAGAGCAGAGAGAAACCCAGCGATGCCCCGCCTACTGGGTTCACCCACATCACCCCCAACAGCAGCAGCAGCCCAAGCAGCACCACGGAAGAATTTGGCTTTAGATCCTGCAACCAGCTGTTGGACTGATCCCTCCCCGTTTCCTTCCCCATCACGGCCTCCACGCCGCCACATCGGGCGCAGCAGCACAGCTTGGGGACAGGGGCTTCCTCGAGGCTGCCGATGGTCACAGCGGGCCAGTGCTGCTGGAGGAAGTCGGCAGCACGCGGGCTAACGGAAAGTTTTATGACAGAGGGAAGAGGAGTTTTAATAAACTCCTCCACCCGCTCTCTGAATAAATGCACCTTCTCCAGGAAGACCAGCGGCGAGTCCTCCTCCTCTACCGATGAGCCCAGAGACACCAGGTCCAACTGCTCCTCCTGCAGGACAGCAGACTGTTATCTGAGCTGCTCAAACAATAAGGCCACCAATAATCCGAGAGAAATTGACCATCTGAAAATAAACTAACTGCTTATCATATTGGATCAGGATTGTTTGTGGGACAAAAGAATAAGAATCAGCCTGCATGAAAATGAGTAAAATAAGCAAAGGGCCATAAATCTATGTTGCAAAAACAATGTGAAGTAAAACAAATGCATATTGGCTATAACTCAGTTTTGAAGTCTATTTGTTGTTCATCATGTTTTACATGACACCTGTGTTTGTAACGTGTCCCTCCAGCTGAGGGAGAAACCACTGCTCCTTTACATCTCAGATATATATCTTTCTTTTAATAATAGTGATGAATTCAGACTTTTGAAATGTGTTTAATGACAATTCTCAAATTGAATGAAGGGTCAAACTGCAGTTAACTGCGCAGTACTAATGTGAAAACGAGACCGTGCCTCAATCTTGTGAGTGACTGATGCTCGTTCTAATCGTTCGACCCTTTTAAAGACGGAGCAGAGAGAGAGAGAGAGAGAGAGAGAGGATGTAGAGCTCCGTTAACCCACGGGCATCTCTGGTGTCGCGCAAACGTCTTTCAATGAGTCGTGACGATGACAACATTTTCATTGTGCTGCATCCAGTCTCATGAATGCGGCACACGTGTGCACATCTGTATCTGACAGATATTTGATTTTAGAGGCACTTTCTGCTGTTTGTCTGAGACTTTAAGATGGCTTTGAATTTCTGACTGGCTCCTCAATTTGCACGACACACGTCATCTCATTTAAAATGTGTCCTTTCTTGTGGCTACTTGTCGCCGATAAAATATTGAGTTTTTAGAAATAGTCTCTAAAATGAAACACACCTGCAGCTCCTTGACTCTGTGTATAAGGGGGTCGTAGGCCCGGCCCACCTCTGCTCCAGCGTTATCCAGAGCGTCCAGGTAGGCGTGTCTCTTCTGAACAAGCACCGCCTCCAGGGTCTGAAAATACTGATTGACCTCCTGTCGGTCCTGCTTCACCAGAGCCTCACAGCGGGCCTTCTCCTGCTCGAGCTGCTCCCCCAGCTCACACACCTGACAGAGGGAACTTCAACTCATATTTCCACACGAACAGCGACGGCTTACAATTGATGCACAATCCAGCTTCTGAAATGACGTTGAAGGCAATATATAAAAGGTTTCTTCACCTGTGACCATCTGCGCTCTGAAAGTCTCGCCAGCAGCAGCGCTGGGGTCTGTTTTTCTCTGATGAAAGCCGCCTGCAGGTCGTCTATGGGATGACCCTGATGCTCCCCAACAGTCAGACACAGCCCACAGATCAGCTGTCGATCCTGGATGCAGTACATGTTCAGGGGCTGCCTGTGGTGCTCCTCGCAGGGAGGGGGCCGCGGCTCACTTTCACTCTGGTACTGTGAAGATAAGCACAGTGACATGACTGCAAACACAACATAAAGGATCGCAGGACAAAGAGGATATGAGATGGTTGAAGAGATGACTTCCAGGGTGTTTCCCCTCTTACTTTTTCAATGATGGCCCGCAGACAAACATTGGTGGGCAGAGCTTCCACGCCCGCAGGGGGCAGCTCCACCACACTGCGACAGTTGGGGCATTTTAGCGGCAGGCGGAGCGGACGCCAGATGGAATAGTTGGTGGACACCTGGAGCAGGTTGTCCAGGCAGCTTTTACAGAAGGTGTGAGAGCATGGCAGAACTCGCGGATCACAGAACAGAGAGTAGCACACGGAGCACGTAAGGTCCTCTTCGAGGTTGTCCATGGTGGAGACGAGAGGCTGGGATCAGGTTGTAGGGGGAGGAAGATCAGGGTGGATGAACACTATGTGCTTCACCTGTTTAGAAAAATACATGTGCTTGCTGCTACTTTATCCATCATGAAAAGAGATTTTGACAGAGATGGGAAAATAAACCAACATAACATTTTCTGATCAACAGTTGTATGTTTTAGCTTTTCAATTGAGTTACAACTGAAAATAATGTAGTCCAATAAAAGACATCTGAAGAGAGAAAAATTTTGTTTCTATACAATCACTTGTATAAATTTGTTTCCCCATTTTATCATCTTGTCTCTTTTAACTAAGAGTGGAGAGAAAAACAAGAGAACAGCCCAAAACCTATTAAAGGATCACTTGTGTTGTTGTGTTGTCTCTCCTCCAGTTACAGCTCAACCACAGTAACAATAGGAGGCATTATGCCAGAACCCACCCAGTCCACCCGCGGACGCGCGCGCGTGAACGCTCTCACACACTCTTTGTGGTCAGGTCAGGTTCTTCAGATGTCCCCTAAACCTGATCCATTATGGAGTCGACCTGTGTCCTTTCGGCGCCAGGATTTAAACGGGTAACTTCATGCAAAATTAACGTGTGCCTTATCACAAAACCTGTTTGTATAGGAAATATTACAGTTTAATTTGCACTTTAAAGTCGTAAGCAAAATCCTTTGCTGCTTTTACTGACAGGTGAAGTTTGTTTTGGTAAACTCTCCATAATGTGTTTTCCCCAGTTTTGTTTTACTACACTAAAGGCAAATGCATTGTGTTTTGGGTTCTCATCAGAAGCTGAACCCAGACAACATACTGTCCACACCAATAAATCCTCTTTTTATAAACAACTTTAACAAGGCAACTCAAGATACTTTCTTTTATCGCATGCTGTTGCAGTTTTTTTCACTGCATCTAGTCTTTGATAACGTCTGTTTTGTCGTCCAAAGCAGAGGTGATACATATTGTTCATATTTTACAAAAGACGTAAAAATAATCGACAGCACTGGAGTCAAACTCACCGTCTGCTCGGAGAAGTCTGCCCAAACAGTGCTTTCATTTCCTGTTCCTTCTCGTGTTGCCTTCACGGGCTCTCAGTTATGTCGGACAACAGGCAGCAGCAAGACGGGCACATTCAGGGGCGTATGTAGAAAACGGGACAGGTTTACGTGTTTCAGTGTTTAAATGTTTTAACTTGTTACCAACTGTGATATATACATCTTTTTCTGCCCACAAGAGGAACATGATGTGCTTTAGTATTTCATGCATGACAAATTAACATGGCTTTGTTGGGCTTATTTTAACCGATTTACTTCCGACAGTCCTGAATGCACCGTCTTCCATTTGGCATAAAGCGCATGCGCAAAAACCGTCCCCGTAGCCTATCAAGTACGGCCTTTTCTGGATTTGAATTTAAGCCCTGCCATCAGAGGAGAGGGAGTATTTTGCTTCTCTTTAGTTTTTATAGAGATAAATCATGGACAAACGCTTAAGAAGAAAGCACAGCACTTATTCACAGACCACACACACACTCAGTCTCCCACTTTGGGTTTCACTATTTATTTTCTTGAAGACAACCTATCCTGTATAGCCTATCTCCCCAAAAGGTCTTTTGGGCAAACCAACTTTTTCCTTCAATGTAATAATTTTAGATTTGAAACCACATGTTTGCTAACAAGGAATGCTGCAAAAAAAATACCCCTATGTTCAACAGAAGGTGTATGAGCACAATGTGTAATCATTTATTTACTACAGTGTTTGAAGTTAACACAAAAAAGGGTAAGCAAGGGTAAGTTTGTACACCTAGCTGGTAGAAGAGGAAAGAGGAGTATGGGGCTAAAGCATAGACTAAAGGACCCTGCAAGGTACAGCAATCTTGTTCATGGGTTTATTTATTATTTAGGAGAACCCACTTAGGACAATTTCCAGCCCGACATGTGGGACACCTTTTGACCTTGAGAAAAGAGAGAGGTTAAATCCTCTGAGTTTAGCTGAGATATACGAGCAGATTTTTTTTTTTTTAACTGCTGCTCCTGAAGTAAAGTCATTATTTTCTCAAGAATCACTAAAAAAAAAAAAAAGAGCATCATTAGATTACTTTAGAAAGACGACAAAGATTGTGGTCGAGTGATGCATATTGTAAAGGTCGTTGGCTGGTCAAAACCTACGAAAACCAACCGACAAAACCTTTCAGGCCTCACTTCGCAGTACATGTGCAAAACCATAGATTATTTAGCAAGTCGGACACTAGTTGGGAGGAGGGGGGGGCGTGGGGGTAAGGGAAGGGGAAACATGTAACATTTAAGCACAGTTTTACTTAAAATGAAAAATACACTGTATCCACAGCCTAAGGAAACTAAAATACCCTAAAAAATAACTGTGCTATAGTTTAGTACATGCAAAGGTTATGATTCACAATCCTACGTAAAATGGCCATTGACTCATTGTTCTTCCTTATGGCAACAATACTGCGAAGCAGTGATTCGCTGTGTATTGAAGGAAAAGTAATGAAGTGTCATAAGGGGGAACTGGTCATTTGGTTGATTATAGTGATGGTGTCAAATATTTCACAGCATCAAGCCCATGTCTGGTGCGTAGGTTAGGGTCTGTACGAGGGTGCAATACGGTCGTCGTCGTTCACCTTTACAGAAGCAATTTAACTAAAAGCTGAAAATAAAAAGTATCATAAAAAGGAACACACTGGAGGCGAAAAGAAAAGCCCACAAGCCACCAATTGCATCTTGATATAATGCACTGCTGCTCCATACCTGCCATAGCATTGTCCAGTGTCAATTAATACTAACTTAACAATACTTCAAAACAAAAAAAGTAATCCTTGTGATGATTTTTTTTTTTCATTTCCAAAGTTCTTCCTTTCAGGGTTTAGAGAATCAGCCTCTCTTTCAAAGGCAGAATTTCTTTCCTGAAACCTTTGCTAACCTCGGTGTTGCGTTTCTAAATTTTTGTTTCTCTCCAGATGTTGTTTTTGTATTTTTATTTTATCCCGTCTCTTGCATGCGTTCTCACCCAGCCTTGCACACTCCCAGTCACGCACGCAGCCAAGCACACTCAACTCATCCGTCCATTCTCTCGCACATATGCGACACGCGCAGCCGGACTCCTGGCCCCGCCCACCAGGGGGAGAGGATGACGCCCTGTCGAGGGGCTTTCGCGTTGGAGGAGATGAACCTGGCTCCTCAGCACTGAGTCCAGTCATTCATACACAATGGGTCCATTCACACACATGTCTGATAGCGTGGCCGATTGGGGGAGGGGCACGTCGAGGGTGGCGCCCTCTGTAGTCGGAGGACCGCAGAATTGTGATGGTTTGTGGTTCATCTCAGTTCGTAATTAAAGTTATTTTCATGGCTGCATTTTGTTGTGTTGTAATATTTCAAGATCTCTTGATTTCTCATTTTGTGATGTCCTTGGTTCTCCCCGGGCAGACATCGAGTTTTTGTTGTTGTCATTTGAAGAAGTTTTCCGAGGACGACAGCTCCAATAACACAGAAGTTATGTCGGCATGTCTCTCAACACATTCGATGTAGATGTTTTGCTTTTTTTGCAACATGTAGCCACTCATTCTCACTCGCACCCACTCGCCATCTCAAACTTCATTTGGGCTGGTTTCCCCTGGAATGCCAAATGAAATCCACACATTTTTCTCTCAGATAAGATGCAGCCATGGATCCCACGAGCCAAGCACAATGGATCAAATTTTTCACACTCTCGCTTTCTCTCGCTCTTTCTCTCCTAATTTTTTTTATGTTGAACAGAGTGCTGCATCGTGAACAAAACTCCAGAATACCCCAGATGCCGTCTAGAACTGGAATCCCTCGGCTGGCACGTTGGCGGAGTTAAAGCCGTAAGTCCCGCCCTGGATGGCCTCCGGGACCAGGCTGTTGTCTTCATCGATCTGAAAGGAGGAGGGGGGGAGATGGTTAGAAAACATACGGCAGATTGATTTTTTGATTCTCTATCCGATTCACACAAGTTGTCGGATGTGTCCGACAACTTGTGTGAATTTTCATTCAGTGAATTTTAAAAGTACAATCCCAAAGTACAAGCAGCAGATACAGTGAAAGTTTTAAAACCGCAAACTGAGCAGAAAAATCAAACAAACGGATACACTGACTTTTGACATGAAGTTTGTGGGCACACTAACACAAATAAAATTCATCCCCACTAACAACACGACTGGGAAAAATATGGATCTCAGGCAGATTCTGCAGGCACTTAATTAAATGTTTGAGCCAAAGTGTAAGTACTTGGAAGATGACATTCAAACTCGATAACTTTCAAAAATACATTCATGTGCAATAACGTCCAAGAATAGCTGATGAGGGCCTCTAAATGAGCAAATACCCAATCATAGATTTAGATTTGGGGGTGGCCAATCAGATTTCAAGGGTGACCCATGGCCTAACAGTACCTCTAACCCACCATGACTGATATGTAATGACAAAACTAACTGCATCGACTTGAAACTTACATCATCAGATGAGAAGAATTGATCAATAATTTCGTATGCCAATTTGTAGATGTCTTCATTTTCATGATTCTGCAGTTGCTCCACCTTTTCCAAACCTAAGGAACAAAGGAAATAAGAAATTGAACAACATTAGACACGTGCACCACAAAAAAAAAAAAACTGTGTTAAAAGCCGAACTAACCTCCACATTCTTCAATGAGGTTAGCGATGGTTTCAGCCTCATCGTCAGCCATCTTGAGGATATTGCTGAGGCCATCGAGCACAACCTGCACAACCTGAGCGTCTTTAACTGTCAGCAGGTTGCAGAATGGAGGGATTACCTGCTTTTCAATCAGGTGTGCTACCTGTAAGAGAGCAGACAATGACGCGTATCACATTAAGTCTGACAAAACAGAAAGGAATAGCTCAACAGCAATAACATTTTAGCATTAAATGTGAAAAAACAAAAAAATCTCCTTTTCTACCTGATCTTTTCTTCCACTTATTGTCAGGTTGCTGATGGCCCATGCTGCTTCCTTCTGAGTGCCGAAGTCACCCTAAAAAAAAGAGAGAAAGAAAGAAAAGAAAAACATACAAGGTGAGTCAGATCAAACATCAAATATGAGCCACGAGAATGTCAAACACTTGTTTTAATGTTCTACACACCTTGTCCAGCAGGTGTATGATCATGGGGACGAGCTTGGCTTCAATGACAGCCTGCACCTGCTGCTGGTTACCCGCTGTGATGTTGGAAAGGAACCACACTGCCTCCTACAGGACGAACACAGACATTAAAAGACGGACAGGTTTCCAGTGGAGCCATCAGAGTTTCACATGAAGACAACCAAAGATGCTGAAGGGACTTCACTATGTCAAACAGTCAAAGAGACATACTGAACTGAAAGGTTTAGACTAAAGTCATGAGTGCGTTTTCGTGGACTGGATCAGAATCCAGAGGTCGGACCCGTGAAGAAGTCGACCTCTGGCCGAGACAGAGTGCTGAGGGAGGGGCGAGGGTGGAGTGAGGCTCTAATCATCAACCGGGTCACAAACAAGGGGCCTCGTTTTAAAGTGACCGGTCTCAGATGCACTTCGATATCAGCAGAGACGTGACGTCGTCAGCACCCTCTGGCCACCAACCCATGGTATCACACACACAATCCCATGCACACATAACCCTCCTCCCCCTCCCGCAAATCTTTCTACAACTATCCCCTCCCCTCCACCATGGATCCTTCTCCTCTTCTTCGTCGTCGTCTTCACAGGTCTTTGTTGCTGCTACAGGAACCTATCTGACCCCTGTGTACCTCTCACACCACATTCATACAAGCAACAAAGTCTCTGATTTCATCACTTCCAGAGACTGACAGGGGAGTGTGGGGGAGGGGAGGGGAGGGAGAGAGTGGAGCGTGTATTACCTTGTTGATTTTCTCCTTCGGGTGCGTGAGGAGTGCAGGGAAGTGGCTCAGAGCGTCACAGTTGAGCACCACCTGGGTCTGTTCGTCAGTGCCCGTCACAATGTTCCCAACAGCCCTCAGCGCAGCAGTCTGTTTGTGCAGAGACGTTCATTTGTTAGACACTTTGGAGCAAGATCATCTCTGCATGATGTTGGCGCTGCTCTGTAATGGTCTACAGGTAACACCGTTTTCTCTTTCATACCTGGACTTTGACCTCCTGGTGACTGAGTAGAGGCACCAGATGAGGGACGATGCCCGAGTCGATGACCATCTGGATCTGCTCGTTCCCAGCGTCAGTGAGATAAGAAAGAGCCCACACTGTGTCGACCAAGATCTGGAGGTAGGAAAGGGGGAAAAAAAACAACAACAATAATTAATACTTTTTCCTTCCTATAAAATTTCCTTTCCATCATTAGAAATGAGCAGGGGCTTCAGTTGAGGGAACATCACACTGCTGAATACGAAGTGGACAAATCAGAATACTCACACTGACATCAGTGTGGTGGATCAGCACACACAGAGCTGGAAGGATCTATTAAAAAAAAAAGAGAGAGAGAGAGAGAGAGAGCTGTCAGCACCGAGTGACGTGAAAGAAACAGCCCAAAAGTTTGATCAGCAACACACTGAAGTTGACCACATTCAACCAGCTTAGAACGAACAGGAATAGATCTTAGAGCAAACAAATCTCCATCACTTTAAAGAGCAGAGTGGATCCTCTCACATGTCAAAAGGAAGAAGAATAGAATAAGTAGAATTGTTTTGTAGTCACAGTTCAGGGCTAAGATAAAGACATCTCTCAATAATTCTCAAAATTCAACGGTGTTTTCTTATTCAAAGAGATCTTTCTCGATCGCTGCGCTGATTCTCTGTGCGTCCTCGTTTCAGTGGTCTGAGTAAGCACCGGGACGTATCAAAACGTAAAGTGCATCCTCTCCTATCACTTGAGCCGATGGTGGCATTTCAAAACCAAAACCCTTTTGCTTTTACTCGTCAAGACTTTGAATCTGACAGTGTTAATGATTAGTTACTCAGGCTTCCCCCTCAGAAACGTCAGAGATCCTTCAACACCTCTGTGGCCCCAAATCGTACACATCCTGCAAATGGCCTCCTTGTTCCACTACACCTGTACACACCTCCTGGATGGTCTCCATAGGTGGAGGCGGGTCCTTGTGGCGGCACAGGTTGACCATGACCCAGGTGACATTGCGGAGGAAGGTGATGGGGATGGAGGGACTGATGAAGGAGAGCAGGGGCTTGACCACGCCCAAGCTGATCACGTAGTCTCTGCACTGAGGGCCGTCACCTGAACCACACACACACACACGCAGATATGAACCCTGCGTCTACGAGGGACTGAATTCAATCCTGACACCGTCCTGTGAACGCGCTCGGTGACTCACCTATGATGTTGCCGAGGGCCCAGACGGCCTGTTCACACACATTCTGGTGGGGAGATTGAAGCAGCCTCAGGAACAGCGGCACAGCATCTACAGTGCGCACACACACACACACACACACGCACAGGGAGGGAAAGATAGGAGTCGAGATTCAATCGCATGTTGCTTTAGTTTATTTTACAAGCTCCAGGAAACCGTATTTTATACTCTTTAATATGACTTTATCATCTATCCACCCAGAGCATATCCTAAATCTATTCTCTTCAAAAAAAAAACCACTGCAACAAATATATATCCTTTTAAAGACGGTGCAAAGTGACGGCTCAATCTTTGGACCAAAAATGGCTTCTTACATGTGTGCAAGGACAGAAATATTTTAACCCCGTCATGTTTCTGTGTTCTTCAGTTTCCAGCTCGTCACCAAATAAGATCACGGACGCAAAAAAAAAAAAAAAAACACGCTGGAAGTGTGATTACAAGAACATCTGATGAACCCATTCTACAAGGGTCAAAGAATGACTAAATCAAACGTCATCAGGACAAAAATATAAACTAAATAGTTTAATGTTTGCCTCTCTCCATGTAAGAAGGCCATACATCGACTGCTGTCCAAATATGAAGATCAACATGGGAAGTGTGGCGGCTCTGGACGTCTTTCTTAAAGTTGTGATGACAGCATACGTCATAACTTTGCGAGATTAAACTGACAATGTCAAGGCAGTTACCCCTCCGTGTGACGGAAATGTAAAACCCGGGCTGTGGGTATGTGGATATGTTGTGACACAGTGACACTTACTGGACTGGACCACAGCTTGGGTCTGCTCTGAGGTACCGGACGCGATGTTGGTTAAAGCCCAGGCTGCCTCAAACTGCAGGGACGGGCTGTAGAGAGGGAGAAGCAGTGAGTGTGATCAGGGATGCTGTTTGAAAAGGACGCTGATGAGTCATGGATATATTTTTCTCTCCATTCCTGGAGGGTGAAAACTAGAGCACATTTACATAACCGCAACAAACGCTCAGATGGGCTAAAACCCTGCCGGATCGTTTGCAAAACTCTGAAGACAATTAAAACTGTGATGACTGCAAAGTGGTGATTGAACGTGAAATGCAGACAAACAGAATCTGAAGGTGTCTTACTTGTCCTCTCTCTCCAGGCAGAGGACCAGAATAGGAAGAATCCCAGACTTTATCAGGTCATCTATGGGAGGGTTACGGTCACTGGACAACAACTTCCTGCAAAAGGCAAAGACAAAAACACAAAAGCATTACTCACACATTCCCCCACTCGCATAGCTCCACTGACATGCAAAGATGGATGTTTCTACACAACGAGAGAAGCAGCTAAAGAATGTGAACAGTCGACATGTTACAAGTAAAAAAAAAAAAACAGCAGGTACATTGTGAGGGCATCTGCAGTGTCAAGATACAAATGAGGTAAAAATGCTTTCTGCCTCCGTACAACATGAATGTGCACCGTCTGAGAGTGAAGAGCAGGGGGAGATAATGGGAGAAAAAAATGCATTGTTGCCTTTTCTTTCCGTATCAAAGCCTGCTTCTGCCATTTGTGTGCAGCTCGTTTGCTAGCTTGAGCTTGTTGAACTTTCCTGTCGTTCACATTTACTGCAAAGGCAAGAGTTTGCGCCGAAGGAAGGTGGATTAGAGGTGGGCCGATATCCCATTTTCAATCATATCATGTGGGCTTAAGAATGGACTCATCTTTGTTGTTGGGGACAAGTTGCATTCTCTATTCTAACTATTAAAAAAAGATGCCGCTTCTCAATCCACGAACCAGTAACCAAACCTCCTGACTGGATGGGTTCACGACAGGCTCGGGGAAGGCCACAAGCGTCGGGCTTTACTCCCCTTTGTTTTCTGTCAGAGCGTTAGTTTCACCCTTTTGCCATCAGTACAATCAAGACGGATGTGTAACATAACTTTAGGGTTTATGAAATAAAACACCTTCCAAAGCAAGACAATAACGCAAGTGCAGTGAAGCTTGTGCAGCGTCAGGTTGAGCATCATCACTAAGAGGAGAGGCGTCGATGATCTGTCATAAGAACGCCTCGCTCCGGCTGCTCCGTCTCTGCTTCATCCATACAACTTATATATATATATATATATATATATATATATATACACATACACACACAAAATATATAAATATATATCGGACGACTGCTGATAGAAAGCTGGTGTGCTAGTGTTCCTACCGTGCAGCCTGAACAGCACTCAGCTGGACTCCCTGGTTATCACTGGTAGCATTCTGCAAAATAAACAAAAGGAAACTCATACACTATACATTGTAATTATCAAAATGTATTAGAAGAATCCTGATACAGTCACAGGTATGTAAGTTTTAACACTAATACTGATCTCTACACGACAGAGAAGATGGCTTTCAAGCTTCTTCAACACGTGAATATTGATCAACTTGAAGGATTTACGTTCGAGGCTCACAGATCAGTTTGGATGCTTGCTGAATACATTGGAGTTAAATGAAGATCAAGAAAAAGAAAAACGTCATACTTACTTGTACTATTGCTTCAAGAGAGGTGTTTTGCTGTAAAATAAAAGTCACATTTGTAACACATGCAGTATGCAATGTCAAGAGTTACAGAACAATCAGTCACAGGTTACCATTACAAACTGCTGGTAAGTTTAAAGAAAAAGCTCAAAGTAATCTGAGCTCCCTGAGGGAGGGGGGCAAGGGGGGTTCATATCCTGGCAGGACCAAACGAGGCTGAGCAGACATCTGTCGGTGTCCTAAAATTACTTTTGTATGCAACGTTAAAAAGGAAGGAAGGAAAGTCACCAAAGCAGAGCTGACCACAGAGAAGTGAGGCTGATGGCTGCCACCAGAACAATGTAGTAACTGGCATTCTCACTTGGACCAAGTTGGCGTAACAACGCGTCAGAAGGGCCGGACGTGCAGGCCGGCATTCAACAGGGTGACTTGCCAACTGGCAACCTCACCTGATGCCCCCTGCAGGAGTTCAACGCCAAATGTAGGCCAGCTCTGTTACGGACCGGACCACCCCCCCCCCCCCCCCCCCACGTGTCACTTCACATCCAGCACCGACTCTTGACTTTTATGCCTCGTTCTAAAAAGCCCACATCTACATCCAATGGCCCACGAGTCCTCCGATCAATCACAACAAAAGTCCAAAGGGGGGGGGGGGGGGACCAACATTCAAACACAGCCCCTGTATGTAAATATGGAAGCATTTGCAGTAGATGCATTTTGGTGTGTTCACATTGCAGTGCTGCTGGGGAGGATTTAACAAACAACCATGGCCTAGTTGGGTCGATTGAAATTAATAGTGGCGATAAGAACTCAGACAACAGCAGAGAAATAATTCTGAAGGAAGCTGAGGGGCCTTTTTGTAAACAGCTGATAACAGAAGACAGCACATAAGATCTTATAAGCTCAGCCGGCAAAAAAAACAACAAAATAACCAAGGAGGCGTCGGACTGATGAAAGAAATTCATTCAAGGCAACAAATAAAAGATATTTTTTCTAACCATGACAACAGTCCCAGTGAAGCTTAGGAAGTAAATCTGTAAGCTCACTCTCTAATGTCTTGCAGTGAGTTTGCATGTCATTGTTGATATACAGCTAGGCAGCCTGTTTAAGTCAGCCCTCTCAATACCAATCTGCTGCTACTGTGATTGAATTTCTGAACTGCTGAGTAGCAGTTTTTTTTTTTTAAATACCACATGTACAGCACGTCAGTTACAGCGGCCATCCTGATCAGTCCACTTTTTGTGACGTTAGCCTAAAAGACAGATCTGGCGTGTGCCGACGATACAACCCTAAAAGGGACGAATAGGAACATGTGCTGTTGAGCTTTTATGTTGAGTGGAAAGAAATGTGACGTACCGATCTGAAGTCTCCGTCGACATCAGAGTCCTCGCAGATGTCTTCATGGGGCACATTTCTCCTCTTCAGAAGGTGCTCATCTCTTTTGTTCTGTGATGGAGGTCACGACATGTGAATCTCATGTGTACTCAAGCAGAGATCCACAGTGTAAACAGGGAAATTATTTGCATTTTTTTTAACCCTCAATTTTAAGACAAAAGGCAAACAATAAAAAAAAAAATCACTTGGTGTTTTTTAGTTGATACAACAGAATGATTTACCTTTCTGAGTTCCACCACTACCTCGGTCCTCTGTCTTCTCATAGACTGTGGGCAAGACACTTCATTAGTATTGAATAACAAGGAACTTTAATTCCAACCATAGGATGCCAAGACAGTGACACAAGCGAGGACATTAAATTTGGAAACAGTGTGAGATCAGGATCCAGTTTGTGCAGCCAGAGCTGAACTGCAGTGTCATTCATACTCTGAGCGTTACATCAGCAGCCTGCACACGGCGTATGACAGTTCACCTTACTATGCTATACATACTTATTTTAGATATCAGAGCTGGTTTTCCCATTTGTTTTATTTAATTTAAAAATCTATTGTTTGGTAAAACATTGTCAACAGCCTGTTATTTAAAAATATTTAAAAATTTGCATTATTTAATTTGTGATTAACACTAAGATAAGACATAACTATTGATCCCCAATGCTGAAATTCAGGAGATGCAGAAGCAGCAATACAGAATTTTTTTAAAAAGTCAAAAACCAAATAAAATAGCTACATAAATACAATTTTCAAAAGTAGTTGGAGGGGATATGTACAGAGGACTATAATGGGGTGAACTCAACAGGACAATGAAGAAATAATGTGCAGTGAAAGGCAGGTTAGAGTGACCAGTGAACAATTTAAAACGACATGTGTGATCAGAGGGAGTGAGTTATGTAAACACATTGACATGATGCATTTCTAAATGTGGACAACTGATAGATAAAAGAATAATAAATGTTAATAATCTCAAGTCTTTTTTTAAAACCAAAATAAATAAATTGTGATGAAATACTTCAGTGAATCCAGTATTATGATCGGTATCATATCTGAAAGTTCGATATTTTTTTTCTATCTAATCAAAGTACATTTTATAGAAGTGGTGTGGGTGTCATCAATCATAGGACAATATGAGACCAGGCATGTTATGTTCTGATAAATGTGTGTGTTCATCACTCACACTAAAACTGCTTTAACTTGTGAGCAGCCGATGTCTTAGGGGGGGTCTAACTAGCTCTCTACAGAAACCACTTGTCAAACAGGATGTGTCAGTCGGTGTTGCTCTCACACACATGTTAAATAACACCAATGAACCAGAGTCAAAGTGAGCTAACTGTAAAATCAACTTGGTGACTTGTGGAACCAGCGTTAAGAGGCTAACGTGTTAGCTCTGATCTCTCCGTCATGTGATCCTGTTAACACGATGGTCACCTTTGCTCTATAAGCATGTGTCATGGTACTTCATCTATGAGAACAACATTCTTAAATACAGTGACATGATGTAAATGACTGAGGTATGGGTCCAGCTACACAGCTAAATGGTTTCCGCCATTGTTTTTCGGTCATAAAGACGGGGGATGGGTGGACCTGCTGCAGCCACCAGTAACACGGAGCTTAACGCTGGCTAGCATCAAGCTAGCACGCAGGTTAGCTAACTGCAGTATCAAAATAGCGCGAACTGAAGCTGTTAGTTAGACAGGTATTCGTGTGACAGCATCAATCTCATTTTTATTTACTTTAGGATATGTATCTAACATATACATTGGCTTACATATCGACCTAAGCCGATTTCGTGGATGATGTGCTTCACTAAAAGCTAGCATGCCCCCCCCCGTGGGCCTGGCTAACGGCGGAGCTAGCACAGCACAGCCAGCGGAGGCGATGAACTCTGCTAGCTTTCTTTTCTGACATGTTTCATAACCAACGACATCTTAAGGTGCAGCAAAACACAGCGGGAAGGATTATAAAAACTGGTGATATGTGAAGGCCCTGGTCGAGGCTCCGGGTCCAAAGTTCCCGATGGTAGAAATTAGAAACGACGTCACAAGGAAGCGAACAGAGCGGCGAGGAAGCGAGCAAGATCCTCGACACCAATCTGCGTAACTTTTACCTCCAGATCTCGGCCCTTATTCTTGAAATTCTTCAGCCGCTGGTTGTCCAGTTTCTCGTTGTCGGCCATGTTAGCAGTTCTGGTTACGATAAATAAGACTTTAACTCGTGGATTTAGCTTGCTAGCTACCCTTTCTGGTTTCCCCTTTTTTCTCAGCCTCTTGCTAACGGACTACTTTCTGCTGCTGTCCGCGGTGCATACTGGGAATGCCGGTGGAGGCGGCGACCTCGGGCTGGCGTAGAGGAAGGGTGGGGAAATCCCCTCTCCTCTCATTGGCTTCACTGTTAACATCAAACGTACACGGCGCGCCTCATAACCACCTACTAACTTATATGAAACCAGCGTCATAAACACTCAATACATTTCAATTATATAAATATATATATAAATATATAAACAATTACACAAGTAGACCACACTCACGTTTGACACATTTCTTCATAATCTTCTTTATACATGTTTCAGTTTGGCTATCATCATGTCACATACCCTTTATGTAATACATGTTCATCCCAACGCTGTGTTTGAGTTTTTGACTTTAATGAAAGGAGTATTTATGGCCATATGAATTATTTTGTTTTCTTGTACAGTATGTCCTCGTATCAAAAGTCAAAAAAAGAAAGACACATGAACTGAAAACCAAATAACTAGGTGGTGATATCAATTTTATTTGAATCAGTAAGACGTTTTTGTTATTGTAATCCAAACTTAATTTCTTTTTTTAAATAAAAGAATACCTCTCATGTCATTTTAAATCAGTTCACAACAACCGTGTCACTATCCATAAAAAAATGTTCATTTCAAAACAATACTGTAACATGGCATGAGATGAACAGAATGTATTATTTAATTGTGTTTTAATTGCATTTGAGCACATGTGTACTTTACATCAAAATCCCATTGATATTTTTTTGTGATTAGTATTGCAATTCAACATATTCTGGGATAAAAAATTGCAACGTCATTCCTAATAAACACATTAACTCCGAATAAACAGAAGGCACATAACAGAAAGTTGTTATATTTTACTTAAAGCGACACAAATAAAAAATAAATACATGTTCAACAAGAAAAGAGCACTTCTTTGAGCCACCAAACAAAAGCTTCATCATGTATTGAATGTAAACTCACAGACTGAGTGTTTGCCACGACTCAGATCTGGGTTTTTTTAATAAGTTCTCTTCGTAAGTCAAGATTCATATCAGCATCCTCATAGGTCATAACCATGATTCAAAAACGCATTGTCTTCACGCAACCTGGACTGACCTGATGTTCTTTCAGACACAGAAATTAAAGCTTAAAAACTGTGATCATGCTTTTCCTTTTGTTTTGGCCACAGTGAGGCCATTTGTTGATGGCGAGAAAGAATCCTATACTCGCCATAAGAATGAATCTTCCTGAAATATCTTCATCCATCACCTCCTGCACATTAAGACTTGTTTCACAGCTGTGACACTGAAGCCTTTAGACCTCATTTTAACCTTTATGTCCTCTTGAGTCTGTTTCAGTGGCGTCTTCAGCAGATAGACGATCCTCCTGAAACCTTCCTCTAGTCCCACACCGCTGATGGCTGAACATGGCTGGATGAACCAGGCCCTGCCCTCACAAACTCGTCTCAACTCCAGTTTCAGACAGAGAGATTCGGGGCTCAGAGCTCCATGAAGGTCTTGTTTATTGGCAAGAACCACAAGAGGAACTCCTCTGAGACTCTCGTACTTCATGACCTGGGAAATTGAGAGAAAAGAAGGAGCAAGGAATGCTTGAGTTACTACAATTTAAAACAATCTGTTCAGATGAACCTTTCTATCTTCAACCATCACCTACTAAGCATAAAGCAGAAACACTCAATATAGTTTTAGTATAGTATACTTTGAGTTGTATAGAAATAAGGACATTTGATTGTAAATCGATTTAGAACTCTTTACTGGTGCATCTGATTACTAAATAATTTAACATGTTGCTGTGATGATTTTTTTTTAATGTGCATGAATAAATAAGAACTTCATAAAAGACACTGTTTATATGTAATATATGCTATGTTGTAAAATGTGATAACAGCTGAGTGTTATCATTCAGAATCTGTCATATTTGATTCTTAGATTCAGATCTATTTTGTAGTTGTAGTTGTAGTTGTCAGTCAGCTATGAAACAGGCCAAATTAACCATGTTTCTTCTTTAGGAGCTAAAAAAGCTCTATAATGTTGTTTCATTCATACATTCAGTTGTTTAAAGAAAGCAAGAATATATTTAGGGCAAGCATCTGCAAAGAGATAAGACTTACTGCTTTTTTCACAGGACGAGCCAAAGTGACACAAACTGAAAGGAGCTTTAACTTTACAACCTTCTTGTAATTGTTTAAAACTGCAATACATTAAGTGTATATGCTTTTCACGAATTCTTTTCATAAATATTTCAAGTAAGTCATTAATATTTCTCCGTTTTAAATGACTGTTTTACGAAGGTTTCACAACCAAAACAGGTTCTCCAGCCTCACTCAAAACAAACTGAATCTATTTAAATATCAATATTGAAACTTCTGAACTTCTCCTGTTTCCCCTAAAAGTCTTTTTTCAGTGTTTGTATAGTTGCTGGAGAGTTGTTGGAGAGTAGTTGAAAGTTTGGAAAAAAAGCTGTGAAGTCATTTAATCAGCTATGGTGTTTTAAATTGAATTGAGGGTGAGCTCAGGGATAGTCCAAACTCAAAGAGAAGTAACAACATGCAAATTATTAAGTAGAGTGTGACTTTAGCAATCATATACTGCTTATATAGGAGAATCAATGTGTTTTTTAAAACAAAGAATCAAATCTATTCTGATTTAATTACCCGATGCAGTTCTTTGCGGGCCTCGTCGAGCCTCTTCTGATCCCAGCTGTCCACCACAAACACCAGTCCTGCTGTATCCGTGTAGTGATGCTTCCAGTGGGGCCTCATCTTCCTCTGACCCCCCACGTCCCACACTGTCAAGCCAGGGCTGCTTCTGTCTGTCTCCAGCGGCTCCACGTTGAACCCAACAGTGGGCACGGTCACCACACTCTCATTGTACTTGAGTTTGTAAAGCAGGGTGGTCTTTCCTGATCCGTCAAGGCCCAGCATCAGAACCTGCGCTTGTTTCTGAGGCTTGGATCCATACATGCCCATGGCCTTCCCTATGCAGCCTGTGTCTATATGAGAAAATGTAGGCCTATAGCTTCTTTCACTTGTATAGCTGTGTAAACTAAGTAGTCTGCACGCAGTGTCTCCCTTTGTGCTGTCTATCTGTAGGCTTAGTGTGTCTGCTCGCTCTGCTATCAGTATGCTTTATGTACACACAGGCAGAGAGATCCCTCCCCCTCTGTTGTGATAGGATTCCTTCTGTCCCTGCATGGCTTTCAGTAAACCTATTTATATCCAGAGTGACGATGCAACTAAGTGGGAATGCATGCAGTTCTCTGGTTACATCAGTACAGTCAGTGGAGTCATACCTCACCTGCCCCGGATCATCTCACACTCACACTCACACTCACGCACGCACGCACGCACGCACGCACGCACGCACGCACGCACGCACGCACGCACGCACGCACGCACGCACGCACGCACGCACGCACACACGCACACACACACACACACACACACACACACACACACACACACACACACACACACACACACACACACACACACACACACAAGCAGCCAGGAAGTCCAAGTTTGGAACAACGGGAAGATTGTGTCTTCTGGCTGGATGTCCCACAGCAGCGACATCACAGGGACTTTTTGGGTGGATTACTTGTCCTTGCTTATTGGTAAATGTAGTTTTTTTCTTGACTAACCTACAATTAGTTAACTGAAGGCTGGTAACCTTTAAGAGCGAGGGTAAAAGAAATATACATGTACACCTTTTGAAATATTATGATGGACCATAACGCTGCTTTTTCACTTGATGAAAATAGTACTCGACTGGTCTCTATCCTACTCGTCACCCCCACTGTTCATCGCCCTACACTGGCTCCCAGTCACTACTCTTATCAAATTGAAAACTCTGCCGCTCGAGTACAGTGACAAAAACTGCTCCTCCTTACATATACTCTCCCTCTCACCCACACTGCCTGTCAGCGCCTGTCACACTATGCAAGCTTTTCAGAAGTTGTTAAACTTCACCCCACAGATCTGACCCTAAATCCACCCACTAATAGTGTCTAGTTTTAATTAAAGTTTTCCTGTGATATCAATTAAACCAAAGTGCAAATCTGTACAGCATGGACTTTCCACCAATACTTATATAAACAACATGGAAAATATGGTCATTAAGTTGTGGGAGTTCTCACACTTATTTAAATAATACATTCTGCAGGCAAGTGTGGTCAGCACTGTAAGCTCACAGCAGAATACAGTTTTAGCAGCGAGCAAAAATTAGTCAGTTTAAATTTATTGCCATGTTGCATATGTTTGCAAATATGCAAATGTGTGAAATCTGTGTGTTTGTAAAAATCAAATAGCACTGTTGTTGCTAAGAAAACTGTACTTGTTCTCTACTGGTGACTGATCCCGAATACTCAGGGTGTAAGTCAAAGTTTTTAATGGTCCATAAGCTTAATGTCTGTCTGATGTGTCAATTTTAGCAAAGTTGAATTAATGTAGATGCTAAACCAGTCTGTGGTGTTTGAGTTGTGACAGTTCCACCTGTAGGTGGTGTTCAAGGGCTTGGAAAGTATTATCAACATGTTCCAAGTGGCCGAGGCTTCAGACAAAGCAGCAGCTGCTGTGGTTGAAGCTCACAAATTATTTCTAGGAATTTACCAAATTAGTCTCTGCTTGTTGATTTACATTGTAAAATATCAGATTACTTTCATTTTTATTTTCTGTACACTTTATTAAAGTCAACAAAAACAAGTACAAATGCCACACAAACATTCTGTAACATACATTATCAAGGAAAAATATGGACTTAAAAAGCACAAACAAATCTTGATCTTTTATCATGTTTATATCTCTGAAGTTCAACAATCCATGAACAGGCGTACTGCTGTAGAAACAGTGGAGGGGTGAACAATAGGACAGTATATACATTCATCTTAAAATGTCATGTCTCCCGGAGACGTCTTGAAACAATGCTTTTTCTACATGTGAGTTAGCAAGATATGACACGAGGTCGTGCGGTGTGCATGGTATAATCAACTGCGATACATTATTAACTGAGAAGCAGTTTTGGCAGCAGACTTCATAACAGAAAATGAACAGTTGAAAAACATAAGGCAACAATAACGTATTTCATTCAAAGGCTTGTTACATGTTTGAGTTAGAGTTTAGGGAAATTTGACATTATCACATTGATAGATTGAATAGATGACACTGGGTGGTAAACAATGGGTCACAATTCTTTTAAAAAGTCTGATGATAGGTTTTATTAATCTGACATGATTAAGTCCTACAGATAAATTAATAAAAATCATACCTGGCTGTTTCTATAAGTGGTAACTTAATTTGCCTTTCACAGATGTTTGAGTAACAGTCGATGTTATCTTATCTGATAAATTCCAACAAAACATTACACATAATAGCCTATGGGCAAATGATCTGAGGAGATATTGCTTTAACTGTGAGTTTCATTTTAGACACATTTAAAGTGAGGTTACTGTTTGATGACACAATTCATTATCCAACTATTAGGACATTATCAGTGGTCACATGACTGAACCGAGTAAAAAAAACAGATGACAGCGGAGTCCTTGGGTTTGAAAAGTAAACAATATCTGAAATAAAAACTTTCTCCGCAGATTTTTTTTTTTTTTTTAAGACATTCAATGCCTCAACCTAGAAAATGTTGCAACTCAAAAAGGAACACCAGGAGCCCAGTGTTACGTACAGTAAGTGTGATATGGGTTCTCTTGCTGTACAATAGGAATGGTGGTGTTTGAACAATCACATGCATATTATCAAATGTGTTCATCATGTATAAAGGGAATAAAGGCATACGCATGATTTGCACCAGTGACGTGTATTCTGATGTTGGAAAAAGACTCCAGACTTTTTAGTGCTGATACTTGGTAGACTTTAAACTGGACTGTAACATGAGTCAAATAGATATTAAGTCAAATAATGCGAAGGGCAACTTTCTTATTATTTGTTAGACAATGATATGGATGTTAATGTGACACTTGTGTGTAATTATCACATAAAGACTGATATCTATCACTGTTTAGCCTTTCAGTCTCAAACACACACACACACACACACACACACACACACACACACACACACACACACACATACGCTCAAATATGTGCAGAATCATAGATACCCCCACAGCTGCACTGAGCTGAATCTGTTTTTTTTTTTTTTGCATAACAGTGACCCAGTTTGCATTAAGGTGTCAGAGCAACATTTACTAAGCCTAAATTAGAGACACCTAATGTTTTAAGTAAATATAAAAGGAGTTGAGACGGTTCATGTTCGGATGCATTGATAAGTAACATCTGTAAATATCTGTGATAGAAATAGTTCTTGATCAAAAAATGTTGCACTCTCTTTTTAAATTGTTAATCTTAAACCTATTTTTTTCTTAATCATATTCAAACATTGTCGAGATGCCGAATGTGGTAGATGGGCGTTCTACTTCTCGCTAGCCTTGCCTTTAAACTTGACCACCATGACAGTGATGTTGTCAGGGCAACCACGATAGAAGGATTGGAGGACGATGCTCTTGGCACCAAAATGCGGCTCGTCCAGTCGTTCCTTGATGAAGCGGACTGCCTCCTCGTTGCTGAAGGTGTCCCACAGGCCGTCCGATGCCAGGATCATGAACTGGGGCTGAAGCTTGTTGAGGTCGAACGACATGATGTCGGGATCAGGAATGACCACATTCAGGTTCTTCAGCGGGTAGTCGCCAAGAGACCGGGACATGGCCAAGATGCCCTGAACGCGCCACGAGCCGTTGAAGCTGATGAAGCCTCCTGAGGGCGCAGAAGGAGGGGGAATGGTTGGAAATTGATTAAACATGAATCAGGGAGTGAAACAAAGGGCGGACATGGTTGAAAAGTTTAAGAAAGAATTTGAGGAAGCAGAGGATGGAATAAAGATGGAGGAACATAAGGTAGAGAACCAGCTGTTTTCCACGTTACTGCTTTAAAACCGAGGATAAATGATCTTTTTTGTTCCAATGACTGGCAGTGTGCCTTTTCATTATCCATCATATGTATCAATTCAATGCTCGCCATTCAAACTCATGGAAATATGTGTTTATGTTGGACACATTTCAATTTCATGTCACATCCTGAAGTACAGCTGCGTGTCCTCTGTGGCTTCAACAGATCTGCAAGCAGGGAATTGTACTGGAAATGACTGGGCAAGACTTCCATACTAGGTCAGACTGACTTCATGGTAACAAGTTGCAAGGCCATAGCCAGCCTCTAAAAAACACTGGGGCTGAGAGTTCAGGCTACACACTGCTGTTTAATCCAAAAATAAACCCCATTATGTGTAACTTTCCACAATAAACTGCACTTACAGTAAGGCATCTAAAATCCCTCAATACACAGAAAAAGCACAAAACATATGACCTTGTGTCCTCAGCAGTATCTACTTTAGTAATGGCGGCCTCTTTCCAATGCTGCTTTCACATAACTGTTCAAATTGCATTTAAAAATAAGAGCCATGCTACGGTCAGTAAAAAAGCTGAATGTGTCTTTACTGAAAGTACTGTCTTCACTCAACCATTGGTTGTGTTTATTTCAAATATTCCTGAATATTTAGTTAATGTTAATTCACTAACACAACAAGCAGTAAGTTTAGTAGAAATACAATCTTTGAGTCAAAGCCTTCAGACTAAAATGCAGTTGTGGGGCGGCTTCAGCTCCGTAGTAGAGTCCGACGTAATGTTCGGGATTAGATCCTCAGCGGTAAATGTGAGTGGCAGTCTGTTGTTCAAAGATCAATATGTTATTATTATCATTATTACTTTCATTATTATTATTATCTTTATTATTATTATTTCACACAGTGAGGTTGTGCTTTCACTGTCTTTGGTATTCTATGCTCTTGTTTCCAGTGCAGACGGCACTTAATTAAGAGTCGCAACAGTTTGAGCAAAATCAGGTTTCCCTCATTAACATGTAAATGTATTCAGGAAGGTACTCTAAAATCTAATCAGATCTTCAGCTCTACTTCTGGAGCCTGTGGTGCAGATGTAAAGTTTGTATCAGCAATTGTTCTTGAGAGTCTGTTTACAAGAACATGTCGCAAAGAGAGACAAACATCATCATAACAAAGATAATGTGACCCCTGAGAGGTTGACTTTATAAGCAGCAGTATTTGAACAACAGGAAATCTTAGCATGCACAGTATTATAATGAGAACTTGAACAAATATGTGGCAGGTAAATGAGCACATTCAATTTCTGAGGCTATTCACAATACTCCATGAGGCCATTAGATGGCGAAAGTGAGTCGTACTTAAAGTGGCCAAACTGACTGAGTGACCTGGCAACCAGCCATGAAACTCATCTCAGAGAGTTTACAGATATGGGAGAATTATGCCCAGAAATACACCTTCAATTCACAGTCTGGCTGCATTTGATAACACGCTGCTTTGGAAGCAAATTGTGTTATCAGTCACTTGGGTTTGATGTCAGCTTGAGACACAAGATGTGAAGGAAAAAATAATGGCGTTAAACTTTGATCATGAGAAGACTTATTTTATGCTTTCATGACAACAATCTTTTGAGTTTTAATATTTAGTTGTGTCATTCAGAATCAGATTTAAAAAAAAAGAAGAAAAATTGCAGCTCTGGACCGCAGCTGTTTCCTCACCAGCCTTCTTGATTCTCTTGCGTTCTTTCAGCTGGTACGGTTTGTGATCGTGTGATAGAGGAATGGCGTTGCCGTCTTTATCGCAAAGGACTCCACGAGAGTCTCCCACGTTGGCCACCGTCAGCTCCTTATCAGACAGCAGAGCCACCAGACACGTAGTACCTGGAACAGAGGGAAGACGAGCGGGTCAGCCAGGGAACAGAGAAATATAGAGAAAAGAAGAGAAGCAGGAGTAATATAGTAAATGTTCTGGAAAATTTACTGTGAAATTAGTGCAGCTATGCAGGCATTTGGTCATGAGCAAAGTAGTAGACACTTTAGAGTCAAATGAATGATTAAACTTCAAGAGAAGTCAGGGGATTACAAAAGTCAGTACAATTCATTTGAGGCTGACCAGAAATGTTTGTGCAAAATGTCATGGCAGCAACTGGAGACATTAAATGTCAACCCTCCAGGGGACAATGGAGGAAAATTCTGGAGATTTCAAATGCATCCTTCCTAATGGGATCCTGAGTGAGTCATAAAGTCTCCATCTATTTGAGATGAATGGTGGCTGTACTGACAGAAAAACACACCAAGTGTGGCAAAAAGCCAAATCTATCAGCATAACATAACTCTGTCTTACTGTTGACAGCCTCAATGGTTTTATCCGTCTCTAAGACGATCTTTAAAAGTTTATTAAGTTATCATTTAATACTTTATTTCTTTGATTACACAATCTGCTACTTTTTTGTTCTACTCCAGGGTCGAGGTTTTTTTCTGAGCATGAACTTCTGGCTAATAGATTGGGTGAGCAGATTGAAATAGTGAAACAATGCAGAGTACTAGTTTATACTTTGTATCTGTATTAAAAAAAAAATCTGTTGAAATATTCCTGAGGAAAAAGTGCAGCTCAGCACTCCGTTTGTGGAGTGCTCATATAAACCTCCAGCTCCTGTGTTTACATGCTGTGCCTCTTACGCTTCTGCAACACTGTAACGCAATGTGAAATAAAAAAGGACACCAATATCACACCCTCACATCTGCATTAAGTACTTTAATTACAATGGTGTGATGAAGTGTAAATGGATATTATTTGCAGTACGCACATGTTCCTCCTCCACTTAAAGTGGAACGCTGAGGACGTGTGCACACATTGCAAAATGCTCTTTGAAGCAACTTGTCTTCCTTGTAACGCTCTCCAACCACGCTTTCCTTTCTTCTTCTCCTTCCTCTCTTTGTTTAGCTTCCCAGCCAGGCAGAACAGAGTCTGGACTCACAATCTGAAGCCTATTGTGTGAGATCCAAAGTCCTGGAGAGAAAGAACAGATCTGCCTGCTTGGCCATCTGCTCACACAGAGCAGAGACAAAAAACGAAATATGAGGGGGTGGGGGGGGGGGGAGGGGGGGGGGGGGGAGGGAGAGAGAGAGAGAGAGATAAAAGAGGTGAAAGTAGGGAATTCTACTGGCCTGGACCAACCGAACAGGAGGAGAAGGATGATGAGCACATTTGAACATACAGCTGAACTATTCTCAGGATCTTCATGTAAAAAATGCCCCAAAGGTACAGGAAAGACAAACAGACCTTGCTGTGATTTCATATGAACAGCAACTGATGTTGTGCTAAGAGAAAATTAAATCCCCAAACTTCATACTATCAGTATGTGAGGACTAAGTAGGAGGAGAGGACGCATAGGCAGCAGATTAAAAGTAGTGGGAGGATGAGGGGAGAGATTACTTCTCAGTGGAACAATGATTTTATTATTCCCATTAACAGCTAGGGAGCGAGAAAAATAAGGGATAAAAAGAAAGAGCGGCGAGAAAAAGAAGAAAGACAAAGAGCACTAGCTGTAAGCGAGTCCAGAAGAAGTGAATATTGATGCCACTTAATTGTCAACGACTTAGTAAATCTTTTACACACACTTTGTGAAAAATCCATCTCTATCAGTTTCATCATTGTAGGCTTCACTAATCCTTCTCCTTGTGCCTATAGCTGCTACTGCTGCTGCACTGTGCCATGCTGTCCAGCTAATTATCCTTATCTAGTTCCCATGGCGATTGAGATAATGGACAGAGGTGCATTGCTAGCACACCCTCTTCCAATTAGCCTAGCCATACCAAGCACACTTTCAGCATTCCCCATTAAAATGGCACCATAGCCCACATGTGCCCAGTGCTCATGCTAATTATTGGCTTAGCTTGGCCAGTAACACCTTCAGGCCTCCGATAAGATTCTCAGCCCTAGCTGACAATATAAATGCTATGAGCCCACTCTTATCATTGCACTGATTCAGTCGCTCAGAGTTAGCAGACATTTGTTGTTTGTGCTCTCAGTTCGAAGACGTGTCCATATTTTACAATATTCATGTTGATGTTCTTGAACAAGCGGCTCTGTATTCAGGTGAAAAATGCGGAAGCAGGACTGTCACCAGCCTGCTCACCCGGCTCATTTTCTTCTTCACAGCATTGCTTAAAAACACTACCTGCAAATTAGTAGTCCAACCGCATCAAGTTTTGTGGAGCTGTCATACTGTCTAACCTGCTCTTCTTGGATTGTTAACATTTATAGTGAAGCCTCTTGAGCCACTATATCAAGCCACCATAAAGCTTGAGATCACTCTGCTTTCGTGAATATATATATATATATATATATATATATATATAAATAAATAATCATTTGAATTAATGAAAAAAAAAAAACACCCACTTGTTTTCCACTCCATTTTTTCCTGTTGATTTTTTTACGCAACAAAAATGGATGATAATTGTTTATAATATACATACAGCAACATTTGGGGCATATCTGGGTAAAACACAAAGTCAGTCTCGTACCAGAGAGTGGTTAAAAAGAGAACTACAGCATTTTTACACTGCACTCTTAATAACAGTATAGGACAGCTAAAGAATATTCAAAAAAACAAACTTTTAAAATGACCTTTTATTCTACTCTCTTTTTTTTGTTTTTGTTTTTTAAATCTGCTTCCTACTCTAACCACGATGCAACTCAACCAGGCTTGAAAATGATTTCTACATATTTATTTGTACTCCCTGTGATGCTGCAAGTCTGTGGAGTTCCATTTAGGGAAAATCAATCAACCAATTTCCTTTTTCTCACACAACTCAGTGATTGCATTACAATAAAAAGTCCTGGGGCCTCAGCCCTCACACACAGAACACAGAAGAAAGAAACTCTTGGGTCAACTCGTGAGAGCAATTTACTATACAGCTTTACCGTGAGTGAAAACTGCTCTAAGAAGTCTCCATGGTGAGATCGAGAAAGGGAGAAGTTAGCTGTAAAATCTTTGGCAATGATGAGCTGTGCTTCTTAAGAACAAGAACTGACGATACAAGAGGTCAGAGCTTCTCAAACACACTTGTGTTCCGTCAAATGTTTAATCAACGTCATATTCATGTCTCAGTCCACAGGCATTGACCCTTAAAGGGTTGTTACTTTAGCCTTAAATCTGACCTTGTATGAGTTAACATGACTGGAGTCTACGTTCATGTGTTGTCTATCTGTACCGGTCTACAGTTTGTTAAAGTTTGTCAAAGGCTTTGGCTGTACGATTTGGGCACTTCTTGTTTGTGGACACAAGGCTTTAAAGCTAGTGTATGGGGACATTTTCCGCTGCCACCAGAGTTCAAAAGGTGCTGTAGTCTGTACAACAATTACTGTAGAGTTTAAACAGAGTGCAGTAAACACACTTGGTGTGAGGCAACACTTGGCTTAAAGGGGAATGGAATGTAAATGGAAAACAACAAAGCAAACATCATTGGAGAAAAAGGAGAAGAAAATGACTCATGGCAATAAAGTAACTGGTGACAACGGCATCAGCATTCAGTTTGTAATGATTATATTGCAAACAAATGCAAAACATCTAAGTGTTAACATAATGAACGGTACTTAACAAAATGGAACCTCACTTTGAAGGGAATAATGATAAAAGCTAAAGTGCATTTTTGGAAGATGTAAATTGTACAGAGATCAGGAATGATATTTTACTGGTATATTGTTTAGTGACATGTTCTTGCCCTTTGTTATCAATAGGTGTCAGTCATGCAATTACTATAGCAAAAGGTAAAAATATATCCCCGTTTCCTGCAAACATATGGTTTCAAAAACTTTCTGATATCTGGCAGTTTTGCCAGTCTGATATGAAATGATGCTGCGTTTGTTTATGTTGGGGTTTGTGTGAGGACGGCTCAGCCTCCATGCACAAACTGTTTTAGATCACTACAGAGCATAAGCACGTCATAATGTAATAAATACAGAATGTTGTACACACATGGACCCGCCTCCTCTCGTTGAACCCAAAATACACGAGCAACAGCGCAGACATACTGTGATGGGCCCGTGGAGACTCTGCTGACAAATAAAAAAAAGCAAAGATCCCTCAGGTTGGCACAGTCCACAGAACAGATTCTTTTGTCTGTTAAAAGCGGACACTGGTGGGCATGGAAAGTTCAATGAGTCTTGCGTCGGTGTTTGAGTGGAGAATGCTGTATGAGCTGTATTTGTCAACAGAGCTGTCAATCATCAAATCCCACCGTCACGTCTCCCACCGAGGGAGCAGAGGCTGAGTTCTCAGAGGTAGACTCGTCTATCACCCAAGCCGAAGTCACCGAGGTAGTTGGCAAGCTCCTTGGTGGCAAGGCTCCGGGGGTGGATGAGATTCGCCCTGAGTATCTTAAGTCGCTGGATGTGCAGGGGCTGTCATGGTTGACACGCCTCTGTAACGTCGCGTGGAGGTCGGGGACAGTGCCTCTGGACTGGCAGACCGGGGTGGTGGTCCCTCTTTTCAAGAAGGGGGACCGGAGGGTGTGTTCCAACTACCGGGGAATCACACTCCTCAGCCTCCCTGGTAAAGTCTATTCCAGGGTTCTGGAGAGGAGGGTCCGGCCGGTTTTCGTCCTGGCCGTGGAACACTGGACCAGCTCTACACTCTCCAGCGGGTGCTCGAGGGTTCATGGGAGTTTGCCCAACCAGTCCACATGTGCTTTGTGGATCTGGAGAAGGCATTCGACCGTGTCCCTCGCGGCTCCCTGTGGGGGGTGCTCCGGGAGTATGGGGTTCGGGGCCCTTTGCTAAGGGCGGTCCGGTCCTTGTACAACCAGAGCAGGAGTCTGGTTCGCATTGCCGGCAGTAAGTCGGACCTGTTCCCGGTGCGCGTTGGCCTCCGGCAGGGCTGCCCTTTGTCACCGGTTCTGTTCATTACTTTTATGGACAGAATTTCTAGGCGCAGCCAGGGGCCGGAGGGGGTCCGGTTCGGGGACCACAGGATCTCGTCTCTGCTTTTTGCAGATGATGTGGTCTTGTTGGCTCCATCGAACCCGGACCTCCAACGTGCACTGGGGCGGTTCGCTAACGAGTGTGAGGCGGCTGGGATGAGGATCAGCACCTCTAAATCTGAGGCCATGGTTCTCGACCGGAAAAAGGTGGTTTGCCCTCTTCGGGTCGGTGGGGAGTCCTTGCCCCAGGTGGAGGAGTTTAAGTATCTCGGGGTCTTGTTCACGAGTGGGGGGAAGATGGAGCGCGAGATCGACAGACGGATCGGTGCGGCGTCTGCAGTCATGCGGTCGCTGTATCGGTCCGTCGTGGTGAAGAAGGAGCTAAGCCGAAAGGCGAAGCTCTCGATTTACCAGTCGATCTTCGTTCCTACCCTCACCTATGGTCATGAGCTTTGGGTCATGACCGAAAGAACGAGATCTCGGATACAAGCGGCCGAAATGGGCTTCCTCCGTAGGGTGGCTGGGCGCACCCTTAGAGATAGGGTGAGGAGCTCGGTCACCAGGGAGGAGCTCGGAGTAGAGCCGTTACTCCTCCACATCGAGAGGAGTCAGTTGAGGTGGTTCGGGCATCTGGTCCGGATGCCCCCTGGACGCCTCCCTAGGGAGGTGTTCCGGGCATGTCCCTCCGGGAGGAGGCCTCGGGGTAGACCCAGGACACGCTGGAGAGACTATGTCTCTCGGCTGGCTTGGGAACGCCTTGGGGTCCCACCGGAAGAGCTGGAGGAGGTGTCTGGGGTGAGGGAAGTCTGGGTGTCTCTGCTTAGACTGCTGCCCCCGCGACCCGACCCCGGATAAGCGGTAGAAAATGGATGGATGGATGGAGCTGTCAATCATGGCATTTTACATCTTTTGATAGCATCAAATAACTAATAAAAAAAAATCCTCGCAAGAAAAACAACTTGAAAAAAAAAAAAAATCAAAAAGTTAATAACTCGCTATTATGACAGGAACCAGCATTGGTATTTTATTATTATAGTTTGCCTCATCTCCCACCTGTTAAAATAGAAGACATCATGATCTATACTTCAGTCAGTCTGTAGGTGGAACTACACGTTTTGTGGTTCCCTTTCTGGGAGTTGCTGTATTGTTCATCTTTTATGAAGTCAATGGTTTATTCCCTCTGTGTAATTATATGTTTTGCAAAATGGCAGTTTTTAAACCCAGAGGACACAAAAATAACGCAAAAAAGGGTTTTCAGATTCTTTTCATGAGTTAATTTTTTACTAAAGTAAATGACACAAAAAGACCCTTTGTGCAAGAAGATGTGGGAAAATTGTCCGCCTGGTCTCTGTGCTGCTGGCAATCACGGTTTACAGGACTGATGTATGTGTAGGTGTAAGATTTTTTACATAGCTACAAAAGGTCAGTACCAGCAGAATACCACATCAAGGTGACTGTGTCCATAATAGACTCTAAGCTCCTGGCACTCCCATCAAAGTCCCAGCTCTCTTATCTTTCTTTTAGGCGCTTTGCTTTTGTTCACAGATAAACAACAGAGGGATAAACGAACAAGAGGGATACATCTGATAGGCTGTTGTCCTGGGGCCTGGGAAATAAACTGAGAGTGTATCTCTCCATTTTCCTTTTGTCTTCTTTCAGTGCCAGCTTCATCTAGGCCTTGATTGGGGCCGAGCGCAGGGAGCTGATCACCCTAAATGATTTGATTGTTGAATCAGATACAGGAACAAGAATGCACAACAATTACCTGACCTGCAGAACGCCCCCTTCCCAAGAGATACTGAAAGGCAAGCTGGGACAAAATACAACAACAAATCTAATCCCTACATGTCCAATGTTTGGACTAAACAAACCAGGAGCTTGTCTGAATGTTTTATCTGGTGTCAATCTCTCTTTCTGTGTTGTCAAAACACAGGGAGATAGAAATATTGACAGATAAGAAATTATTTTCGACAGATCTGTGGAGTGCAACCGATCACATAGCTAAAAAAAACAAAGACAGGCAGAGGGATCAGGAAGGGGAGATTTTCTCTAGAGCTGTTTTGAGAGCAACAGGGATCTGAGTGGACGCTTATCTGCCGCTGGGGAAGCAGCAAAGGAGATGAGGATAAAAGAGGATGAAGAGGTCATGAACAGGTATCTACCTTCTTTGTCGGAAAACAATCAGCCTCCAGATTGACCACTGCAAGTTCATTCTTCAGTGAATCATATGACCCATGATTCCCCAAAGGACATGAGACCCTCTCAATGGCCCCTTCATTCCGATGAAGCCTCCTCACTAACCTTTGTACGAGTCACATGTTCACCGTCTGTACAGGCTCCCATTTAGGCTTTAAACGTTTCAGACTTGTAATCTAACAGCAAGCCTTTCCACTTTCTCTTCCATCGTGCCTTATCTAAAAGTGTCTTTTGGTGAACGACAACTCGGATCCAATGTTGTCAGCCATCTTTTTTTATTGTCTGTACAACAATAAACTTGAAGAAGCTAACTTTAAGATGTGCGCGCCTGCTGACAGCGCTGCAACAATGTCTGACAAGGCAAGAAAGACGAATGGTTCAGATGATGAGACAGGATGAGGACATGGTACAACTGCTCTTGAGATTATGTAAACTTTCATTTCTTTGGTTTTAAACTTACATTTAAAACCTAAAATATTAACGTAAAGAGTCGGGCGTCAATCCTGAACTGCAACATTGTTGGTTTGAACCTACTTGTTGAATTCTCTACATCCTGTCTGCTCAACCACAGGAGTTTCGTTTAAACCTTTCCCTGCTTGTCTAATGTACCCTATAAATATCAAAACAGTGTGTGTAAAATGGTGAAGTATGATGGACAAAAATTTAAAGCTAAATAAACCCAGATGTTTAAAATGTTGATTTCTCTTGAAAGAAGGGCAGTGTTATCCTTGTCATTGGTAACCCTGTAAACCTTAGAGTGCATATCCAGTTCTTCACTCTGCTTCTCTCTCAGCAGCAAAAAGTGGGTTTTTCAAATCTTGAGGTCGCAACATGTCACTTAGTGCGTCCATGTAATCATCTATATTTCACATGTCCTCCTCCTTGTCCAATCAGCCAATAATGTTTCTGTCATAGAAGATGATAAAAAAGTGTTCATATATGGTCTACTTGATCCCACCGAAAGCTGTAGTTTATTCCCTATAGTGTGGATGTTAAATGAACATTACACAGAGAGAAAAATTGAACTTAATATTAAAACCCCAAAATGGGCAAATTGTTTACAATCCAATCACTGAAGCACCCTCTTCCATAGAGTAAATGAGGGACCCTTGATTTGCTGATCCTGTGGGCTAAGTCCATTCAACCCACAGGCCACTGACTTTTCACCAATGCTACAACTGTAATGTTGCGTACGACAAAGATGCCAAACTAACCTAGAATCTCCATTCTATGTATCCGATCATTTCTTAAGTTAAAATCACTGCAAGCTACGCTAATTCTGTTAGCCCAGTTATTATTCTCTTCTTGCGACGTCACTCTCATTCGCCTTACAGCATCACCCTTTGTATCCTCGCTCTCCTTCTCCTCACCCTTTTAATTTAAGCCTTTCCTTCCCCTTTGTCTCAGCTCCTCTCTTTAATTGTTCCATTCCGCTTACAAGCAAAATGTCCTCCTACCACGCATACATCTTTACCCCTGACCCTTCTCCCACCTCTGTGCATCCATAACACTCTCCCCTCTCATTCCTCAACCCTCCCTCTCTGCCTCCCTCCAGAGATAATTACTACAAGCCTTGTGAAGATCAGCTTGTATTTAAACAGCTGAATAAGCAAGGCCCGGGGATGCTGACACTCACTTTTCAATAACAGTCAAGTGAAACAGTGGAGGAGACATTAATAGTTTGCATGAAACATCACAGGGAACATTTAAAAAAATAACACCCTGCTTTCGTATTGTGTCTGCAGTAATGAACAACACAAATCCATCTGCATGTGGTGAACAGGCCACACCAAGCAGACACGCATTTAGATCACTATAAAATGATGCATTGAAGTTGCACCTGGACAGACCACTTCAGGACAAGTTGATGCAAGAATATACAGTATGGTGTATTTTTTTAGAATAAATTATTAATTTAGTGTTTATGTTTTTGCAGTTTTGGCGGGGTAAACAAGTACCGGTAAACACACACCTGCTTCATTGTACGTGGCTGAAAGCTTCTCCAGCATTTCTCTGTCCAAATTCAGGATCTGCTGCTCCAGGATGGAAGGATAGGTCAGGCCCCCTCTCTCCTTTTTCTCATCTTTGTCCTTGTCTTTATCGCGGTCTCGCTCTTTCTCCCGTTCATACGTCAGCAGCTGCTGGCGGAGCGCCGGGGGCAGGTGGGCCTTGGCAAAGTCAGCAGCAGCCTGTGATGGAGAAGCAGAGGCAATTATTTGAGACACAACAAAGTTGATAATTGAATCAAATCATTGAATTGTATACAACAGTATGTACATTTGTTTTTTAAGCCTTAATCTGTTGTATTTCTATTTTGTGTGCGCGTTGATTTCAATTTTGAGAAGAACGAAAAAACTCTCCAATATCACCTTCTTTGGTGGGTGCTTTTCATAATTTCTAAACCATTGATAAAACTTTTTTTTAATGTTGGTTTTCAGAAGAATTGGTAGTTGCTATGATGTTCCCACATTCCCAAAACGGATGGAGGAGATGCAGGCCTGTAGCTAATAACAGGATAAAACAAGTACAGCACCTTTAAAAGGTCTCATATTATGCAGCTGTTTGGAGATTTTCCCATCATGACATCACAAAAGGCAGTAACCCCTCCCCCGAATGGGTGACATTCCAACAGCTAGGTGTTTGATCTGTCCTTCTGAATCTGCCTTCTCACTGTAAACAAATGGGTGTGGTGCAAGAAAGCTTAAACCTTCCAGAGGGTCGTGGTCAGACACAGCTAACCTTCTGAATAACAATCCACTATGCATGAATTAAAAGCTCGGCTTAGATATCTCCATCTCTTAAAACTTCAAAGCGCAATGAATTCATTTGGTCAATGGCAGAGGTACTTCACAGTGGCAGAAACCTGCTTCCCCTTCTTTCTTGCTGAAGCAGATAAAACACAAGATAAAGAAAGGAAAAAGTGCATCGCCAGTCTAACGCACAGAGCCTCACCCTCGCACCCTGCTGCGAGCTAGAGCTGAGCCAGAGAAACTGAAGCCTCCCCTCCATCCATTTAAGTCCAAAGGTAACAGCAACTACACCACTTTTTGCCTTTATTATTCTTGTCCACTTTCCGAGCGAATCACGTCTCTCCTTCCTCTTGCTTGGAGCCAAACAGGGAAGACGAGCCAGTCCAAGGTCGTGAGGTTCAAGAAGTTCCAAAAAGTACAGATGATATTCTGCTTACGTGTCGCTGATCTGCAGCATCCAAGATTCATACAGCTCATATTTCAAGCATGGATCTCATTTGCAGCAATTAAAGCAGCAGTGGATGCAGAGACAGAGTGAGCTGGTTCAAGCTTGCAGGAGAGAAAATCATTTCCGGCAGCGGAATACAATGCTGTTAGGTCATATGACAGGGACCCAGAGATGAACCTTGATGTCTCGAGTGTTCTGAAGTTGTCCCTATTTAGCTCTCTCTCTCTCTCTCTCTCTCTCAAATCTATACCTCCCTTTCTCTCTCTCTCTCTCTCTCTTTCTTTATATACCTCGTTCTGCTCTGGGAAATTACTTTGGTGGACTCTGATAACCCTGCAGCATCTGCTTCTTCTTCTCTATATGAGAACAACTCATCCACTCATCTCTAGTCAGAATGATTAAATCTGTCCTCTACATATGTATCACTCTCTTCTTGTCCCCCAAACACCTTGTGTTTTTCATTTCTGCGAGTGTACAAGCCTTTTCGGTCCTTTTATATTAATTTTTATGCATCTGTCACACACACACACGCACACACACACACTCTTTTTGTCTCTCTTTCTCGTCTGAAGAAGACAATACTGTTGGCATTCCTTCATCCTGTGGTTACCAAGAGTCATAAACTGGGTTCAAAAGGTCGTAAATAGAACAAGGAGGCATTTGTCTGCCTGGAATTTTACTGTTCCAATTATTGAGCCATTTAATTGTCTGCCTTTCGGACCTTCACAAAGCATGGGGGTCATGAACCCCTTCCCAGCCATCTCCCTACTCTCCATTTGACCGCCCAAGCACGTGTATGAACCAATCAGTGAATGCATGTGTGTCAGCCTGATTGACTGAATGGGAAGTGGAAGCTATCTGACCATCTAACCTGCCGAGTAACAACATGGACGCGTCAAACACCTGGCTGCAGCATGTGCTCCGTCTTTCATGATGGAAAACAAAGGAGAGGAGGATGAAGGAGGGATCGCAGGGATGGACGGGGGGGGAAAGGCTGTGGGACAGAGGGATGAAGAAGGTTTAACAGGGTAGTTACACAAAAGGTAACAAAGTAGAGGATGATATTAGTAGTTGGTTTAAGCACACAACAGTGCAAAGTGAAAATAATGGAGTACAGTGTTTAAAGGCAGAGTTGCTTCTATCTGAGAGAGACGCCTGATAATGTCTTGAACATTTCAGCCCAGCCTGCCCCTGAAGTCTCTCAGAGTTGCTCTCTTATCTTTCACACATGTATGCATGTACAGGAGGAGATTAAGATACAATATAAAAAAAGACAGACTCCATGACCACAGCTCTTGCCTTTTTTTTTCTTCAATGCTAATTGTAATCGTTCATTTTCAGTGTATCATGGGCTGACAGGAAAAAAAAGTCCCAATACAAAAAGTGGCTGTTTGTGTTGATCACACTCACACATGCTGCTCACAAGCTTTGTGAAACTGATGGAGGTCAAAGGATGCAGGGGAGGAAACGTGAACTATTCATTTGTGAATAACGCTGTTCTGTAGTGTTGCTAGTGTTGAAAGCACCACAGTGTTCTTTATCCACTCTATACCTGACATCTAATGCATTACAGTTGAGGAAGATCCAGTTTGTCTCAATGCTAAGATACAGTAAGCGACTGGTTATTATAGTATTGTTAGTGAAACATCACTGTCAGCCGCTCAATGCTCCACAATGTCTGCAAGCTCGTCGCTAACTTTTACTGCTGATTGGTGTTTCACTTACGGTGCAGAGATTTTTTAGCAAAAAAAATAAATAAAAGTTTCCAGTTGAAGTTGAAAACTGATGAAAGGTGTGAATAAAAAACAACAATTTTTGAGGGGTAGAAAAACTAAATTAATAAGCCACGAATGCTTTTAGAGGTGAGAGGAGCTACAGAATCATGTTATTTATCATGTTAGTTATCCTTGTCACGTCATTGAAATACATTTAAATACATTAATGTTTACAAGTTTATCTGATTGATTTGAACTAAATAGGCTATGACATAGTGACATGTAAGAAAAACCGGCATCTTTTGTCTGATTAATGAGCTTTAATCAGGCATATAGATGTGAATACCTTTATGAAACAGTAACTAGCCGAAGTTGTTCATAAATGAATTACGGTAAGCTATTTGCAATTAAAACTCTTCTTTCGAATCAAATCATTGCTGAGAAAGTTATTATTGCGACTTGTACTCGCAGCACAGGAGAGCTGGCTCACAATGCAATCAGTCATGGCATGGCAGAGCATCACATTGGGTTCTCCTTCAGACCCGCACCACACAGACAAGCACACAAACCCTCTCATCTTAACAGGGCCACCTACACACTCTTCTCCCAGTGCATCATCTACCCCGTTTACCAAACCCTCCCCTGCTGACTGCTAACTGTGAGCCACTCAGACGAACAGTCCGACACAAATAGTCAGGCTTTTTAAACACTTCCATCCATCATGTCGCCGGGGCCGGCAGAGAAGAGGAAAGTCATCTGAGTTTTCCACTAGAATCACCCTGAGGGAGTCTCGTAACTGAAGTAGAAAAATCTCTCTCTGCGGTCTCCATGACAGATCAAGCAGGCAGATGGAGAGAGGAAGAGAAAAGGAGGAGGGAGGGGGGGAGCTCAGGAGGAGTGTAAGAATCATTCATTAGCATCACTCAAGAACATCATTAAGGGAAGAGAGCGAGGAAGGGAGACAGTCCCTCCACTTTAAGAAACACATCAGGAGATAAGTGAAAGAAAAACCATCAAAAGCACTGAAAAACAGAGAAAGCAGTGGATTGATAAGACAGAGTCCATTTCCCCCCCAAAAAAATGCTGTACACTGATTTCTTATTCATTTAGTTTGAATAATATTCACAGACGTGATGACAGAAGTTGGGTTTTTTTTGCAGTTTTTATATCCCAGTTACGTATGCAATGGCCGTTAATTACCTTGAAAGGTAGGTTATGACTAGTCATTACATGATATGGTATTATGAAAAGTTAAGGGGGTATATGGTAAACACATGCACACATGTGCTGTGCAGAGGCGGAGTACATCTCTCCTCAGCATGACTCTGCAGAGTTCAGTGTGTCCGCACAGGGCAGAGAACTGCATGAGCATGGAGCCCTAATTTCATTATGTCACACCTGAGCTCTGTATGTGTCAAAGCAATGCCAACCACAGGCTGCTAGAGGGAGTGTGTGCATGTGTCATAAACAGATGCACTCCCATTTGAGGAATATGATTGACGGCAAACTTCACTGTTGTTAGGGTAAAGTTAACATGAGCACTTTTATCATTTGAGAGCCTGAGACTGTGAATTGCTTGTATGTTTTTGAAACAGTAAAAGAACTTCACCTCACGGTTTGTTTGGGAGTAAATTCGGAGCTCAGCTAAAAAGAGGACAGAGATAGAAGAGAGGGGCAAAAGCTCAGTCTATAAGGACTTGGCTTATAGGAACTGGAGGGTCGCCAGTTCAAGTCCTGATATGACCCAAATTTGGGAAATTGGTGCTGGTTGTTTGCTGGAGAGGTGCCAGTTAATTTCCTGAGTACTGCTGCCATGGAGCGAGGCACCAATGACCCCTGCTCTGGGCGCGCACCCCTCACTCTGACGTCTTTCCAATAATGAATGTCTCCATTAGTGGCTGTCCATATATTCCTGTTTGTGTATGGCTGGCATGTTCTTTATCAATACGAGTGAAATAATTGTTTTTCATCTTCAGGATTAATAAAGTATATCAGAACCACCTTATCTAATTTGGTACAAACAAAATCAGCTTAGCAGCTGCTAAACAGACCTTGTGTATTCTGTTATCATCAACTTGAATTATTCTTAAGTGCCAACATTGTGTGATGTAAAGTACTATCTTAGATGACCACATTATCATAACAAACAATCATAAATGAACCAACTTTAATGGCCCACTTTCTGTATATATATATATATACTTTAAATTGTGGTTCACAGTCTCTGTGTGTGTGTGTGTGTGTGTGTGTGTGTGTGTGAGAAGCATGTCTCTACAATAACACAGGCCTGAATCACACACACATTCACAAGCAGGACCTGTGGACATGCAATAATGGAGAGCTGTTAGAATGCGTCAGTAACCCCCACTGGAGGTGCCCCCTGAGCTAGTGGGGGTTCAGTGCCTTGCTCAAGGGAACCTCATCTCCAGCTTTTTTGGTCCGCATCGGGACTTGAACTGGCGACCCTCCGGTTCCCAACCAAAGTCCCTATGGACTGAGCTACTGCCGCCCCGTCTTGTTGCAAAACTAACTCGCCACATTTCGTCATCCGTTTTAGCAGCAATAGAAAGAAGTTCAAACAATATCTAGTTCGATCATGAAATAAGCCAACGTGGATTTTAAGTCCTTGCTGTGCACTTGACATATTGGTCATTTAAAGGCTTACAATAAAATAGTGTAATCTCTCATGACGGTTTCTTCCTCTCTGGCAGCATGGACTCCTGAGTTGTAGGTTGTTAAAAAAAAAATCTGCAACTCTGTAAAACACTTGCTGGCATTGATAGAGGATTTGATACTATAAAAGATTGGATGTGTAGGATTCTGAAGTACTGGACCATTCTTGAAAGCAACTTTGCGGATCTGTTTCACTAGTTTTTTAGAAAAGCACAGCGCCTCAAACACTGCATTCCTGTGCAGTGTGAGCCTGGAGCCAGATTGGGAGTGTTTGTGTGGCCTCAAAATTACTATCTTGTGTTTAAACAGAGAGATTCTACCTACTTTTATTCCACTCTCCCTTTCTTTAAATCTCAACCAAAAACCCCAGCAAACACTGTGAGCACAGACAGGGGTGGGGCGACAGTCGTGGCAGTGCCGGTGGTACTTTGGATGCCAGAGCTCTAGCTTCAACACACATACACACGAACAAACACCAACAGCGAAAGGAACCTTCAAAAATAAAGCACTCTGTGCACATTCATATTCAAACAGCGATGTCTCACAGGGAAGATTTAATGACTGACACTGCACTGAAGAGGACAAAAATGCCTGAATGAGGATTTCCAAGGCGAAAAAAAAAGAAAAGAAAAAAAGAAGAAGAAGAGCTATAAAAGTGGATCAGGACTGGAAAGTTGAATAGAAGTCCATTAAAAGTGGCAGGAGATGCTTCAGTGCCCACAGCCTTCAGAAAGAGAGAGAGGAGGGGGGGGGGAAGAGCTTGACATGAAATAAAGCCTCTCTGCTGAACAGTCAGCTGCAGCTTTTTTTCTTTTTCCCCCACTGTGAAAGAATGTGAGGTGTAAGGCTGGTAAGATAAGAACATCTGCTTATCATGACTGCACCTGCCAAGGTCTCTGATTGGCTGAACATCTGTCCCACCTCAGCCTGCATCTCTTTCCCCTCAAACTTGCTATCGAGGTCCAGCCCCTGAGGACAGCAGACTGCAGGTTGTTGGCTCATTCAGCTGCCAATAAAGTAGATTTAACAGCAAAGGTGACCGTCTAGAATCACACACAACCACACACACACACACACACACACACACACACACCGAGACACACAAACAAAGACAGCACTTGCTCCTCTTTACCCATCAAGGCAACGTATTATGGATGTGATTGGCATTCAGGGAGCCTCATTCTGCCTCTCCTCTTTCAATTCACACAACTTAAGAGTGAGACCTCACCATGTGTCCTTCCCGAGTCAGCCGGCTCCATTAGAGGAGGTGAAAACCCATATTAAACCTAAACAGTCTATTAGACGGAGGCTGTCTGCTTGATCCATAGCTTCCGTTAGCCTAACCTCACAGTAAGAGCCCCCTGTCAGTGTCTACAGCCTCGGGACTGAAGTTCAGTTTTGTAGAAAGGAGGCTCAGCACCATTTTCAAGGCTCTGTGATGCCACAATATGATTCATAAAACTGCTGAAGTATGCAGGGAAATGAGCTGCCTCGGTTACAGCCTGACTAACACAGGACACCTACTAATGACTGTGATATGTACAATGAGAGTATCCAAAAAAAGATGAGACAATTATACCCTCAATATTATAGAAACTTCATATATTTTGAAACTACTCCAGTAATTTTCAAACACTGACTACTGAGCTCACAATGCGTTTACAGACTCCATCTTTCCTGAAGTGTCTCGTGTTTTTCGCACAAGGTCCCACTGATAAAGACAGTGTGCTTTTTACAAACAATCAGAGCAACAGGCTGAAAAGATTCAACCCAATCTGAATCAGAAGACCTTTGCAACTGAATGAAGAAGTTTTGTACGTAATGTATTTTGTACTTCATCTGCAATTTTATGCAACTTATCGATTTACAACACAACAAATGCATATGTTAAACTTTATTCCAGATCAATGTATTAGTTGTTACATGTGCGGTAAAAACTGTTTGTCTTTCTTTTTTTTTGACCTGAAAGGCTGCCATTCGTTCAGCAGCGAAGCAATGTGATGTGGAAAGTTGCTGCAGAGGAGCAGCATGACAGTAAATAACATTCAGACTGCAATATGTCATCCGTATTGCAGCCTTCTTTGAAACCCACGCGACACGTTACACACACACCAACAGAGCTGCCACGGTGTAAATGTGGCACCCATGAAATGTTACCCCAGATGTTAAGCAATGAGCGCTGTAACTTCTTCTTGGGCAATAATCTACACAGCTTTGAGTGTTAAGCAGGAGTACTGCAGAGGAACAGCATCTTGCTGGGTGTTTAAGAGTGTGCATGTGCCAATGTTAATGTGTGACTGTATGTCACAGACAGAACCAGTTATTACTATGCCTGTCTCACAGAGCGCAGAGGTGGCAATTAGAATAACTCCCACTGGCATAAATCAGCATGGGCCATCAACACCCTAGTGAGGGGAAAAAAAGTGACGGAGGTTAAAAAAGCGAGGTGAAAAGACGAGAGCAGAGGGGATAAAATCATTGGAGGTGTGCCCTCAGCATAGGAAAAAAAAAAAGATATGGAGGAAAAAGCTTGAATATACAGTATGCCTTTGTAATCAAGTTAGAAGCAAAAAATATTCTCCTTCCCAGAACCCTGCCTTGAATACTTCGATCGCCAGAAAATAAAGATGACAGCAAATGTATAAGGTAGTCATGCCTGACCTTAACAAACAGATGTTTAACAAGCCTGGACACCAAGAGAAATTGATTGATCGTGTCACTCTTCTTCCAAACTGATTGTTAAGACATCCATTTTCTCGAATGCATCAAAGAGATTTCTCACCTCGCAACACTTCAGCCATGATTAGAGAGCTAACGTGCTAGAACATGTTACTTTCAGAGGATTGGTGTTCTCCAGTTGTGATCGCAGCACCAACAATGCTTTGGATACTTTCTCATCATCCTCCTCCTCCTCCGAAAAGTCTATTATTACCAACAACAACAACAAGGCGTAATCCCACGCCTTCGCCACTGCTGTGAGAAAACAAAGGATAATTCTGAATAAATATTACACATTCCTTCTGCATTATTGAGAAAAAGAAGATTTCCCACGAGTGTCTTTTCCCAAGTTGCCTTTGGGAAACCTACAAACTGGCCATATTAACTAAAAACACGGAGGAAAGTCTGCAGGAAAAAAATGAGGCAATGTCACCAAGTTGCAGGATCAACATTTTCACTGCACCCAGGAGCCTGTGTCTGTAAGGTAAGCAAATGCATTATTGATCGCCTAGTGCAAGCCAAAGCATTATGGCACATGGAGAGAATGATAGCCCCGTCAGTATATGCAACGGCATCAAGTAACAGTTGAGATGCTGTTATGTAATGTTGGTTTCATGAGGCTAAAACAAAGTCAATTAAAAATCTAGGCAATCAACAGGAAAGTGGAGTCACTCCTCTCTAACAGCTTCACATTGTTTGGGCTACTAAGTACCAACATGTTGTGTATTCATCAATGAATCTTAAAAATCTCCGCCAGTCTTCATCGCAGTGATTCTAAAAGTAGGGTCCGTGAACCATAGCTTGGGGGTCCGTGGAATAATTTACAAAAAATTGATCAACTCTGATGTGATCGTGACATGTCTGTCACTTCATAAAAAGGAAGAAAAAAAACCTCAAAATAAAAAAACGGCTCGGTGCCAAAATCTTCTCAAAGTTTATAAAGTGAATTACTTGAAAAGTATAATGTAGCCTAATTCTAAACTGTAGGGAGAGAGGTGGGATCTGCTGAAAAAAATCTAGTTTTAGATTCTCTTAAAACTTTATAAACAATGTAGGCCTTATTTTTCTATCAGCAAACATCCACTAGTTCATTTTTGGAGCGCAATGATTTCATCGATTTGATGAGCATTTATAAGTCAAAGGCACGACGAGAGCTGCAAGACTTTTTGATTATTTCTTATTCTGACATTTCCCTGACCAATTTTAAGATATCAATCTCAATGTCTGAGACGAAGCAATGTCTCAAAGAGGATGATTTTAAATAAACAAAACTACTTGATTATTCTGCTGTCTTTGAAACATGTCCTTATTTTCTGCAAAATGTATCAAACTAACCAATTAAAGATGATGGTGAAAATCGACTGCAGATTAATAAAGTCTGAAATACGAAGGAAGCGTCTGAAAAGTTGTTAGGTGCAAAACAGAATTATGACAGGAAGCGGGCTAAATGATTGAACATTTTCAATTTCCTTTAATAAGCAGATGTAGGGGAGGAATGATGACTGCTTCTGTTCAGGACCCAGAGGGTTTGGCGAAGCACTTCTCAGATAGCCATCAGCTCACTGTTGTCCATGTGCTGAGGACACAGACAGGGCTATAACAAGCTTGTGAAACACAATTGTACATAACATAGATTCATTCATACATGGAAATGAGCTAGTTAGCTAAATCTGGTACAAAGCATCTCTTCTCTTCTGAGACTAATGTTTTAGGGTTTTTTTTGTACACTGTCCCTAATCCAATTAAACTTATAAACTAAACATACATGACAGACGACACATTCATAGACTTAACAGAGCTGCATGTTAATGTTAAAGTGATAATCTAAAGCTATAAGAGAAGAAAGAGGGATAGAAGAGGAAAGGAGTAGAGAAGAGAAGATAGACGCTAATCAAATACAGACGCTTGATGTCTCTAAAGGCTTGTCCTTTTGGCATCTATTAGAATTTCACTCGTCCTCCAGACCCAAACACCTACCTTTGCTCTATTTATATATACACCTCTGCGTTTCTCGGTGTGCTCATAGTATATATACGTATACTGCTGACATTTACTTGTCGTCATCCTCCCTTTTGTTTTGCAGTGAATTAAAAAGACCCAGAGGGAGTTTATTTTTAATTCACCACTGAGCTGCAATATTCTTCCCATGCAGAGACATACCTCCGGTTGCTGTTATTGCCTTTATGTTATTGCTTCCTACAAGTCTTTTAGTGTTTACAGACAGCCATTTATTTGGAACTGTATTTACAGAGACCTTTAACAAATGAAAGCCATTTATTATGTGTTGCATCATCTCCTGGGAAGACAGTCTCAAGTTCAATTGGGTATAAAATACATTGATTTAACCTACAATCCTCTCCAAATAATCATTATAAAAATCCTTCTAATCCAAACTAATTTTCTTTTACTGGAGTGAATAACTGAATCTGACCGAAGCATGTCACAGCATGACTTTTTCTTATTACAGAAGAAGCTATCCAGAGGTCTGGAGCCATGCAGGCTTCACAAGTTTGGCCTCTTTTGTAAAAAAAAAAAAAATTAAAAAATGGCAGTGTCCAGAACTCAGATGCAAAAAAAAAGAAAAAAATTTGATTCATAAATTAAAACTGTTCTCCAAAAATGCCAAGAACAACAATTAGTAAAGAATATTTTTTCCACACATTTTCTTGGCCCTTTTTTAATTCCAATTGAAGCAACTGAACAAAAGTCAGCAGTCCTTATTGAGTGCATTAATCAAAGCAATCTCAGATGTTCCAAAAAGGAAGCCCACTGAAAAAAAACCCCTACAGTTTCTCAGTGTTAGATTGACCCTGGCATCAAAACCAAACAGCCTCCATTAGGGCTCATATGAAATGAATTTTTACAACCTGGTTTCCAATAATAAGGCATAATAATTAGATGCCCAGCGTTTTAGCTGTTTGTGAAAGGGTTAAGGCCAGCATAAGTTCCACCTCTTTGTCTGTTATGACTAAAAGCTAGGTACATTCAGCATTTCCAATGTTACATTGGCCATGGTTGGGCTTCATGACGCCTCACCAGGAACAGTCTGTTGGTGTCAATTAGACTATGTGCATGTTCTGTAGAGTTTGTGGCAATAGCACACCACACAGTTCAACTCAAGACTCGACTAACAAGCTGTGAAAATCATTATTCCAATATCAAGTCAACAGTCGGTGGAAGCAAGCGCCCACTGATAAAGCTTTTTTTAAAGGGCGCTCCCACCAGGCAATCCGCACTGTGGCCAAGCTGAAACTGAAAAATTTGGGCAGGTGAAAATATTCAGAGTCAGAGTCAGCCAGAGAAACCTCACAAGGTCTAAGAGGAAATCTGGACTATTTTGTGTCATAACGTGACAAGGTTTGTACAACAGGCTCAGGTCGACTTTGGCCTGGAGCAGTGTGAGTGCAGGCCAGCAGGGGACTGGACTGGGGGGGGGGGGGGGGGGGGACGACAATCGTGACTCAGCACGTTCATGGGCAACTGGGGCCCCAAAGGCTGACAAACTTTAAAACAAAACTCAGATGTGCAACCTTTGCAGCGATAGTAGAATACCTCCTTTCAGGGGGCCCGAGTAAGCATTGCATGCATCACAGTCAGTGAAGGTCAACAAAGAAAAGAGGAATCCTTTGTTTGTGTGTCTCAGTGTGTGTGAGAGGAATTATCTGTCTAAAGGAGAAGAGGCTTAAGCATCATGACACTGGCGGACATGAGGGTGATCAAGGCCGGTTGGAGGGCCACAAATTGATTTTTGTCTAGGGCCCCAACAGACTTTAGAATCTCCACTGGCAACTGGGACTTAGTCGAAAATGTCTGTTTCACATGGTATTTCATCTCTAGTGTAACTGAGTTCTGAATAAGCGGCAGAATGTAAAAAAACAACAACTGCGATGCAGGCCAAGTTGTGAAGACAACTGAGAAAAGTTTTAGAAAACAAGAGTGAGTGTTCCTCTCTCGTCTTGAATGTGGGGCACAAAAAGCCTAAAGGAGAAGAACTGAGTAAATGTCAGCTACGCCTCCCTTTCTCCCTCTGATACACACACACACACACACAGACACCTATCGCAATCTTACACCCTCCCAATTGCTCATGCACTCTGAGGCCTAATCTCCCTCTGTGCCCACACACACGGATCACACACTCACACACACACACACGACAACAACACACGGCACACACTTGGCGAGTGTTCTTATTTGTATTCCTGTGATCTGGAGCCTGCGTTCTCTGGCAGACACTGATATATCAACATGAATATTCATTTACCAGTCAGAGTGGCAAGCTTCAGCAGCCCCCTCTCTCTTCTTGCAAGTGTGCATACACACACACACACACACGCACACGCACACACACACACAGATCTAACACAAAATGGCGATGCATTCTCTAACACTGCTATCTTTCTAGCACATTGACAAGTTTACACTGAAGTCTTTCGCGGTGTCTCTCGCCATGAGCTAAAAGGACCATGTCAGCATCCGACTGTAACACATACACACACAAACACACACAGAATGTGAGAGGTGTGGTTCCGTCTCTCTGTCTTGATTGAAGTAGCTTATCAATCATTTCCCGCTTGATTAATTTATGCAGCGGATCTTCTGGATGATTAATCGCATCCGTCGAAGAGTCGTTTAATGTTTGAGCAGCTTCAATAAGAAAAACCAAGGCTGAAGCTTCAAGTTTTATTTCCACATAGACTCACTATCATTGTACTTTTAAAAGCTGATTTTGTCAACTTCATTGGAGTGGGAGTACAAATCCCCCTCACCACTTGTGGGTAGGAAACCATTAGGGTACAAGTATTGGAGACACAATTCAAGACCTCTGTCACTGTGCATTCATCATCTCCACAAGCCAACTCTCTCTTCTACGTCTTCACAGCTCATTGCTCCCGTGCTTCCTCTTACACACACACACACACACACACACACACACACACACACACACACACACACACACACACACACACACACACACACACACACACACACACACACACACACACACACACACACACACACACACACACACACACACACACACACACACACACACACACACACACACACACACACACACACACACACACACACACACACACACACACACACACACACACACACACACACACACACACACACACACACAGATCTGAAATATCAATTTACATTTCTCTCCACTTGACTACAAGCACAATGCACATCAACAATGCCACCAAATCACTCACGCTCAGTAAAACCTTTTCACTGCTCTTCTCATTCACTTTCTCCAGCTGGGACTCAAAGGATGATCATGGATGTGACCTTCACGGAGCAGAATCTGACCTTCAAACTCTTTCTGTCGCTAATCACCTCCTGCTCCTCTCTTCATGTGAAAACACCCTCTACTCTTAACGAAACAAAAAACAAAACAAACAAAAAAAAAAAAGCCCATGTGAGCGGAGAAAATAAAAGTGAAATGAAGACAGATGGAGCACAAAGCTCTCACACTCCCTGTTAGATCTACAGAGGATGGTGTAACACAACGATTTGGAGATGAAAGGAGAGCATAATAGATATGAGCATTTCAAATGCTAACACCAAAGCTGTAGTTAGAGGTGAAAGCAAACAAAGTTTTCTTTTTTGTGTTTTGTTTACAGACTACTGTTGTTGGAGTGTTTTATCATCTGACAAGGCCTTCACAGCAGCGAGATAGAAAAGAAGAAAGGAAGAAGGCCGGATGGAGCTGTTTACGTTTGATGTAAACACACTCTGCCCTTCTGTTCCTGCAGCGCCTCCTTTACTTCTTCCTGTTTGAAGTCAACGCCCTCTACCAGCCGAAATATACTCCACCATCCTACTATGGCTTAAAACTATGTGCAAACATGTAATCAATGTTGCAACTATTTTAGTCAACATTTCTTAATATAATCATTTTATTGATCTGGGGTTGTAACAATACCAGAAGCTGGAACTTATAGTTATAGTAGTAGCATTAATTACCATTTTGACACCATGGTAACAAAAATAGAAGTCCTATATAGGACACCCAGTATAAGGTTATTTCTTAAATAACCAAGAAATTCAAGGCAAACTCTTGAACATTATCTAAGTTGCACCAAATTGTTGGCAACATTTGAGTGCAGTTTGGACAGTTCTCTCTTGCCTTCTCCCAAAAAAGTAAAATCGATTATTTTGACAACCTTAATACAGTCCTACTGTATGTCACCAGTTGTGAGTTGTAGGATCACAGCAAACATTACATTTTTTTTATACATCCTCTTTGTACACTCTCTCTAATGACTGAGCCAAACCAGCGGCCCATGCAGGAAATACTTTGAATGTCCCGCAGCCAGATTGCTTATCGCACATCAAACTAATCAGGCATCAAACTCCCTTAAACCTGCCATCAAATGACAGACAACGCAGTAGAAATTCAGCTCCATTTTTAAATGTACCAAGAATAACCAGGCCTTAAACGCCTTTTAGAATTTTAAAGATGGCTACTTATTGCTTTGAATGTTTTAATTTCAAGTCGATATGTTTTTTCCATAAAGCTGCCAATCAATCTGTGTATCAACCTTGGACTTATTGTTTCAGCTCCAAATATAACATTATCTGCATGAACACAGACACCTGATGATTATTGATATGCAGATTGAGTCGCCGCAGTCGTTTACATTCTGAGAGACTTTTGCCGCCACAAGACAGCACTCTCTGCCAAATGACACTTCCACCATCCTGAGTCGACAGCTTCCTGGGCTCCACTCATCCCTTCCTGTGTCCATCCATTCATGATGGCTCTCATCTCCATACAGCTGGCTTCCCTGGCACAACAACTCTTTCAATTAAGCAACAAGGCTTAGGATGAGAGGGAAAAAAAAGCTAACAGCACACATATGGTGCATAGTTACCCTCTCTATTCCACATGCATGTCATTTCAGTACATGCTTATAGAGTGTTGAGCAGCAGCAGGCAGCAGGCCTGTAATTGGGGCACCCATAAATAAGGAACAGAGTGACGTCTGGATTTTCTGCTGATCTGTTTTGCACAAGATGCATGCGTGAATAAATTGATTTTTGTGCTTTACTCTGCTGGTGTCATCTGGATTACTCCCCCCCCCCCCCCCAAACCAAATGCTTCCATCCATATCCTCTTCCTATTTCTTAACCTCAACCTCTTTCTCTCGCAGTCTCTCCGGAGACAGATGTTGCATTTATCACTTTAATTACAAACTGCCGCCTTCTTTCCTCGGTCTGATTAGCGGCAAAGAAAGAAAAAAAAACGCACCACTGAAGAAGAAGACACAAATAGAAGAGCTTCCTAAAGCCTTTATAGATGTACAGTACGAATACACACTCCAACTTCGCCATAAAAATGTCACTTTCCTTCACGCAGTGATCAAAGCAAGTCCTGTTTGTGTGAGAAAATAGCCACACCAAACTGTGCTGGCTGATAAACATTGAGACATTCATACAATTCAATACTCATCTCCTCCATCCACTGCTGCAACGCTCATCAGTATCAGAATAAGCTTTATTGGCCAGGTATCTTTAACACACAAGGAATTTAACTTTGGTAGTCTCTGCTCTTTTTGTACACAAGAACATTAAATATGAACTAAAAATATAAACAGGTAATTAAAGACTAATATGTACGAGACTAAATCAGATAATAGTGCAGTGGTGAGTTGTGCACAAGGATGATGATTATCTTAACAGTATTTACATTACAGAGTGTGCGTAGGTGATCGCTTATGAAGCATCCTGAGGAAATTGAAGGCTTTTGTGTGTTGATGTGTCACTCTGTGGGAGTACACCCTTTTCATAACATTGATTAGTTTCAATGTTTCAGCGCGTATGGGGACAAGGCATCGCATGAGCAAGCCATGAATACAGGAACAACAGAGTAGAAAAGGGACGAGGGGATGTGAGTAAGAGTAAACTAAAGTGAAGCAGCTACTTTCAGCTTGTGAGTCATGACTGATTCAAGGACAGAGGCAAGAGGTAGATCCTGCTTCGCATCAGTCTGTGTGACAGACGTGTGGGAGGCCAAGACCTCCCTTCCCACACTCTAGCAGAGGAACGGATGTCTCTGGGACATTAAAGTCTGATCCAGGATCAAAATGCCGTCTTACATTAGTCCTCTTACTGTCTGGAAGCACCAAAGCTAAGTCATTGGCACTGTGACCATTCTGATGTTTATTTTCCTCTCATTTATGTGTTAGACTTATTATTCTTTTGGGTCAAACTGATTTAAGTGACAAAAAAAAAAAAGCATTGGGACATATGATGAAGTGACACATGATGCTCCACGAGGGCTCTAATTTTGGGTACAGCCAAGTTCCCATACAACATAATGAGGACAGGAAGTGCAGCCAAAAACCAAACCCTGTGCCCACTTTCCAAAATAATCCCCAATGTTGCTCAAAACTACACTGTGTGTGTATTTCAGGCTTCATTTAATTAATACGTTATGGAAAGTGTCCAGTAACTCCGCTTTCATTAGTTTCTGGCTAATGAGTTGTATCAATGCTTAAATGCTGAATAAACTTGCCCACGTAGGGAATCGTTCTGAGCTGCCTCTGATCATTTTTTGTCCATCCCGTTTGCACGCTCTTGACAGATTGTACATTTGTTATCGTGCCAGGGAGGGCTGCAGGCGCAGTGGCAGAGCTAGCAGGCGTCAGGCCACGGGTCTCCAAGCCAGCCCAGTTTCCACAGCAGGTGCAGGACCATAATGGAGAAGACTCAGTCCACTTTGGCCTGTTCACTATTTCCAGGCTTAGAATTGAATGCCCCCTCGAGAGGCTTCATGCTAAGAATAGAAAAAGGACAACTCAGCATTGTGTTCAACATTTTCAGAACTCTTCTCTCCCCCCCCCCGCCCCCCATCTCTTGCAGGTCTCCAGGCTTTGTGATTTTTGTTTCATCATAAAAGATAGAGGTGGACAGTGGATTGAGTTACAAATCATGGAGAGAGAGAGAGAGAGAGAGAGAGAGAGAGAGAGAGAGAGAGGCATGTAGCCAAGAATGTGGGCTGCCTGCTTTAAGGAATGCATCCTCTGTACATGAGGTGCGCAAACTAACCACCAATCAACTGGCGCCCCATTATACCTTACCTTATGCATTTCATTTCATAATCTAATAAAGTCATGTTGATGTGAAACTGAAAGAAAGAAGCTCATACTTGTGAAGAGAGCAGTTTTGGAAAATGTTGCTCGAAAACTGTCAAAATGAAAATTGTAGAACAAGTCACTTTTTTTACGATCTACGAATTGGGGGGAGGGGGGGGGGCGAAGTTAAAATCAGGAGTTCTTGTTTTGTAACAAAAACTGATATTAAGTGCTGTGATGTCACTGTTAAGAACAGAAGCCACCCAGATAAAGCAACAGGAGTTAGCCACTAATTTCACACTGTACGCAGAGCGTGTGCCATCCCCAGAAGCCTTTATAAATTACGTTGTGTGTGTGTGTGCGTGTGCGTGTGCGTGTGTGCGTGTGTGTGTGTTTGCACATGGCCATGCTGTAAGTAAAAGTTGTGGACTCCCCCCAGGACCAGAAGCAGTAGACTCTTTAATATTTCAGAGCAGTGATAAATAAGTCAGACAGACTGCAGAGAGATAAGGTGACTCTGCGGATCGGGGTGAGGAGGTGGGAGGGAAGACAGAGGGAGAGAAGGGGAAATATAAGGTGGAAAGAGATCTATAAGGTAACAGAGCAAAAGGTCAGAAGACATGAAGAGAAGGAATGGGGAGAGCAGAAAAAGATTTATTTTACTCTTTAAGGCAAAATCCAAGCACCTCTCATAAACAGGAAAATATCTACTTCAACAAGCTTACTATAGATGTTATCACTCCAAGAACAGTCAGTAATGTGGATCAAATGGTGAAAATGTTCAATCAGATTTGAAAAGCATTGACCTTCAATGTCCCCATTTTCTCACACACACACACACACACACCAAAGAACAATCGCATATCTCCAGTTGCACTCCCTTGACAACACTGACCTCAGGTCGAATGACCACATTTTGATTTGTAAAGGACAGAAGAGATCAGAGAGGGATCAGAAGCGGAGGAGAGATACGAAGGTAAGGCGGGAGAGGGGAGGGTGGATGAAGAGTAAGGGGAGAAAACAGAGATGGTTTCTGTGTGAAAAGGTCAACAGAGGCACAGAGAGAGAGAGAGAGAGAGAGAGAGAGAGAAGATGAAAAACAGAGGAGCGAGGTGGGAAAACACAGGGGGAGGGAGGGTGGACTGCCCCGTGGTGCCGTGGCCTCTAGTCTGAGAGGCTTAAGATCAAAAGATGAAAAACCTTCACTTCATACACAATCTATCTCACAGCATGATGTGCAGTTACTGTATGTTTAGCCTCTATCTGTCAGCCTTTTGCTTCACACAGACTCTTAAAGCTTGGATTTTAAACAAACATGGTGCTTTTTTTTTTGCTGCACAACAAGCCTGGAAAATCTTGTCATCGCTAACCATCCATCCAGGACGTCTTTCCCACTTCTGTGGTCCGGTTTTCTCCTGGCACCGCGAGGACACTTATCATCCACGCCACCATTTCCCCTCTTTACTAACCCTGAATAAAGCGTCTCAACTCTTCGGCGCAACTAAAGCTGCCAGCTTCAGCTGTTGGATAAGCTAATTAAATCAAGTCAGCAAGAGGGCAACATGCAGACTTCTGAGGAGACTAAATACATGCAGGTTCTGGATGTGTGAGCGCTATGCAGAGGGCTGGTGTCTAAAAATATCTAAAAGTTCAACAAGAAGGTAAAGAGGAATTAAGTGGGGGAAAAAAGAGATAGGATTTTGGGAGAGGGACGATGGGAAAAAAAAAGAAAGTGAATCCATCGAGAGAACGTATAGTCCCAATCTCCTAGTGGGATTAGTGTAAATCTAATCTGCCCCGCTGTCTCTTCTACTCCTTTTAGCCTCAGCTTAGAGACGCTCTCAGGAAGAGAGCAGGCAGCCTAAGAGCCTTGAGCTGTTAGCATTAGCTCACATCACCGTAAGCTTCCTCTGCACCACACTAATCAATTACCAACCCTGCTTATCTGCCTCTAAACTTCCTATCCACTCATCCAGCCATCACCAAATCCACGACCCCAACAAACATGCGTACGAATGCATGTAAAGCTATTTTAACATGAACAAACACCCTCGATGTGATGGAGGATGTACAGTACGTCTGCTGTGCTACTGGGGCATCATCACAGTCACATTTAGTTTAGAATTGTTTCAATAACCGAAGTGACCTGACTGAATAGAAAAACATCTATGGAGAAGGACAAGACTGCTCCTTGCTGCCATAGAGCTGAGAAGCTTATTAGTGGATTATCTTCTCTTCAGTTATTTATTCATCTCTAAATTTCAGCTTTTTTTTTTCCGAATGTTTAGAAGTTTTTCTTTTCAATAAAAAAAATATTGCTGGGGGTGGACTCAGACTGTTGGTAGAATACAATCAATCAAAGTTTATGAGTGATGACTCAACCTTGGAACGATATTGACATTTTTCAAATACGTTGAGGACATTGCACAGCCAAGCAGTTAATCAATTAATCATGACAATGACTAGTAGACATTTGCAGAATTAATTAATAATGAACATTATCCATGGGTGAAGCCTGAGTGTCTCACACAATGTTGTCTTACCGTTCCACTGTAAAGGATCTGCTACTGAAGAAATTAACGTTTTAACAAGAATTTACTGAAATAGAGTATATATATATGGTCTTCAGTTTAGGGCCAAGATGTTTGTCTTGTACACGTGGCGTAGGGTCAAAGATACACATCTCTGAATCTTCCATCTTGTGAACTGTCCTGTAACCCAAATTCATCCAAAGTTCAATGTAAGAGATTCCCAGCACCGACCAAACCAAGCTTACATGTTAACAGAGCCATGTGTAATGGCAGCCAGTAAATATCCCATACCTGACTGGGATGTGGATAAATGCAGCATGTGTATAGTCTTGGTCTGTAGTCACTGTGGATTTAATATACACACACCCAAATACGCCTCAACTTTAAATCTCACTGGTTTATTACTTCTACACTGGTTAACATATGAGCTTCAACCTGTCTTCACCTTCTTCCATGTTGTCTTCCCTCTAAATCAGCTTTTTCCTTATGTCTAAGAACTTTATGGCTAAGAACTTTATCTAGCCCTTGTGCAGCAGATGGTTCAACCAGTGTTGCCATGCCCCCGCCGCATCACAAAGAAAAAACAACAGGGAGAAAAGAAAACTCTAAAAAAAGAGTCAAAAAATCTCAAAAGGGCCACAATCAACAGTGTGTGTGGCACACATCCAGCGAGACCTACGCAAACGATGAAAGAAAAAAAAAGAGTCAGACCTATAATGTCTGCGACTGAGTACACAAGCGTGCGCGTTGCACTATTGTAATCACAAGCCCAAATAAATGGCCTGCTTTAGAATCAGATCCTTACTCCCACCCAGTGAGCCTTCCTTACAGTTTAAATTAAAGGCAATCTGGAGCAGGGTAAATTCGCCTCAGAGTGTATTTGAAGGTTTGTAGCTCACAGAGAATAGAAACCATGTGCAAATAGCCAACATTCATATTATCTGCATTCCTCGTGTCTGGATGGAGTGGTGTCTGGGAGGCTGTGAAGCACATGTGGGCAGCAGATCAGCTCCGGGAAAGTTCACTTTAAAATCTTCATACAAACATTTCTGCGATAGAAACGTGCATACTCAGATGAAAAGCTCCAAACCTCAACTGGGGCATGTGCAGCATCGGTAGAAGAAAAGAAAAAAACACACAACCAGGAGGCCTGTATTTACCAGGATGCACCTGCCCTACCCAGAAGTGTCATCTGGCCAGTGTGAAGACAGGAAGAGCCACAACTGTGAGGGTTACGAAAATCACAGGCCAGTCTCTTTGCGCACACAATCTCACCAATGTTGCAAACTCAGAACAGCTGCGACTTACTAGCTCCTCCGAGCCAACATTCTCCTGCCGCCGTGCTTCACTTGCCAAGACAGCGAGCAAGCAAAGTCCAAACTGACTCATCTATTTTCTCAATCCAGACAGACAAACAAACAATTGTGGAGCTGGCTCCGGCTGGCGTGCGGACTAAGGCCCCTCTAGTCGGATTTAAATTGTAGACGATGTTCAACAGCAAAAACAAGCATTCCTTTATTTGAGCATTTTACGTAACTGCATTCTACGAGCAAAAGGAACTTTAAATGAGACCAGTCAATTCCAGCCATGTGATTAGATTTAAGGCCTGCTAATCAGCTACATGCCAAAACAAACAAACAAACATCCTGTAAGACATTGCAATCTAATAGCACTGCTTTGGACAAATATAGCAGTGCTGGAGGAAAGCATTGTGCATTCAGAGCCAGGCTGGTTTTGCAACCTCAATTGGATTTTAAACCTACACTTCCAACACAATCAGCATGCTTGGCATTTAAAATAGCTTACACATCACATGGGGTAGTGCACAGACATGGGGGTGACTGGAGGTGGCGTGTGGCCAAGCAGCAAGTGTGGGCACAGCGGGGTAATGAGGGAGATGCTGTAATTGGGGGGACAGCAGGTTGACGTGGCCTCGGAGATGGAGTTTTTTGTGACACATTCATTCGCTGCCAGCCCCCCCCCCTAAGAGAGAGGAGGAGATGGAGGTAGTGTGGGAGAATAGGTGAAAAGGGAAAACAGGTGGGAGGGTAACACAAGGGAGGGGGGAAAGGGGGGGGGGGGGGATTGGTAACCAAACACAACAGCTCCCTTACCAATCCCACCCTTCAGTGCCATGTCAGCTCAAAGTCACCCCACTGGGAGAGAGCTGAATAAAACGGGGCTGCACAAAGAGAGGCTAAACACCACGAAGTGCCAACGTCACACACATACAACTTTAAAACATAGGAGCACCACGCAAACGAAACTCAACACACTGATATGTGGTGCGATGTGTGCGAGATGAGAACAATGACCTTGTGGCTTCTTTCTGCTCGGAGATGTATATTTAGTCTTGGGAGTTTGAGGAGAAGTGTTTGACAGAGCGGGTGTTAAATTATTGAGCAGTCACTGACAGAAGGGAAGGACGGCACACTGAGGCTGAAGAAGGCACTCTTATCTGGTGCTACATGCTGTTGGCAAGCACACATAAAGACCTGTCGAACAGACACACACACACACATCAAACCAAAGAAGTGCAGGTTGTCTTGAATCTTCGAAACGCTCTTATTTCAAGTGAGGAGCGTTTTATATTCTCAGACAGTACACATATGACTAATAACGTGTGGATATTGTAAAGCACCTCTCTGCTTATTTGATAGAAAACTTGGTGACAATGTAAAGATGAGATCACAGATGTTTTAACTCCATGGGCTAAACATTTAAAAGGCAACAGTTTCATTCATGCTTGTTTTGGTTTTATACTCTTCGACAACACTCCTCAGTCGCTCCCCATCAGTCCTCTCGCTGCGAGGAATACAAACTTCACCACCAGGGAAAAATTACCAAAAGGTCAGAAGACTTTTCAGTAGAAGCCTCCAGCTCTCCCATCTCTTCTCTGCAGCACGAGTATTTTCCAGCAGAACCTGACCTCCTGTGTGCTTTAAACTTTCCACTTCAATTTTCATCAAGCCAGAGCTGAAATATGGAGCCTCAGCTTTCGCCACAAGTGACAGAAGTGGGCACAGAAAGACTTGAGCGCTAGTGACGAGCAATTTTTTTTTCTTTCTGATCGTCATTAGATTAATTCATCCCTGTTGCCCTGTTGAGTCAGTGTGCAGAGTAAACTGCTTGCACTGACAGGAATTTAGTTCAACTCAAGGACACTTCAGTGTATGACTAAAGCTCTGCAGCCTGAGCCTGGTGGTGAAAGGAGCGTCTCTGTGTTCACTGTGCAGTCACATTCATGTCAAGGTTTGGAGAGAAAAGAAGGGGTTTGAGTGAAACAGCCCTTGCAGAGGTACTAGATGTCTTAAATCAATAATAAGGTCATTACTTGGCGGGAAAATCAGTTCATTGACATTTCATCAACTTAAGAACCGACATAGACAAGGTTTATGACAAGCCGTTTCACTTCCAACAAGCATGAAGCATGATTAGCGTTTATTTGGAGTTGTTATTGTTAATGATTGTTAGGCTGATACACACCCGTCTTTTAGCTCTGTTTTGGTCTCCGTCGACTCTCGGGGATGATTTCGGCTTAGCGCTCCCCTATGTGCACAAACTACCAGCGTACGGTATTAGTTCTATTTCAAGTAAGTGAGATCACTGCCATTACAAAGTAACATGTTACTGTACTGCATTACATCGTACGAAAAGAAACACAACACAGTACTTTTTAAGAGGTCAAAAATGGAAACCCATCCGCAAATCGTAACACACGTAGGCTAAATTGTCCAGACAACAAGTAGCCTACCTGAAGTCATTTCACAGCCTAGTTTACATCAACTGTGACTGCAACTAATAATAACAGGATGTGAGATGATAACCCATACAGTCCTTTATCATTTGATCTGGAAACACAATGGGAAGAAGGCAGTATCAGGTGCAGCTGTTTAACTAAAAACAACAGGACATTGGCTCTTGAACTACATTTCCCCATGATCTAGTTCTTGTCCCTATTCGTTAAAAAATTCAACAAAGAAGGGATTTCAAAGTAAATTTGGTTTGTTCTGCATTCTTGCTAGATGAACTAGCTAGCTACACATGTTGTAACACCTGGTATCCAACTACCACTACTACAACTGCCCAGAAGTGGGATGTGCTGAGTTTTGGGGCTGAAAGCAAACCACAGGAGCCAATTTGAAAGCAGTGAAATAATAAAAAAAAAAGCCCCATAATTCTTTGAGAGATGGGCCATTGAGGTGAAATATTTCTGCTGGCTCATGGGTCCAGTTCAGTATTCACAGGATGCAATATGATTCTGAGATATTGATTAAGCTGCTTTAACAATTCATAAAATCTTCCTTCTATATTATGTTATTGTTTATTATTTCTAATTAAGTCATACAAACTAGCTCGGGGCGTTGACGTCACGTGAAATAGTGTACAGCTGCTTCAGTCTCTCACAGCAACATCGTCTCTCCCTGGAAGTCCGGCCTCTTCCTCTGATCTCCATGTGACTCCTCAACATTTAATGAAGGAGAAGGTGAGCATCATCTTGTGCAAGCTTGAACACACACACACACACACACACACACACACACACACACACACACACACACACACACACACACACACACACACACACACACACACACACACACACACACACACACACACACACACACACACACACACACACACACACACACACACACACACACACACACACACACACACACACACACACACACACACACACACACACACACACACACACACACACACACACACACACACACACACACACACACACACACACACACACACACACACACACACACACACACACTTCATTTGCTCTCTCTGCCTAATCCTGTAATGCCAACAGAGCAATTAGTCACATACGGGCTCTTTCTTTCATCTCTTCAGGGAGAGCAGACTTGGGAGGAAACTGCTCAGTATCTTCACTATGTAACTCACCCCATGCCCTGTGAGCATCACACGCACACATGAACATAAGCCCATTGAATAATCTTAAGTTCAAACCGCAGTCTTTCTGGCTATAAAAAGTTCTTCTTTGCGATGTAACGTCAGTGAACTATGCTGCAGCAATGCCTCATTTAGCCTCAGCAGCTCAAAAGTCCAGTGAGCTTTAAAGTTCTCAAGAGACGAGTTAGAAGTCGAGCCCGATCAATTAATCGGCCAGCCGATAATATCGGTCGATATTAGCTAATCAAGTGACTATCAGTAACAGCTATTTTCATTGCAAATATTACTAGATTTGTTTACTATTCAAAAAGCTTATTTCATTCTCTTATTTCATTTGAGATTCAGTGTATTATAGTGACAGTCACAAGCCGAGTGTACGAGCTGGATTACAACAAGCATTATTATACTCTACATGCAGTTACTTCCCTCTTGTCTTGATTATTTTCCATGCCTGTTTGATGAAAGTTTTTGAGGGATAAAAATGATGAATATATCTATCTATGGCCTGAAAAAAAATCCCATATCGGTCAGGCCCTAGTTACAGTATAAGGCTGAAGCTGATTAGATGCAAAGCAAAACTACAGTCAAGCTAAAATAAAGAAATGATGATTCCTGTAGTTGTATTGTTTTTCTTGTTTTTTTTACTACCTTGACCTCTCATCACCTTCTCAGTTACAGTATAGCTATCAAAGCCCACTTAGAGACAAACACAACTGATTGAAAGTGCATGAAAGAGAGCTGTGAGAAAATCAACAGAAGCAGCTAAAAGGGTGGTAAAAACAGACAGAGAAAAAAAATTAAATAAAGCAGCACCTGCTATTCAAAGCTAAACAGCCTTAGTTTTCTCTGTACTCTACAGTTAAGGTGATTGTGCAGCGCCTGAAGCCACAACCTGACAGTGAGGCAGGGAGGAGCAGAGTGCGGCTGACTCTCTCCATGCCTGTATGGAATAAATGGCTCATGTTGCAGTTATATAGATGGAGAGCCCAGGGTTATCACTTTCATGCAGGTTATTCCCATATGTCAGCAGGAAATCTATCTCCATTTAACAGATAAATCCATCCCTGAGCAAACATTTAATGTGACTGAGACCGCCCATGGATATATACACATTGAACACTGATTTTTAACACTTTGAAAATTGAATTTGGACTGTGTGTGTGTGAGACGATGTGTGGCGCAGAGAGATATGGAAAGGAGCGGGAGATAGCTTAATGTTGTTTAGCGCTGGCTGACGATGCTCCTGGTCTTGAACTGATTGGTTTGAGTAAAATGTTGGAAAAGTAACAGTGTCCATCTTCATAAAGCATTCAAATGTATTTTTGAGCATATATAACTTTAACTTTCTTCCCAAAATGCAGGACTTACAAAGTTTTAGTTTTGCCGTTTACATTGTAGGCTAACTTAGCTTAATGAACAGTGAGAAAACAAGTATGCTAATTAAAGTGTATATTGGCGTATCTTAACTTAGCATAAAGACTGTAAGAAAATAGCGAGCCTGTCTCTTTCGAAAGTGAAAACATTTAACCACTGGCAGGTAACTGACATGTTCGAACTTGTGTGTTTAAGCTGTACACAAACAGAAAGGTCAAAAATAAATAATGTGGTTTTGAAAATGATGCTTACGTAACAACCGTCATGAGCTGTGAGAGGCAACTTTGCAACTCCGAGGTTGCCAGAAAAAGAGGAAGCTGCTTGGTGCTGAATTGTTTTTCGTGGAGAAATAATTACACCGCACAACTTGCTTTAAAGCCACTAATTACTGTTGTCAAGTTTTTGTTTTTGTAAGCATTGAATAAAGAGAGAGAAAGAGGGAGCAGATTTAACAACCTTTGGACAGAAGGAGCGCCGACTCCATGTTTCAGGCCTTTGTGATAGGCTGATTGCCTCTTGGCTACAGACACATTACTAATGCTGATTCAATCTTCAACTTTTAAAATACAGACATTTGTCAACAGTTCTAACAGTTTCTATGCATTGTGTGTGTCTCTGAACACTCCTACACCATGTCACAGGTTTGAATGCCTTTTCAGTGAATACTAATTAGAGTGATAACATCAGGTGCTGTGATATTATCGGTCTCTATTGATTGTCACACTCCAACCCAAAAGATAATGTATTGTAGAGTGTTAGGAGCTGGGCACTGACTTTGCTTTAAAGACTGTGCGTGTGTGGATTTGATGAGCATAGAACGTGAGTGGGACCCAAAATGAAAGTGGACGACAACTGGCTAACGAGGCAGCTGAGACGGCCTGTATTCCTCGTGTTGCCTCTGGCCCCACACCTCCTCTGCTTCACTTAATGCAATGCATTGCTAGAGGAAATGTAGATTCACTAACCGGAGGAAGTTGCTTCTGAAAGCCGCTGTCTGGCAACCATCCCACACTTCAAAAGGAAGTGTGGGAATGACAACAGAGCAAATTTTCGCCCATGGACATGCAGTGATAAGACAGCCTCTCGCCTACATGGGCAAATATGCGAGCCTTCTCTATGTTCTCTCTCTCTCTCACCATGTAGGCTCTCTCACTCAGTGTCAGTAACATAAACAAACATACTTTTCATGATTCATTTGTTCTATCGTGATATGTATAGCTGTAACAGGACAGACAGGTTCGGTAGCCATGTCTCGGAGAGGAACTCCACAGAGGAAAGAAGCATGGGGGGGGAGGCCGCAGGAAAAAATAATCCAATGACCACTTTTGGTCAAAAGCTGCAGCAGTCAGCACAGCGGACTAAAATCTGATTTCCCCTAAAAGAACAGCTATCCTCTATGCCTTTGCCGGCCTATTTTTAGCATGTTATCATTCAGCCTCAATCAGACCACAGCAGTTAAACTGGAAGAGGGAAGACGGTTGCTGCCTGTCAGGCTCATAACAGCATGAGGTCCCTCTTCATAGTCAGAGCTGTCTGATTAAAAAAGAAAAAGTATGTTTAATGTAAAGCTTAATAAAGAAAGAAAAAAAGGTCAAAGACAGAGGGAAACAGGATACCCTGTCACTTACAGTTTGTATTTTTGTTCTGTGTGACCGTCGCATTCAGCTGAGGTCATGGTTGCTGTGCTAAGAAACAATGCCAGTGTTCAAGAAAGCTATGACGACTTCATGATAGATCAGCGTTTTCATCTTCCCACAAGAGCTGTGGCGTCATCTCCAATGCTCTTTGTCCCAGTCACATCTTTTTTAAGGCTCTCTTTGTGAGTGGCTTTGTTAAGCTGTTCCCTTGCTGCCCTGACAGTAGCAGTGCTCATGCTCTGGTGTCAGAAGACGATGGCGAGAAAAGATATTTCTTATCTGTCAAAGAGAAAGGGGGGGGGGGGGGGGGCAACTGGGGGTGGACAGCAAGCAGCCAATCAGTGATCTAATGACCCGCTTCACTCGTCCATTCAAGTTCAGCTCGCTGAAGCACACTAAATTTGAGTTCACCCTCCTGCGTTTTGCTATAGTGGGGCCTATCCAGACATGTTCTTTTGGTACAAAAAAAACATGAGCTATATTACTTTGTGTCTTAGTTGAAAGCTTTAAATAGAAAAGATTCAGTTGCCTTGCCACAGAGTAAGAGTGGGCGAATGTGTGTGCAGGGCTGTAGGAAGGAATTATTGACTCCAAAGCACAGGCAGGAATTCTACATTCCTGCTTAAATATTCAATACACATGAGCTGATTACGAATTTCCACCCCGAGAAATAGCATATTTAGGGAGTAGGCTATCAACTAATTTTTTTTAATTAACTCAATTCAAACCTGAATGGGACGATGTACGACTCCGTTCTCAAAGAGGGTCTAGTACAAAGACCTCTGTTAATCGAGTTTTGTTGTAAGAGGCTGCACACTGCAAATCATTTTTATTTTTTAATTCAATTACCAAGCAAAGCTGATGGGCTCCAATTGGAGTTAGTGAGGGCAAAAAACAAGTTTGTCTCATAAAGAAGCTTGAGGGTACTTTGTGTGTCTCTTTGGAAAGCCCATGGTTGTGATGGTATCTGATTACTTGGGACTGAAAATGGGCTGGTATTATGACACTATTTTTACCTTTACTTCACAAGCTAAATCACACACTGTTTGCTTATTAATAAAGTTGTTCCAATAACTTTACTAACTACTGATTATGCCAAATATGTTTGGCCATAACAGAAAATGAAATATGTGTCATTGCTTCTGTGCTACATGAGAGCTTTTGCAAAACCCTTCTTATTTTTCTTTAACTCTGAATGCTGTGATGGCATAATAACAGCAACAGTCATACGTTTAAGTAAGTGTCATTTAGAAATGATCAGAGTTGTTTGTGCATGCTATGTAAAAAGTAACTTGCTTTACCGAGAGATCATGTGCGGTGCAATACCCAGACCTGGACTATAGTTTCTGGTAGATGATGCACTTAAAATAGCTGCCCAGCACTTTCCCAGTGGTGTAGGATATTGTTTTGGTCCAGTCATCCATCACATGTGAACAAGTCTGCATCTTTTACCAGTAGGCTTAGTGGAACCTTTTTTTATATTATGTTAGTTTATTGTATTTTATTTTTGAATTATTTGACTGGGTGCTTAAAGCAGGCACCTCACCTCTCATTTTTCTCCCCCCCAAAAACACTCACCTCTCCTCCATGGCCGTCAAAAATCCCAAATATAGATGGGTGACTCTTGTTGACGAGGTCGGTGAGCACCTCGAACCGGTCCTCCATGTGCTCTCTCCGGCCCTGGACGGAGTACACGGCCACATTGTTGCTTTTGAACTCCCATGTCTTGGAGAACTGTGCGTCCAGGACGTCTAGTCCGCCGAAGCGTTCGTTCTGCATCATCTCCGCCACTTTCCCCTTGACCATCTTGACCGCATCCCGGCTCGACTTGACGATGGTCTTCACTTCGTCCGTGTGGAAGAAGTAACTCCACAGAGCCAGGCTGATGCACAGCAGAAACAAGGTCTCCGGTCGAAGTAGAAAATAACGCATGATCCTTCCTAACAGAGACAGCAGGGTCATTGTATCCTCTATCATGTATTTATTTTTACATGCAGGAAATCACAGCAGGTTGTTGTATGTCGCTGGCCACCGCCGCTGATTTCAGTCCATCGTTGGTGGCGTCGCAGGCTTGGCAGCAGTGAAAGAGGAACATCTAAACACACCGAGAGACATACAATACTACGCTGACTGAACGGTGTCACCTCACTGCAACGCTGGACTCAGCAGCAGGCAGGCAGGAGGTAAGGTGTTCGCGTAGTGTACGTGCAGAGACAGGCAGCTGGGGAACAACACGGTTTGGTGGTCCAGGAAGGTCCCCTCTAACATGCAGACCCGCAGTGAGTCACAGCCGTGCGTTGACCATCTGATGCGGTCTGAGAACACACCGACTCCCCGGACAGAAACCAAAGGTCCCCCCCCGCCAAATGAAGCCAGTGTGTTGTTGTTGGCTGGAGTGGAGGAGAAGGCAGAGCCTATCTTCCTCGGCCAGCCCTGCTACCGTGCTCCCAGTCCTGAAATAGCGGTCTGTGTGCAGGCGCTCACATTCCCAGCTGCCACACTGCCTGCGACTCTGTGCTGGTGCCTGACTTCACAGTGGTGCTGCCTTCAGGCGCAGCTCGTATAGTAGCAGGCCATGAAGCAAGCGTTTGCTCTCAAAAATGATCAATAGTACTCTGTTGGATAATACTATACTCTTCTTAAGCTTCTGCTGCGTTATATAAAAATACACAATTGTGTTACTTGATATAAATTCCCCAAACAAAATTTCATATTTTTTAAATATAACATCTTATGTACATGAGAGTCTTTCATAAGTAGCTTGTGCAGAATATTTTAATCAAGTCATTTGCAAGTCAATGTATCTTTATTTGCATGAAACGTTTCAAATATCTGCAAGGCAAGGCAGGTACTTTACATGGGGATTGCTCTAATGTAATGATTACTCTAATAATTGAACACACACACACTGACAAATGTGTTTGGTACCGATGGAACCCTGTACAAAACAAGTCTAGATTAAAGTTCAATTGCTTGCTGCATTTGACTTTGCATTGTTTCTGAACGTGCAGCGTGTTTGCTGTTTTAATCATTGCATCTGTTTTGAACTGTTATCAACATCCAACACCAAATATATCAACACCAACATATCACCTTTAATGGGTAAAGCGGTTCTTAACTTAAAAAGAGAGCATTTTCTTTAATCCGTTTTCCTCACAGCTTTCAAGGATAAGATCCAATAATAGCCAAACAGGTTGGCGTCCCTGCAGCTATGTACAAATCCCCTGTTATTGTAAGTAAATGCGCGCTTGTTTGGAGTTTAGATATTTCCGACAGCACATAAAGGCATCCAGGAATCTGAAACCACAGGTGCAAAAAGTCCACAGCTTGACTAAATAAACGTGAGCATTATTTGTAATCAGTCCATTATAAAGAAAAAAAACAAAAACAAAAAAAACAACTGAAAATTGGATAAAAACCTCAACCAAAGCAATTTTATCAACTAAGATAACAATATTTAGGAGGTTGAATTATTGTGAATAGGCCTATCTATCATGAGAGACATCCTTGTATAAAAATGTAAAGACCATCTTTTTTCCCCCAAATGTTTAAATCATTCATATTTAAAAGTGACAGAAAGAGGAGCTTTTAAAACACCTCACAGAAAGTGTGGTACAGCTTCTGAGTGTAGGCTACTATCTGTTGCTCAGTGGAGAAGGAATGGAGAGGTTAAAGGGGGTTAGCAGCTGGTTTTTCCCTCAGGCAAAGCATGGTTATTTGCACATGATTTAACCAGAGGTAAGTAGCTTACAGTGCAGGCCGACGTTTTTGTAAAGTCCTTTGCCAAAAATTGAAGTAATACAATTTTCAATTTCAAAATGACATTGTACTTTATGATTGATTATTTTATTTGTTTAAATAGGACTAAACTTGATATAATCCCAAGTTGCTCATTTGCAATCCTACTTAGTCACAGTGTCCAATTTAAAGCTCGTTTTTTTTTATCAAATGGACTGATATTAATGCCTCTTAATAAACCACTTTAGAAAAAGTAACTATACATGGGCATAAAGATTAATTATGCTATAGCTATTTTTAATGTCTGAAACGACTGCTGCAGGGTAGGTTTCCGATAAAAGTGCTTTACTGCATGCTGTTTGTGTAAACTACAGCAAATATGCTGAACAAGTAATACATTTAACTTTTAAAAAGTTAAAAAGACCAACATCGAAACCAAATGAACATTTGCGCACAGGAGCTTTAACATCATATAGGCTACTTGACATTTCTTTCTTTTTTCCCTATAATATGTTATTTGTTCGGCATGATGTTCTATTCAACTGTTTTGTAGCATGGCAGAATTTCAGGTCTAAATGGGAAAAGATACCTCTTACTATTTCTTTAATCTTCTTTTATTTTATTCCTTGTGGATTTTTTTTATTCATAAAACAAACCCCTATGTCAAATATTTGTTATTTTATTTCCTGTGAGAGTTTTTGATATTGTGGATCAGTTGCTACTCTCCACATGCCTTGAAGTTGCCTTTTTAATTGACTGGAATTGCATTTTGACTGAAATTTATTCAGGCAAACTAAGACAGCTACGGGGTCCTTTGACCACGCACGACGTCACCAATCCTTCCTGGGTCCTCTGTGGGGAAAACGTGGAGGACTTTACTTCATGGTATTTTGTGGAATTCCCTACAAACAAACTTATGTGAGTTCTGTCATCACTCTGCTGTAGAAGCTGAAGTAACCGAATACTTTTTGTCATCCACCTGTGCGAAATGTTTAGCTGATATCGAGACTAGCAACTTAGCCTTTAATGCTAACTGATTCAGACCATCGGCTAGCAGCGCCAAGTAAAGACCAAACAGTGCTCTTCAATGATTGTAGAGTTAAAAAAAAACCTCACAATTTCTGATTGAACAACGAGACTATAGTCCTGCCTTATGTTAATGCTGTTACAGAGAAGTTTACGACACATTGCTACCAGCTAACGTGGGCTAATCTTCGTCTTGTTACTGTCAAAGTTTCGCCTGCAGTTTGACATGTCCACGGTTCAGCACTGGTTCATATGTCATGTTTCTCTTCTCAGTGATCTCTGGCCCACACAAGGATCCACAGACAAAGTTGAATAACAAGAATGGAGTACATACAAGCTCCTGCCACAAGCATCCAGGGGAATATGTAAGTGGAAAAAACCCCAACAAAATAGCCACAATGAAACGCATATTATCACATCTTTTCCAATATCTAACTTTGCACGGCATGCCTGCCCTTCTCTGTTGTATTACAGAATAATTGTCTGTTCACCTGGAGGTCTGCTATATTAAACATTGGCACATTGTTTAAAATCTATGCAGCACAAAACCAATGGCTGCATAGACAAAACATGAGTACTCCCAAACTGCTCTAGATGTCCTAAGCTACAAGCTTCCCTCGAAAGTGTTGAGCGCAACCACAAAAAGAGGCCCTATGAAAAGAATCAAGTGGAGCCGGTTTCATTTAAAAGCACCTAAACACAGGAAATGATTGGCACGTATAGAGCCCCATTCAACTCTTTAAACTCAAAGCACTTCATTGTCACGTTCACTCACGCATATATTCAGAGACTGAAGGCTGAGACGGCCACAAAAAGGGGCCCGGCTCTCTCATCAGGACTGATCTGGCTCATTTAAACACAACCATGGCACAAAAAGAAATTAGTGTTGGAATGCCCAAAGTCTCAATTGTCAGCAACCAAGAGCAATTTTTGAAATGCTTTGATATCTGATGCGCTTAGGTCATATAATAATAATAATAATAATAATAGCCTGAAAGTCAAAAATCCATAAGAAGAGCTTTGTTGTTTACATTTGTTAAAGCACATGTTGATGGTATATTTTATTGATAGTGGTATTATTTATTTTTAATCAGTTCACTGACTCTTACTAATGTTGCTTTTTGCCTCCCAGCCTGTGCTGTACCTGTGGGGTCCCTATTCCTCCAAACCCAGCCAACATGTGTGTAGCCTGCCTTCGCACTCAGGTAGACATCTCAGAGGGAATCCCCAAGCAGGTGACAGTGAGCTTCTGCAAGCAGTGTGAAAGGTTTGTTCCAAAGAGAAAGTCTATGTCACCACGTCTCGCATAGATCAAACTCTTCACACTCTTCATCGAGGAGTTTTCAAAACGAATTTCCGCTTTAAATGTGTATATTCTTTCGTCATGCAGATACCTGCAGCCTCCTGCTACTTGGATGCAGTGTGCCTTGGAGTCCAGGGAGCTGCTGGCCCTCTGCCTGAAAAAAATTAAGAGCTCAATGACCAAAGTAAGTGTGGCTCTAATGTAAACTTCTCCAAAAATGGCAAATGCACAAAAAATATCACAGGTTGTTCAGAAATCCATTTTTGTCATGTATATGTTGACAAAAAAAACCATACACATGCACAGTCGGCACCTTTCAAGATATATAATGCTGCCCTTATTAATTCACAAACATGTGCTCTTCAGATAATGTAAGTTGAACCAACAATATGCCCAAAGATGAACTTTCAAAATAAAGTTCCAGTTCCCGCTCGCTTGTCTTCTTCATGGCTTTAACGACCCCCTCTACTGTCCCAGGTACGCCTCATTGATGCCGGCTTCCTCTGGACAGAGCCACACTCCAAAAGGATTAAGATGAAAGTGACCATCCAGAAGGAGGTGAGAGAACAGAGAGGAAGGGATAAGTGTGGGACAGTGGCATTCAAAGAAAAGGACAAAGTGTCTTTAGGGAGCAGAGACATTCAATTATCTAAAGGTCATCTGTTCAGGTGGTAAGCTCAGTTTGTGTTAAAACTTTTCTTTCGTGTTCGTGACAATGATCATGCCATGGTCTAACGCACATAAATCAGCTTTTTATAAGTGACTTTTTAAAACACTACATATGCTGCTAAATTGTAGGAAAAATCTCTTTCATTGGAGACGTCTGTTCTTGACTGAATTCTGTGTGTTTGGGAAAGGAAGTTTGCAGTGGTTGTCATCTCATCTCCTTGACCTTTAGTGAGAACCTGAGTCTTGTGCCAAAACCTTTGTTTGGGCTGTTTGAAGCTCCAACCCCTGTATCTAAATGTCTTAGAAGTCTCACTATAGAAACAGGTGTTTGTTCTCTCTGTCCAGAAACAACCACTTATAGAAGCAGACCCTTTTTGTTTGATGCAGTCAGAACATGTGGTGTCACTTGTCGCTGTCTTTTCTCCCTCCAGGTGATGAATGGTGCGATTCTACAGCAGGTGTTTGTGGTCGAGTTTGTCATCCAGTATCAGATGTGCGACGACTGCCATCGTGTGGAAGCCAAGGACTTCTGGAAGGCCGTGGTTCAAGTTAGGCAGAAGGTAGGAGCCGGTGGTTTTGAAGAAATGTCCTGTAAGTCAATTTGTGTATAAAACCGTCAGTCTTTGCAGAGGAAGTTGTAAGTTAATGCTTTTTTGCAGCAGCATTTCGATAAGGGCTAAGAGCTCTTCTTTTTTTGGAAAGCTTTCACTGTGGAAAAACTACTAAAAATATATATTACTGCAAAGAATTTTAATTGTTCTCCTTTTGTTTTTCACACTGGCTCTGCTCCCAAAATGTGACTTGACTTTAGTGGAAGTAATAAAATCATTGTTGCCTTTGAGGCTAAAGCTCTAAATCGAATTTGTTTTTTGTTTTGTTTATTTTACCCTGAAGATTGAATGAAGCAGCAGGATGAGGAAGATGACAAGCTGTCCATATGCGTTTACATGATGTAGACAGAGGGCTGTTGGGATGTGTAACGCTCTCTGTATGACTGAGGATTTTCTTTTGTGTGCAGACCGTTCATAAGAAGACTTTCTACTACCTGGAGCAGCTGATCCTCAAACACAAACTCCACCAAAATGCCCTCAACATCAAAGAAATCAACGGTAGGTTAATGGCATGTGATTTTTTTAAATTTATTTTTTACTTTTTTTTTACTTTATTTAATTTTTTTCTCCAGTTTGTGTATGATGGACTGCACATCTCCAAGGGAATGGGCTTGTGTTTGTCCCCTTGGCTTCATATCAAACCACACTGAAAAGTCTGAAAGTCGTCTCATTCGTCACCAGCGTAACTAATGTGGATTAGAACTGAGCAGAACATAATGACATGTCGAGTGTTGATTACCCCCTTCCCGTACCAGACGGCAAGCCGTGCGTGCATATCACTGGCACCAATCAGACCATACAGCTGTCCTCGCGTGGGCCTCCGAGGGGCATCGTCGTGCATCTGATCACTGCGCTGTAATCAGAGCAGCCATGCCTTACCAAATTCCTGCAACGCAAACTTGATTCATGCCCTATTTAGAGATGCTAGACTCTACATCTGGCATGAAACGTTTCCATCACTTTAAAGGGCTTAATGTTGACGTACATGAATTTCTCTGAGACTCACTGTTAGCTCAACTCATCCAAAACAACAGTTTGCCTGTTGTCTGCAGAGAGGCAATCACCAGCCGTGTTAGTCTGTAAAGAGATTCATGTCCCCACAAAATAAATAAAACCTCCAACCACAAACACCCAGGCACACACTGAGCTGTGAGTGACAGGCCAGCAGCAGCAGCAGCGCTCTGCACTCTTGGACAGGACTGTGCAGATCTGACTGAGAGTGTCGTTTTAGATCATCTCCATATCTCGGCATAAATAAAGCTTTATAGAGGCTACATGTGGCTCCTGTATTCATCTGCCATCGTGTATAGGTTGGTGACATCCCTGTGTTGGACAGGTTGGCTCAACAGTGATCTCTCTCTCTCTCTCTCTCTCTCTCTCTCTCTCTCTCCCACTCTCTCCCTCTCCCTGTCTCAGATGGCATTGACTTCTACTATGGCTCCAAGCAGCACGCGCAGAAGATGACTGACTTCCTCCAGTGCACCGTTCCCTGCAGGTGAGGGCTCTTCAGCCTGAGCACATTGTCCGCATGAGGATGAGTTAGATCGAAACTGATTCAGGATGTGCATCACTACGATTAAACAAAATGTCTCATGAAAATGTATGTTAACGGTGGAAAAAGCTGCAGGATGTAGTTTATAGACGACAGTAACTCCAACATGACAATCAGTCTGCTGGATGTAGAGGCCGCATGTTGGCCTGACTCCACTGTTCAGGTGAAAACTGCACTCTGTTAATGAAGCTCCTGCAACAATAAAACTCGGGCAATACTGTATCAGCTTTACCCCATATAGAAAATAATCTTCTGTCTCTATTTAAAGGTCAAAGACATCCCAGCGCCTCATCTCTCACGACATCCATTCAAACACGTTTAACTACAAGAGCACCTTCTCTATGGAGATCGTACCTGTTTGCAAGGTAAATGTGTCTATATCTTTATTTCTCTATCAAGTTGTATTTTTTTATTTTTATTTTTTCACCAGAAGGTCAGTGCTTAGGTTTGTCCACATCATCTCAACACCGATGACGAGCCAGATCTGCTGTATTTCTTAACATGTCTCCACTTTTAGTCAAAGCAATGTCAAACTTCTGATCTGCTGACATGCAGAAACTTAGGACTGTACAGTTTTGATAAATAGGAATCAGATAAGGGTTCTGCTTGTTTTCAAATATCATTAGCTTAATTGGATTATTGTGTTCAAACTTCAACCAAATGTAACACTAAGCTTCCTCGCAGTTCTCGAAGTTTAAATCAAGAGCAACACTTTGTAATTCCCCTGAAGGATAAGGCTTCTCTCTCTGGAAACGAGCTGCAAGACACATCATGAACTTTCTACAATAGTCTTTTTTTTTACTTCTCCTGTGACCTTAGTCTGACCCCCAGGTTGTCTGCTTTTCTCTGGTTGCCAGGACAACGTAGTGTGCCTCTCGCCACGGCTGGCGCAGAGCCTGGGGAACATGGGTCAAGTGTGTGTGTGCGTCCGTGTGACCAGCACCATCCACCTCATCGATCCCAACACCCTGCAGAGTGAGTCTTTCTAGTGCCAGAGCACCGCTGAGTTTGAACAGTTTCTAATGACAACACAGACAATTACAAGCGCCACACACACTGTTGTGTGTAAATAAAGCTGCAGTGTGTTTTATATGCTTGTTTTAGTTTGAATCAGAGACCTCCACATTCAATAAATGAGCTGTATTCATAGGCGATCACATTTTACATAGCTGAAGATTTACAGATTGAACTCTAAGCCTTTCCACAAAGACACAAAAGTCCTGAACATTTCCTGAATTCTTTGGGTTAAGTTCCACGTGTGAGCCGAAATGGCATTTTCTACTGAGCACCCTGGTAACTTCTACAAGAAGTCAGAGAGAGCCAATTTTTAAACGCAACAGGAAATGTTCGTGTGAGCGAGCTGACGGGGGCAATGACATTCACATCCAGTATGATCTTCACACACACAATTACGCTGCATTGTACTCTTTTTCTACTCTCCAGTATTACTATTATATGCGTCTTTCCCGTCGTCCATTTATACGTGCTGTGAGGGACATAAACTCTGGAAGACTTCAGGCAGCGGCTTTCAAAAAGTCATCTCACCTGCTGAAGCTTGTAGTAAATAAAACCATCAGGGCATGACTCGATAAGTAACTAAACAGAAAATCATTCAACAGTTGCATCAAATTAAAAAAAACCCAGTATACTCCTCATGTAGTAGAATTTTGAACTTGGCTGTTTTGCTTTGATAGACGGTCAAAAAAAACAAATGGTTTAGAAACTGTCGACTTAGTCAGCAATGGGACCTTTTGGTTGTAAACAAATAAAACAAATAATCATTAGTTAAATAAAGCCTGCTCAGTTCAGTGGTCTGAATCATTTTTGATTTAAATTTAAAAACAGTCATTGGCTAAGGGGGTTGTCAATATGTTCTCTTGTCTAAGAAATTGACAGAGCTGCAGTTTTTATTTTATTTTTTGATATTTAATTGAAATGATCACAACATTTAAAAGACTCTAAAGAGAAATGATGTGTGATGGATTGACTTTACATTATTGTAACTTTATAGTTTTATTGGACTTACTTATGCTTGAACTCATGTCTGACATCACAATGATTTCAGCACATTTCTAGGCAGAATATCTGAGAGTCATTGCGGGTTGAAACTCTTCACTGCTGCATCAAACCGGCCACAGTCTGTTAGCCACATGTTCATCACAGGCGCCTGAACTCAGCAGCCTCCCTCCGCTCACAGTCACGGCATAGCACAACTAAAGCAGATATTTTTAGTTAACATTACACACACTGTGATAGAAAAGTCACCTTGTTGAAATGGATTTATAATCGAAACAAGGATGATGACGGCAAGGGATGAGGTGTTTCCTCTTATCTGCTGTGATCACTTATGATGTGTGAGGCTGAGACACTCCTCCGCTGAATTCTGGCATTTTGGAAGCGGCACACACGTTTTTAATTACTCTTCAAAGAGCAGGCTATTTTTGCTTTAGAAAGTTTTCGAGCAGGCGGGTAAGCAGAATCTGCCTCAAGGCAGAGCTCTGTTCTGCAGACTTGGAGCTGCAGATGGCAATTAATTGCAGGATTAAAAATATTTGGCTTGCTGTTTGACTGCTTGCATTCAGTTCACTTGCAATATGCCAGACACGTCATTCTTTAGGACTAATTGGAATATATAGAAAACACATGAACAGACAAATCAGATGCGTATTAGTTTAATTTGAAATACAACTACAGCCATGGAAAGCATCAATAATTTCCCCCAGGATGAAGCATCTAAGATTAAAGGTCACATATTATCCTCCTTTTCAACAACTTCAAATAAGTCTCAGATGTCCCCCGAGCATGTCTGTGAAGTTTTTTTAAGTCAAAATCCACTCTGATCCTTTATTGGATTATGCCTTTAAACCCATCTATTTTAACCCTGCTTAGAACTTGTTTACGGTGAGAAGGCAGATTCAGAGGGCAGAACCAACTGCTAGCTGTGGGAGCATCACCCACCTGGGGGAGGGGCTACTGCCCTTTGTGATGTCATAAAGGGAAAATCACCAAATGGCCTGTTTGAGCACGCATTTTCTGAAAAGTGAAGCAGACAAAATATGGAGAGGATGGACTTTTCTCATAATTGGGGGGTTTGTAGAGTATGGACGCATGTCAGTGTTTGAAAAACATGCCATATTGTATTTTGCATAATACGTGCCTTTAAGTTATTTTCGAGACAATGTATGATTTTTGTCTTGTCAAGCCTTTTTTTTTTTTTTGATTTTAACTCTCAGAAATAAATACAAACATTCTCTCACTCATAAGTTGCTGAGGTGGACGGAAACACATACTGGCGAACCCCCTTCAACAGTCTCTGTCAACCTCGGCAGCTGGAGGAGTTCATTGTTATGGACACCGAGATCATCAGAGACCAGAAGCTGGGTGCTGGAGCCGGCATGAGGTCCAATAAGGTGAGAGAGTTTGCTTTTGTGTGTTTGTGTGTTCTTGCAGAACAGATTGCATTATGGAGGGAACATTGCTTTTCTTCTGGAAGCAAAATCAATAGCACGCCATTACATTATCCCTGAGCCTGTATGTACGAGTCAGGCCAAAACGACAGAAACACACAGGAGTGTTTGTTTGCAGGGTGCAAGGAATGAGGTTTGCAGGGACGCTGTTTGCTCTGTCTGAATGTTGCATTAGTATCGATGCATTTGTCTGACTCAATCGGGGGGGGGGAAGAATAACAGCAATGTCGTTTTATTGGCTGCAAACAACATCAGTATTCCTTTTGTGTGTGTGTGTGTGTTGTAGCACACCCTGGCCGAGGTGTGGGTTCAGAAAACCTCCGAGATGGACACAAGTCAGCAGTATCACTGTCGTACCTTCCTGGGCCACCTGCTCAACATCGGAGACATGGTGCTGGGGTAAGAACGAGGATGATGGTGGTAAAGACTGAGAGCAACGTTGTCAGCTTTAATAGAACATTTATGTCTCACTCTGCAGGTTCGACTTTGCCAATTCCAACGTCAATGACGAGTACCTGAATAAGATGAACCCTCACCACGTCCCTGATGTGGTAAGAGTCACTGAACATCCTCACTACGCACAACATAACTTCAGCTTCAGATGCCTTTAGTAGCTAGCCACTTGATTAACACTGCCCTCTAGTGCAACATCCCTGCATAGCATCACATAAAAACACATGTAGACTTCTGTTGTTGTAGTTTTTTTATTTACTTTAATTTTAAATTTATGTAATACCTGACTGTAAACCTTTCTCAGGTGCTGATAAAGAAGAGCTACGACCGCAGCAGGAGGGTGAAGCGCAGGAACTGGAAGCTGCAGGAAATGGCCAGAGACCGTGAAGGCATGGACACAGATGACGAGAGGTAGGAGAGTAATGGAGAGTTTGTAAATGTTCTCGATGTAAATAAAAGGCTTCATCCAAAAAACAAATCGCAGACAGTCTGTTACTTTCAGAAGTACTGTCGGGTTACCATCCCTGATTTGAGGCTAGCCATGTATACGAAACGTACTGTGTTACCAATGTGTATTTTACATGCATACAAAAAAAAGACGTTTTGGCTTCAACACCAGCTATCATAAACAAAACAGAAAACAAGTCATCCAGTGTGACTGCAGTTCATTCACGAGTTTGTCACAGTTGATGGACTTTAAAAGGAGCTTCATTACACTGTTTTTTTTCCTCATGAAATGTTACAAAGAACAGGGTTAATCCATTAGGATCACCATGTCCATGGAACATTATGAAAGCATAAACAATAGTTAAATCCTTCAGATCTGTTTGTGGCTATGAGTAAAGTAATGATTTGCGCAGATGTCTGTTTAGTGCAGAAAATAAAGAATAACTCTTAAAATACCTGAAGTGATTACCGAGTTCCCAGTCTGAAACTGTGCCAACAATGTTGTGTATCCTGTATGTCTTAGAAATGTTACCTGTTTTTTCTCTCTCTCTAGACAATACCAGGACTTCCTGGAGGACCTGGAGGAGGATGACGCGCTGAGGAAAAATGTTAACATCTTCAGAGGTGAACAGCAGACCCTAAAGACTTATTCTGTGCACCACTGTCCTTTTAGCCTTTACCCTGTCATGTTTTACAATTTAAGGATTGCTGCTTAAATTGTTAGGATACGACTCATTTCGAGGTCTGTCGTTGCTTAAAGGTGTAGTTTGGTTATTATAGATTATGTTTGGGATAATTAATAAAGAGATGTGGGGTTTTTCTTGCTTTCAGATGCATCAAAGATCCCAGTGGAGAGCGACGCCGAGGATGATGGAGCGCCGCGGATCTCGCTCACCGAGATGCTGGAGGAGCTCAGCCTGTCGGATGCCACAGGAGGAGAAGGCGCCGACATGATGACAGAGTAGCCGAGCGTCATTCTGTCCGAGTGACACTGACGGCTGATCAGTGAAATTCAACACCACTGACGAAAAAGTGATACAAGTATACACATTGAAAGGAATTGAGGAAAAATGCAAATAAAAAATCCACAAACATTGTGTCACATTGAGAGAAACGGTCAACAGGCTGATGTAAGTGGTGTCAAACCCTTAAACTGTGTTAGTGGTTATAAGGATTTATCACATACATTTCTGCTCAGAAACTTGACCTTCAGTTTTTTTAAACTGATTTCTTGCCTCCTTCACATACTTTCAGTGGATTTGTATAACATTTTTTTCTCAATGATTGTATTTTTAAATGACGTGGAAAAAGAGTGCTCCTAGTTAACTATATCAAAATAAACATCTGCCACGCTCTTCTAAGAGATTTTAAATATGAAACTCATCACCTGTATCCCTAATCCAAAGTACATAATAAAACACAGCATGAACTACACACTTCATTTGGAAAGCGTCACTACATCAAACATCCAAAATAGACATCCCATTATTTCATGATTTAATCCTATATTAAAAAAACTTGTTCAGTTTGCAGAGCTTCTGAGTCTGAGCAAATGTGTGTAGTCAAGTACTTTACTGTGTAAAGCCACCAGAGGGGAGTAATGCATTGAAATAGCTGCTCTTGCGTTCAATGAGACAGATTATGTTGTCATTTGGCCAACAGATATTCAAATACTCGCCCAGCGACTCATCATTTCACCATATAAAGTGCATTGCTCTCATTGAGGCTGAAGAAGGGGATGCAAATTATACTTTAAGCTGTTTTTCATAACAATCACGTCCTTAAATGATCTCGAGTGATGAGCAACTGATGTCAGCCTTTGCTCATGATCAAACCGCTCCACCCTGTCACCATTCATAACACTTAAAAATACAATAAAGACACATGAATAAGGACGCTGTTTTCTCTCTGAATGTTGCGTCAGTCGATGCATTTGTCTAACTCAATCGGGAGGAAAAGAATAAGAGTAATAATGGCCTGAGAAGCCTGATGTGTATAAAGCACGAGAAAAAAACTTCTGACGACAAAATATTTCTAAAAAATTAAATACATTTTATTCATAGAAAAACAGAAAAAAAGAAAGTAATACAGTTGTGATTAAAAACCAAATGCCTGTCTGAAAAGGCGAGTCTTAACCATTTTTTAAGGCACTAACAGATTTTGCAGAGTGCAAAGACATGGGCAGATCTTTCTAAAGTGTGGGAGCGATAACCTGGAAAACTCTTATCACCATAAACTTAAAGGAATATCAACACATTTTCTTATTCCTCTAAACTTGTTGATTTTAATAGAGGGTAGCTGTACATTGCTAAAAATACTTTATCTGAGTATGTCAGCACTTTATCAAATGCCTCATTAACGATTCATTGTAAAATTTGAGTAAAACAAAGGGTCAATTACCCCACATCATTCAAACCCTTCAAGTATCCTAAACTGCAGAACTGTTAGTTAATGATTCCTACAAGCTCCACAGGCGTTTCATCCTAGCCAAAGCTTAGGGTTGAATAGTTTCTTTTGTCAGCAGGTGTGTTGCATGGCACGCTCTCTTTTCGATTTGAAGTTTATATGTAATCTTAGACACCAGAAGAATGTGTGTATCACAGGCTGTGTGTTTAGTGACATGTCTCATATTCTATAACTAGAGGAGGGAGGAGGAGGTGGCCCAGTCTTGTTTTCCACACACCTGAGCTGCTTGTTTTAACTGAAATCAGATCTACTTGGGAAAGTGAATGAAGTGAGTCCCCTCTGGCTGTTGTGTGTTGGGGGAAACAATGTAGAGCAGGGGGTCCTTCATTTTCCGTCACTGCTCTCCTGATCAGATTTTCTCAACATTGTTGTTTCTCACATCTGAGTTACAGTATTGAGGATGAATGTCTGATTTGAATACTGATCTCGTCCGGAAGCTGCAGCTGGTTAGGCCACACGACGACTGGATATTCATACAATAAAACGTGACAATTTGTGTAAGGAATGTTTCAAAATGTGTCTGGCCTTTTAAACCGGCTCTGATCTGAAGTGTATCCATGTGTAACCTGTGCGCCAAAGAGGCTCTGCCCGTGTTTACACTTCAATAATACATGCTGTTGTCAAGTCACTAAGACCTGAGCAGGTCAGCAACCGTTAGGCAGATGGGAGATAACTGTGTTTGATTGCCTCTAAACACTTTTCATAGCTTTCACAGCTGTGTTTTTATTTGTTTTGGTTTTTTTTGTTCCAATTTGCATGCCCATCCTTCTGGTTTTTCACAATGTAGTGTTTTTTTTCCTCAAACCTTTAATAGTCATAGGCTTGATAGAGTGCATTGCGATCCATCATCTGGCATATCACACACCAGACAGTTTTATTTAACCCAAAATTAGTAAATGTTTGTTTCAGTGTGAACATAATCTCGTTTATAACACCAGGCTCCACACAGCTATATGCCTGTGCTATTGCATGCACCGTTATGATATCATCGAAACATTTCTGTCATCATTTTTAATTTTATTTGGAATTGAATTAACTTCACCATCCCTACACTGCACCCCTCGCAGTGTCTGTTCTGTCTGCTGTCTCTGCTTGTTTTTCTGCTGCTGCTGACGTCACAGGCGGTGCTGCGGCAGCGTGGTGGTGCTGAGACAGACGCGCAGAAGGGTGCGACAAAGACTTCATAAAGTTGAAAGATGCTGCTCAAAACAGCGCACTGCACGTTGATTAAATAGAGCTACAGCCGAGACACCGAGTTTCTCTGCCCGGGATGCTGGAACGAACCGTAGCCTATCGCCTTCTGGCTCCTCGGTCTCTGCACCCGCACGACCTGTGACGTGAGTCGCGACGGTAAACGCCAGTGTAGTAGGTGTGGCATCGTTCTCACAGTCAGCATGACTTATTACATATAGACGAGTGGCAAACTAGTGAGACAGCTTTTTTTCATTTACACAAAGCAGCGGAGAGGCAGGGGGACGCGGGCTGCCGATTTCGGCATACCTTCATCATTATTTTAATCCAGGGGATTACACAGAGGCAGTTGAGGTGAGTCAAAACATTGATTCAGTTATATACTCTGCAGAATTTATATCCCCTTTGATACAGGCTATTATCTGTCAGAAATATCAATACATTAAGGAGTAAACAAAAGATAAGCGAAATTGTGCAGTTAATAAATGATACCACCTGATATGCAAATAAACTTTTGCCTGAGCCGACATGTTAATAAATGTAACCCCCCCCAAATATATTTGGATTCAGGAACTAAAATAAAGCTGGTCAATGCAGCTATACTATATGATGCGCCTATTTTACAATAACTTTGGGATTAAGTTAGTTTAATTATTTAAAAAAAAGATGCCCTGTTTTTTGTTTTTTTTTGGGGGGGGGGGGGGGGGGGGGGTTTAGAAGCTAAAGGCACATGCACTTGCAGCGCACCTGTTGGCCCTGCCCCCTACTTGTGTAGCAGGATCTGTTCCTGCCTGCAGCTATGTAAACGTTACTTAGAATAAATACACGGTTTTGTTTATGACATTTGAAAACATGTTACCTTAAAACATGCACAATTACCCATGCATACTGCACTCCATGCAAGTAATTTAATCTATAACTGATTAGCTTTATGTTCACGTGCATGTTTTGCCTGACTATTGTACAGTACACAGTTAGGAAGCCTTGTAGCCTATGTTAAACCTATGTGTCAGCGTCCCATGTGTAGAAACAAATGTAAACTGAGTGAATACTTGTGCTTTGAAAGTAAGAGAGTATGTTTTATGTCCACGTGGGATTTCCTGGTATAATTTAGGTGTTTAATTGCACAACTGGATCCTGTAAGACCCTCAGCTCCCTGAGGCTGACCTGTCTCCTCTCCTCCCTCTGGGCTCTGCTGTGGATTGGAGGGACTTGGAGGAGTGTTCCTATAGCTTCTCACCCCTAAATAAAAACATTTCCAGTTTTGCTGTCTTTAGGGTAATGTTCAGAATATGAAAATCAGTTCGTGGACAGTACTCATGAGTACAGGACTAAATATTGTGTTATTATGATATGCAAAGTTTAAAAAGAAATGTATAGTGTTTTCGTCATTGACCTACAGTATATACTTTACTAAAGGTTGTAGAAGTTAATGATGTTGAAAAGTATAATGAGGCAGATTTTTCTCCAAGTTAGTACAACTTTGATGAACTTGACTTGAATGTTGGCACCTTATTTTACCTGTACTTCTGCTTGGAAACAGACTGAACTTTTTAACTCTTTTAACAACTCCATGACTTTGAAGATCAAGGATAAACTCAGAAAAAATATAATTAGCTCACAAAGTATGATGTATAATTATACACAGCTGAATATAAACTGAGATGGAGTAGATTTCTTTTGATCAATGTTACAATCGCCTCAATAATAATGATCAAGACCAAGGACCATGCTGGAAACAAGTATTGTACTTTTGCATGTAATCCCTTGGATTGGCTGTTTTTATGGTTCTGATCCAAAATAAATCTATCTATCTATCTATCTATCTATCTATCTATCTATCTATCTATCTATCTATCTATCTATCTATCTATCTATCTATCTATCTATCTATCTATCTATCTATCTATCTATCAAAATAAACAAACATACAACCATAATTTTTTGAGGACATCTTTTCTGCTATTACTTCTGTACTTCTACTTACCTAACATTTACTTTCAATATTACCTCTGTGTTCAATCATTGGTGTATAGACGTTTATCCAACTCTCCAATTCTTGTCAAAACCTCTCTCTTCCTCCCTCTGTTTTTCCCCCTTCACATCCCCTACAATATCCCCTTACAGTGTGCATCTCTCAACATTGTGCAACACTGACATTTTCTTTCAGTCCAGCATTCAAGATGAGCTTCAAAAACTTCAGGGAGTACCTGGCCTGGCTGTACTACCAGTACCTGCTCATCACAGGCATCTACGTCCTGGAGCCCTGGGAAAAGTCCATCTTCAACTCGGTCCTCTTCTCTGCCATAGCCATGGTAATCTACACCTCATATGTCTTTGTGCCCATCCACGTGCGCCTCGCACTGGAGTTTTTCTCTGAGGTCTTTGGCAGCCAGCCTGAGAGTGCCATGGCACTTATGAACTAAATGGGGGGTAAAGAGGCTGTGAAAGGGAGAGATCTCCAACTAATTTCTCAACTCCTGCAGTTTGTCTCTCTTTAAAGACTATAAACATGAAGATCTTTATGGAATAATCTGGAAGTCAGAGCCATACCCTCTTCTTTACATCCCAAACCCTCTGGCCTTACCCTATGGTATTAGACTCATTACTGTTGCCACCTTGATGTAAAACATCTTGTGAAAGTTTTTTTTTCCAGACAACATGTCCTGTATGAGTGCATCCCACCCCAGGGTTTTTTGTTTTTTTTTTGCATGACAGGTTCATAAGCGGGTCATGGTTAGATCATTTGCATGAAAATACTGGACTTGTTTCTTCCCATCATGATTTGGAGCTGGCATTTGTAATAGGGCCTTACAGCAATCAAGTTCATTCTTATGAAATTGTTTGACTTTTAATGAACTTATTAAAAATAAAAAGGAGACTTTTAGCCCGAGAATTACAACTTTAAATCACCTAACACCCACTTTATAATTCAATGCAACTGGGTCTTTTTGTAGATACTCCAGTGCCACTTTATACACACGTATGTTAACATTTTGAGTTCACAAAGCTTCTCTTCCAGTGTTTATTGGTCTCCCAGGCCCAAGCTGAAATATCCCCATGATATTTTTGGAATCTTTTTATTATTTTTTTTATGACTGGCTGTTTCAGAAATCACTGTTATTTAGTCCAACACTCCTATCCCCAGCCATTTGATGTGCACTGTTTTTGAATTATGTGCTATATGTCTGCTTCAGGTTTTGATAATGGAAAAAACAAAACAGTTTTTGGCATAAACACTGTTTCTGGTAACTGTTTCATTTTACAAATGAGGAATTTTAGCTTGTTCCTTGTTCCCTGTTTTGAGGGAACAAGGGTCATCACAGAGAGCTCACAGAATTACCCAAACTATGCAAAGAATTCCAAGACAGTCACAGTTTCAATGTTTGTCCTGGGCTTACATTCACAGATTTACTGATCAAAGTGAGTAATAACAGGAATACACGTGTTTCGAGGCCCTCTCTTTATTGCCTGTTTTTACTGTTGTCTCAAAGGAGTGCTCTGCCCTGAGCATGAGCAAATAATGTGCCTAAAACGCCTTTGTGTTTCAGGCTTGGCTTTGTTAATGACACAGCTTTTCTTCATCAACATCTGAAGTCAAAGCAGGCACATGTAAAATGCAATAAGCTGCAGTCAAAACAGCCTAAAAGAAAAGCAAACACTGTCTTCTTCACCTATAGCTGACCTGTTGTCACGTGGTATCTGATAGTAATAATGAACATTGTTTTTAGTTGTGTGTTTCAGATACTCTTTGATTGTTTGTGCTTTGGGTCAAGGGCTCGCTGATCACAGTCTAATCCTTATCTGTAAATTAACTTTATTTATATGAAATGATATATTTATATACACAGGTAAATGCTTGGCTGGTTACAATGTCAGTTACCGAACTTATTTGATTATTTATATCTGTGTTCTCTTGTGGCCATAAAACAAATAACACTGAATTTGTTTTTGACGTTATTTCTCCATCTGAATATGCTTTTATATTTTTCTCAATTTTTTTTTTACGTCATATTACTTTGAGAGGCCTTTTTTTCCCACCAAAATGAATATTGCATTTGTACATCACTGAAACATAAAGAAATAAAAAAATAGTTTAAAAAAGGAAGCTCAATTGGTCTCTTTGTCATCCTGTTTCCTTTATGAATTTCAATGCTTACTGTTTGTTCTTAATTGTGCCCATGCAGCATTTCAAGTCTTCTATGAACTCAGCCTTGCATGGCTTTGAAATTGAGGAGCAAAGACTTATGGGTGGCACATTTCCAACACAATCAACTGTACCACATGAAGTGAATTCATACAATAAGAGGCAGAGCCACCAAACCAGTTTTCAATGGACAGTACAGGAATGAATACCCATGGGCTTTACTTTCTCTGGTGCAGACACTAACCTGTGCGTGCTCACAAAGCTCTGTTTGCCCATGTTCTGCCTGCCCACCTTTGTTTGGACCACACAATTAAAATCAGTGCAAAGGATGACATCCAGATGGTCTTGTTGATAGAATACAGCTTAATTAATTGTACTGAGCTTGAAGCTGCACATGCACATTTCTTGCAATATTTCCTGATTATATAGAGGATGTGGGCTTTTGCTGCAGCAGCAGAGAAACAGGAATGGTAAGTTTGTTTAGATGTCTTGTAATTGGACACCTCCACCTTGTTGGAAAATACAAAGTCTGCAACATCCTCAGTTGTCCTCATTCCAACATACAACTGAAGCACCTTTCTCACCTCTTTGTTCCTGTTATTTCCCCTGTTTTACTGTTTTTCATTCTCTTGTTCCTGTCTCCTCTTTGCTTTCTTTCTTGTATGTTTTTCTAAACGCTCTCTTCATATCCTTCTATCTTTTCCTTACCTTACTTGTACTCCAATCCCCTTATTTCTTTAGCATCCTTCCTTTTAACCATTTCCTTCTTATTTTACCTTTACCTTCCTTTTCTGTCTCTCTTTTCACTTCTTTTCTTTTCCTCATCGTTTCCTCATTCATTTTGTTTGTTCTCTATTCTTTAAATCTTCCTTCTTTTATTTGATCCTCTGCAACAAAAAAGTTATGTTTTTAAGGTCTCCATCAGGGAGAATGGTCCTCTGTTTATACTTCAAATGTTAATTTGTGTCCCATGAAGGAAGAGGTCAAAGGTTATTTCTGTAATGACAGGGTGAAAACAAAGCTATGTGCAGACGCTAACACACAGAGAAGCGGTGCATTGTTTCTGTTGTGTTTACATGTGTCCTGTGACAGCTTCTTTCAGATTAAACCGAGGGGACTCCTGGCAACAGACATTTCCACACTCCAGAAAACCCCAGAAAGTGTTCAAATATTAATATAACCGCTAACATTGAATAGCTTTCAAAGTCTTATACATAAATGAACAAACACGCACACATATGGACATAAACTTCTAAAAGTAATCGGCCTCTGGAAAAAGTTGCCATTGTTAGGCTTTCTACAGATGTGAGTCCATACAATGGATGTCTCCATGGTAACAACCTACAGCTACTATTAAACCACAGTCTTTGAGTGACACGAACAACAATAGACACACAGACATACAAAGACAACTAGAGTTAAACTGACAGTCTTTAAAAATATATATATTGTATATCTAGCTATGACCTCTCTTCAGGTAGCATTATTTTCATTACACATAGTGTTCTTTTTTTGGTTACTTTGCTTTAAAATGCTTTGTTTTTAAATCTTCATATTTGTGTAAATATTTGAAAAGCAATTTTTCAACCATTAAAAACAGTCTATATTTAGACTTAGACATTTTATTTCACTCGTTTCTTTTCTCTTGAAAATAAATGAGTAAAGTAAAATGACTGAATATTTGTATAGGGTTTTTTTTCCAAAAAATTTGCTCTAAACCGGTAGCCGAAAAGAGGAAGAGCCCAGGGGCGTGACGCGGGGTCAGGAGAAGTCGCGGCGACCTCGCCCTCCCCGCCCCCCAGGGGCGTGACGCGGGGTCAGGAGAGGTCACGCAAAAAAAAAATTCTGTGTACACGTAAAAATGTAAGATTCAAACAATTGCAATGTTCCTCTTACACATCTGTTTTAGTAACTGTGTCACAATAGCAGCACAGGACAACGTGTACACTTTATTAAGATCTTAACTATTTTTAGCCACGACCTCTCGCATCATCCCTCCCTGCTCTCCAACATTGGGAGTGGGAGCAGACGGGACTCGCGTGAGGTCATGTGAAAAATGTATGTATACATAAATTTTCCTCTAACATGTCTGCATTAATAACTACTAGCACAGGAGAATGTATACAAAAATACTTTATTTTAATTTTAACTATGTTTTGCCAGATTGCTTTTGGAGTTTTACAAATGCTCAACAAGTGTCATCCTTGTCCTCTCAAAGTGTACTTACTCTGGCTGTATCTGAACTAACTTGTTGATTTGGTTCAAAGGTTTTCCAAGAAGACATTTTCTTACCTAAATGTTTTGATGCATATTTTTAGAGACAGTTAAAACAAAATGTTTTTCTTTGCTCAGTCATAGAATCAATACGTTTATGAAGAAGAAGATCCTCTTCCCCATACCACATAGTGCACTTCTAGGACATACAATGTAACATTAGAATGAAAAATATCTTTATTACATCTTCTTTTTTAATAACTAAATTTGCAGAATTATTGCAAAAAATGTTGATATTCACCCATATGTTCCGATATTGACAGTGACAAAGCTAGTCTGTCTCTAACATCTCAGATGTTTTAATGTTTGGTAAGGGTCAGTTAATCAAAAGAAATTTAAGAGATTACATTTATTGCATACTTTACATAGTTTAAAGCAGACTCTAAGCTGTGTCTGTTTACTCCTCAAAAGCTTTTGAGCTGGAATCTTTGGGTCACCTTACAGTTTATTTGTTGTTTTTGACAGTAGCAGCATTCATATTCACATTGCCCTTGCAAATAACACTAACTTCATTTCAATCATTTATAAGTTTGTATTACTTATTTTGTAGATCACATTAAAGCATATTTTAGGCAGTTGTGTGTAGTCCACGGAATAATGAAGTTGTATTCTTTGTTGCACTAATATTATAAATCTTTAAAATGCTGAATTTAGTTCTTTTATTATCCATTGTGCCTATCTATTGTAAACTGTGATAAATTGAAGTCACATCAAAGTGTAAGTACTAGATGTGCTCAGGTATCCAGATCGGCTCGGCGTTTGCACTAATAAAACTTGTCATGTTGCTGTGAATTCAGTTTATATTTTCCATGACACAAACTTCAAGATAGTAAAACACTTGAACCGTATACACATTTTTAACAACAAAAGTTACTTTTAAGAAAAACCCCCAATATATTTTCGCAAAGGATTGTGGGATGGGTAGTTTCTTGACTTCTGACGAAAATCATGCACACAGTCTTGTACCTTTGCCTTTCATTCAGTTTTTAATACAGTTTACATGCCAAATTAATTGTAGTGTAGTACAGCTTAAAGACTCACAAAACCTCAAACAGCGGCAGGTGCAGCCAATCTGGATGCCCGAGCACATCTGGTACTTACACTGGCCCTCCGTCTTGGGTGTGGGAGGCGCTGCGACCTCCGACCTCCCCGCCGGCCCTCCGTCGTGGGTGTGGGAGGCAGGCGGGTTATCCAGATCAATACAAATGCATGACATATTTGTGGCGTCTCTGCTGCCAGCTCTTTATCATGACATCTACTTAATATTTTTATTTAAATTTGGTTAATTTACCTGTGTGCTTTATTTTAATCTACTCAATTTAAACAGGTTATTCTTTAGCAACTGATTTTAGTTAACTCTTTCATTAACTCAACTTTTAACAAAGTTAGATTTAATTGATAATAATGTGTGCAATCTGTTGCCTCAATTTTATTGAGTAGTTAATGTGTATCTCTTTTTACAGTGTATTCATGACCCACAGTCAACATTACCCCTTTTACTTTGTGGAGATTGTTCATGTTCGCTGGAGATAAAGTCATAACCTTAGAGCACTCTCAAAGCAAGCAAGCCATTTAACCCTTCAAAAGAGAAGACTCACAGTCCTCGCCTCTTGAATTGATTTAACGGTTTGCACAACATGCAAACATGACACGAACAAAATATGATGTTTTTTAATCAGCAGTCAAAGAGGTGCTTAAAAGGTAGAGCTGATTGATTTGCACAGAGCAATTGTTTCCTTCTGTTTTCTGCAAAACAGATTTGGTCAGAAAAAGTGTGTCAGTAGAATGTGTTGTTGTACTCCATCTGAATACATGAGATGTGTGCTCACTGCCAGTAGATCTCTTGCCAAAGTCATTAGCTGCTAATGCGCCAGGATCTCGATTTTCTTTGATAAGGGCCTACAGTGAATAACAAAAAAACACTCCATTACCTTAGTAGTATTCAGAGCACCTAAGGGGGGGGGGGGGATAATCCAATAGAAAGTAACATGTTGCTTTGTTGATTAGAAAACAAATCTATGACTAATAGTCACAGCCTCTCTCTTACTCACCCTATACAATCTCTCTGCTGCTTCAAGATCTTCTTAAATGGGGTTAATGTAAACCAATCCACCTCCATCCATCCAAGTCATCTCTGGTCCTCTCTCTGCTTGATTGCATCTGTTGAGTAAGTTAACTCTTCGTTTCCCCCTGTACTCTGTGTGGATGGAGTCTGAGGGCTGCAACAGTGCGGGTGTTAAATGAACTGACAGGTAAGCGATGCTTGGGTACTCTGTGGCCAGCTGGGCACTGTAAGATGACCGCCACTGTTGTGTGTGGTCTGAATGGAGCCAAGAGACGATGGGGTTGAGGTCAGGCAAGGAGAACCCCAGAGGGAGCCCCTCTCTCTCTTTTTCAGGGCTCAGCTATACATAGTATGCCGCTTTTGTTCAGATTTTACGAAGGGGCATGTTGAGGACACTTCACTGTTGGAAAGAAGTACTGGGGATGCAGAAAAGTCTAAGTAAGTAGATTAAATTGATTTTAAATAAGCACCATATTCTCTCTCTTCATCCATCCATTCAACCAGCACCCCTCTCTGTTTCCCATCTTTCATTTCCCTTTTTCCTGCTCACTCATACCTGGACATGGATCTCTCTAAGGACATGAGGTCTTTGACAACTGAGGCATGTCCACTGCTCAAACATTCATTGTCACTGGCAAGTTGAGAGTTTCGACAAGACAGCTAGCAGAAAATCACTTTTCTACAAAAACCTGCTGCTATCTTGTTACACCATAAGAATGAATCATTGTCCAGCCACACAGTATGAATCATAGCCATCAAACATGGATGCCAGCAAGTCATGGGGGTCATGTGTAGAAAGTCGGTCACAGTGATCAGGGAAGCGTTGCAACTGCACTGATTTGAGGGCGATAAGCTGGTTCCTTTGACAAACAGCTCAGGTTTAGCAGTCATGGAGTGAGGAGATTATCGGGCTCTTTAGGATAAAGCTTTTTGTTGGATGCTAACCAAATACCATTTTTTTTGTGCTGTGCCAGCTTTCAGAGAAAATGCTACGACTTGCCATTAAGTTATACTCTCAAACATTAACTTGACATGTTAAAGAGGTGTGAAATGGAAGCATCATGCAGAGTATATAGTGCTCTGGCTCTATTCACAGTAGCCTCTTTGCTTGGCATTGTCCCACGTAAGAGCTTTGGTAGCAAGTTGGATGTTGGAGGAATGCCTCCTGTATCAGGTGACCCATTGCCCCACGGCCTTTGCTCCGCACCTAGCTTGCAGCAACAGGAGTGCTTCTGGTGGGCACTATATCCCGTGTCACAAAAGCACCTTTCTACACAACAGGGGTACAGAGGACGGGCCACAGCACAGTGGTTCTTCTTGGGTCAGCTCCAGCCTTCCGTAGTTGGATTTCAGACCTCCCCCCGTGTCTTCAGCAACCACCCCTCATTGGTGGAGTCTTTCACCCAAGCCTGGCAGAGATATCAGACAGACCTGGAGCTTCTCGAGCTGCCTCCAAGCAAAGGCTACAGAGGATAAATGACCATTCCACTTATGCATAACTGGGTAAGTCTTATCAATGTTTAATCATAAACCTAAAGAACAGAACAATGAATGTTATTGATGATGTTAATTGAAAAGTATTATTTTCTGTGTAAAGAAGGAAAAGTCTGTCGATGAGCATACTAGACAATAGATATCAACAATACCCGACAAAATGCATGTATTTTCCTTACAGATTCGGATAGAACCAGCCAAATGTACTTGAAAGATGACAATAAGATTGAATAATTGAGAAACAAAATGACTCAAACCTGAATCTGAACACCAAGGACATGTGCAACTAGAAATAAAGAAATTAAAATAGAAGATGAGAATGAAAGAGGGAAAAAGTATAACAGTACCAATGTTATAATTTGTGCATTTTCTAAAATGTTAAATTGATGGTCATAATTTCATGAATAACCTCATCTGTTCTCAGATCCTAGTCAACCATGAGGATAATCTCCTGTCAGTTGACCCTTGCAGCTGTAGTTGTGGTTACACTCACTTTGGTGTCCTGCGCTGAGGCTAAGACTACACCCAAACCAAAGTACCAGTACACTAAGAAGCCCGTTCCTCAGATAACAATGCATAGCCCTGTGACCACCAGCATGCCCAAGATTCTCAAAACAATCCCGAGCCATAAACCTGTGGAGCCCCAACCTCCGCCTGCCACAGAGAGGACAAATCTGCAGTATTACTCAGAGGGAACTGAGACCCCTGGTGTTGGCTCAGAGAACTACACCCTGGATTATAATGAGTGCTACTTCAACTTCTGTGAGTGCTGTCCACCTGAGAGAGGCCCCAGGGGGCCCAAAGGAGACCGTGGGCTGGCAGGTATACAATTCTTAAAAAAATTGAAAAAGAAAAAGGCGTTTTATTTTTTAATTAATTTCTTTTTATGTGCTGTTTATACACACAATAGTTAACTTCATCCATGTTTTCTTATCAAGGACCACCAGGTGAAAGAGGGATCCCAGGGACAGTTGGTTTACCAGGATCACAGGGAGTTAGTGGTCCTACAGGGTTTAAAGGTGACAAAGGTAAGTGTAAAACTTTTGAATGTACATGTCCGATTTAGCTTATAACAATGAAAATAATTTATTGCAAGAATGCATCCATGTCATATAATGCATGATAAGTATGTATCACGAGATTAAGCCCATGGCTTCTGACAAGTAGCCAAGTGGATTATCATTTGTTTTATACAACAGAGAGGGAGAAGCAACACTGTCACAAGGCCCAATGTTTGCGTTGATTCAGTTCAGTATATCAAATCAAATCAAATCAAACTTTATTTATAAAGCGCTTTTCATACTTTTAAAAGTAGCACAAAGTGCTTTACATGTTAACATCACATTAAAATCACATTAAAATCATTCCCACCCTCCCCCCATCCCCCACGCATACAGACAGTATCACACTCACAGTCATGCTCACAGTCACCCCACGCTCCAACACACACACGCAGACCTACTCACATACACACACATGCACACACACCAGCATCAATGGTATGGACAGAAGGCTGAGTACGGATGAACCAGGTAAGTAAACGCCAAAGAGGAGCCGTCTGCATCGAGAGCAGCAGATCGGCCGCGGCCATCAGGGGCACCATCAGTATAGTTATATACGTTAATGTATTTGCTAATCCATACTAACACATTTAGGTCAGTACCTATAAAACCAATGTTTACAAGGCATAGAGCTTGGATGCCTAATGTATTCTCACTGAAATGTTTTTGACTGTTTTAATGTTTCTAGCAGACATTGGCTATGCTTTAAATGAGAAAGCAAGATAAGATGAATTGCAGCTAAGCTTATAATGGTGTCAACAATTTAAGCTATACTTTGTACATTTTTCAGGTGAAAAAGGTGAAAGAGGAAGCAGCGGGATGGCAGGACCACCAGGAGTGCTTGGGAAACCAGGACAAAAAGGTGAAAATTCCACAGATTGTTGAGTTCTTTAATGTTGTTGCCAGACTTTAGTTGTTCTGACATAGTTTCTCTTACCTGCAGGGGATGGTGGCTCAAAAGGTGAGAAAGGAGAAATAGGGTTGCAAGGACTCAAAGGTGGTAGTGGGGAAAAAGGGGAACCTGGTCTGAATGGAACTGCTGGTGAGAAAGGAGAACCAGGTAAAGAGGGCCCATCTGGACCTCCAGGAATGGCTGTTGAGTTGGGTCCTAAGGGAGACAAGGGGGATAAGGGGGAGTGTGGCACATTTGGGGAGAGAGGACCAAAAGGTGATAGAGGAGACACAGGGTCTCCAGGCATCCCAGGTGGCATGGGCATCCCAGGAATGAACGGCAAGCATGGATCCCCAGGTCCTGTAGGGGTACGAGGGGATCCTGGCCTTCCTGGCCCACAAGGAGAAGCTGGGATCAGAGGACCTCAGGGACCAATTGGGATAAGAGGGATGCTTGGACCAAAGGGGGACAGAGGTTACCCTGGAATGCGAGGCGATCGGGGCATTCGTGGAATCAAAGGAGCTAAGGGATCAGGGTTACCTCTGAAACGATCTGCATTTAGTGTAGGTATTTCTCCAAGAAAGTCCTTTCCCCCCTCTGGTTTCCCAATCCGCTTCGACAAAGTCTTCTACAACAAAGAGAACCACTTCAATGTCACTTCAAACAGCTTCACATGTGTTCATGCAGGGGTTTATGTCTTCTCCTTCCACATCACTGTACGGAATCAGCCTCTGCGGGCCACATTAGTAGTAAATGGATCACGACGGGTAAGGACAAGGGACTCTCTGTATGGCCAAGACATCGACCAGGCGTCCACTCTGGTGGTGCTTCACCTGGGAGTAGGGGATCAGGTGTGGATGGAGACCCTTAGAGATTGGAATGGAGCTTACGCAAGCAGTGAGGATGACAGCATCTTCTCCGGATTCCTGCTTTACTCAGACAAAGCCTAAAACTCCACTAAAAACTACTTTTTTTTTTATTGGACCTTGTCAATTTGACTCTGCCTTCAAAAAGGACAAATACTGGTGGTGCTAATCCAAATACTCTTATGTACTGCTTGACAACTGTATAATTGTATACATTACAATACTGCCCACTAGTATAATTGTATAAGGAATGGTAACATTTAAACATGTTTTGTCTTATTTACTACTTTCTGACTGACTAACAAATGAAAAATAAATATGTACAGAATGGCCCTGTTTACTGCTGATCCATTGATTTAAACCATGTTGATCTACCCTGAAGAGCGAAATGAACACACCTCAGACAGTTTCTACATATATGTAGGGTTAAGGATCCCATTCTTAAACAAATTATAAGTAGGTTCTTAACTGAATAAGAACATATGAAACAAACATTTTATGAAATAAGTGAAGTAAATGATGGCATTTGCCTATATCAATCATAAACATAAAATCTGAAGGATGATTGGACAAGAGACCTTGCATTAAAGTTGACTGGGACTTTTCAGTCATCCTCAGCTCGTGGTGTTCTGTTTAGTAACATGCCAGGAAAAGGACTTTGCTCTTTAGATACAGTACTTAAGTCAATGGTTTGCAGTAACAATATATATAGGTAAAATAACCCTAAATAATAAGTAAAAATATACTAAACATAGGTGAAACAATGAACAACGCAGGAGTTAAGTTGCGTCTCTAACCAGTGCACCTAAAACATATTCAAGTGTGTAGAGATGTTTTCTGTTTCTTTAAGCACACCTTTTGCCCATTCCAAGCACAACACTGTTTCTCTTAAATAATCTGCCTTAAAGTCAAGTGTCAAGTGCATTTATTGATGATCTCCTTTTAGTTATCCTTCAGTTTAACAAAAATGATCCCACACTCCAAACTTGTATGACCCAAAAGTGTCCCCTCAGCTCTCCTGTTTTTTTCTGTTTCGTCACTCTGCACTCTATTTCTTGTTCCATCTGTCACCAATGACCTTCGATATCTATATCTGATTGAAAAGCGTAGACAGAAAAAAATGTTTTGACCTGTAGCTTTATTATTATTATTATTATTATTATTATTATTATTATGTTGATTCATATGTGTAGGAGGAATTGTTTCATGTTAGGGTTGTAAAAAATGAAAAGATTTCTTAGAAATAAATGAAGGGGTCAATTATTCAATGATTTTTTTTGATCATTTATTGAATGCTATATTTGTCCTAACCAATACTGCTGTTCATTTCATAACCAACATGACTGATCATTTTAGTTTTTTACAGATGAGATGATATATAGAGACATGATAAAAGTGTGCATTTGCAGCCCATCGGTCCTTTGTATATCATGAACAATAAATAGCCAAAGGCAAATATACTCTCTTTTGCGAACATATACTGTATGTATGTAATGGGAAAAAATGCGTAATAACACATCAATACAGGAGAGTGGATCCCCCAGGCATGTCCCCGGATCCCTCTGGCATGTCCCCGGATCCCTCTGGCATGTCCCCGGATCCCTCGGGCATGTCCCCGGATCCCTCGGGCATGTCAGCAGGTTCTCTGACAGGTGTGGGGAGAGTTGATTCTTTGATTGGCTGGACGGTGGATAACAGAGTGCTGGGCGGTGATTGTGAGTGGTTAAGCTGAGAAACTAAGGGTTTGGTGTTTACATCAGGAGGTTGTATGACAGAGGAGGTTGCTGTGGACTGTTGAGGGGAGTGTTGGTCTGTGGTTGGCTCAGCTGCAGGTGGCAGGGAGGAATCTTGGGAGGAGATTGGGGGAGCTAAAGGCCATGATTCTCTGGGATGAAGAATTGGAGGCATCCTCGTCTGAAGCCCTATCAGGTAAGAGACATTTACCTCAGAAGTTATGAAAGTGCTGCGCTATGTTTATGATTTTCACATTCAGAAAAGGATTGGAGTTTCCACTTTTAGTCGAAGCAGACAGCAGGTTATTTTTACTTCTCAGTACCTGTCGTTTGTCCAAAGGTTTTGGGCTCACTCCACCTGGAGAGGCCCAACTGAGGCACCTTTGCCTTGCATCTGTAGTTGCCTGGAATCCGTTTGACTAGATTATGGTTGTCAGAGGTTGCTGTTCCCAGTTGGTTGTCACCCTCATAGAAGTAGTAGTGTACTGGAGGGGCAGGAGCAGGGACGTTGTATTGGAGGTGGCAGATAAGCTTCATCTTATTTACTGGAATCAGGTTGCTGCCTGCAACAATCTCCAGAATTGGTCTTGATAGAACCTCTGAGATAGAGAAAAGAAGAGAGGACATCGTTGACACACAATAATAGTTTTAAACAATTTCTAGAGAAAAATATTTTACTAATTCTACGAGAACACTCAAAGGATCAGACTAAGATGAGATGACTGATAACACTATATCCAATAGTAGGTTTAAAACAAAAAAAAAAACAGGATCAGTGAGTAATGGAGATGTTGGTAGGTGGATTTTTGCCTTGGACCATTGTCAGGCTTTGCGCTGAACTAAACTGACTTGCTGCAAGTATTTCAAATGGGTATGTGGATCTATCTGCATTTTTTCCATTTGCAGAATTATCTTGTCTGTCTGTCTGTCTGTCTGTCTGTCTGTCTGTCTGTCTGTCTGTCTGTCTGTCTGTCTGTCTAATCTTTTAAACATCTTCTACCATAAACCATCAACAACCATGTATTTTTGTTCCAACACAAAGGTTTTGAAAGGATAAATCGCCGAATTGAACAACAACATTTGATAGCAGTTTCAATATTTTCATTGAACTAGAGGCAAAATAGTTGTATCTAACTACTATGTCTTCTTTACATGTGACCTCCCAAGGAGAACCAGCGGTACCACTTCTTAAACTTACCTAAGACCTGAACCGGAGCTTCAGATGAAATCACAGAGTGTGTTCGTCTGTTTGAATCCCAGGAAGCCCTGCAAGAGTATCGTCCTTCGTCCTCAAGGGTCAAGTTGGGCAGGTGAAGAGTTGGGTTGAGGCCCCTCTGTCTCATAACTTCAAACCCATTTTTGTACAGGATCACCTCATTTAGTTGGGGTTCACCTCGGACTCTACACGTTGCCTTCATGGTGTTTCCAACAAGGATGGGATGAGGTGGGACTTGCAAGACAGCCCATCCTCCTGAAGAAGAAAAAGTTTAATGACTCACCAACCAATTTAGTATTTCCAGAAAAGTTTAGGGCTTTCTTTTCTTTTTAGGAGTGTGTGCATGAGTCACACACATAAGAAAAGAGGAATTATACATTTAAACATGCCAAATTAAAGAGATTTGAAATTATACTCGGAAAAATATCTTACCATCCACATTGATCTCCACAGGCAGACTTTGGAGGGTACGTATGTCTCCCACTATAGTCTCCCTAACACCCTGGCAGTAATATTTGCCACTGTCTTTAACCTTGGTGTTCCACAGATGGAGGTGCTCTCCAACCTGATGGAGCTGCTCAGATCCCCTGTACCACAGGTATTGCCAGGATAATGTCTGGACAATAGGAATGCTGCATTTCAGCTGGACTCCCTCCCCTGAGAAGATCCTTAAATCCCCTGACACCAACTCCACATGAGCTCGGAACGAGGTGTAAGGTTCAACTACTGTATGGAGACATATACATTTAGTTTGATTCGATTGGTACAGCATAACAAACAAAACAAAGGCCTTACAAAATGTAACATTAGGCTAAATGTTTGCATTATACTAAGCCTTTCAGTATCTTCAACTGATTTATAAGACTTTATGGTACTTACCCCTCTGTACTACAAGATGAGGCAGCGCTAAAAGAACTGAAAATAGGAAATCCTGCATGAGACAAATTAAACAAAACGTTGAATTATTGAGTTAAAGTAAATGAACTAATGAAAACTTACCAAGAAGAGAAACGACTGTATCCATTTTTATTTCTCTGTTACTGAGAATTAGAGACTGAGGGAGAGACTTTTATTTGTATTCAGAAGGGAAGTGAAAATGAGGTTTATTCAGAGCTATGACTCATGACTAAAAAAGTCCCCTTTCTCCAAATATTGATTTGCTTTCTGACATGATCTAAATTTTCTTTGAACTATTTCTTCATTTTCCGGGAACCAAAACAGATGTCTTCTTTGGAGAACAAAATAGCTGGTCACACAATAACAAAGGAACAAAAAAATCAAACGTCACAACTAAGTTTATGGAAATTTGGTCTTTAAAATAATGTTTTATTTTTATTGTAGTCCTACCACAGTTATTTTCTGCCTTTGACCCAATTTCAGTGACAGCTCAAACCAGGACATTTGTTAACAAGTGAAAACAAAAAGAAGTGAAAGTAACAAATGCCTCTCTAAAGTTCCGCTTAAACACGATAACGCCCTTTGGGTTCAACTATGCCGAGTAAGTAAAATTGAACACATCACAAGTATCTTGAAAAACGGCTTAATACATTCTGGTTTAATTCAGTTTCCTTCAATGTGGGCATTATTTCTTTTTTAACTTGGCCATCATTTGTGGGAATTTTTGTGTTTTTTTTTTTTGCTGTAGCTGTTGTATTTTAAAAACTAATACCTAATGGAAGGTAAAGAATTGTTTATGAGTATCTCAGTCTCACATTTTGTGCCAGTTCAGTCAAAGTCATTATGGCATGAAAAAGTCTGCTTAAAACAATTTAACTGTCTTTTTAGTACGAACTTGTTTGTGCTTTGACAGTGTTTTTGTGCTTGTGAATATACTTTCCTTCATAGGCCTGCTTCAGTAGGACCCTTAATGACCCTAACCATGTCCTGTTTTGTTTTTTTTAAATATGTTTTCCTTCATTAGGAAATGTTAGGGGGGGGACAACAAAGAGCTGAGGTCAGATTAGAAACCCTTTGTGGCTTCAACAAGGACTCTTTGCTCTGTACACAGGGCACGTGACATATCGCTTGGCTATACGGCCGCCCAACCCTAAACATGTTTGGATGAAGATTTGAAGCTCATTTTTTTCCACACGAAGCACTGAAATGTTGTGTTCATACGTAGCTTTTCAATGTAATTATGAATTCTCTCTTATGTAGTCATACATATTTCTTTGTTTCTGATTCCTCCTTTGTAAAGTTGTTTTCTTGTTGCTGTAAAATTTGAATACTTGAAGTGTTGTTCATATTTAAAGCTCTTCTTTTATAAAAGGTCTACCCAAAAGATTTGTCTTGTAGAGTCTATTGACTTTTTCAATGAGCTTGCAATTCCAGGAGTGTAATATTTAGTTTCCCTGATGCTGCTCTTTTCATACACCCACATGGTACTTATAAACTGACACACAGATAGTGAATCAGGAAGGATAAATGTCAGCTATTGGGTTCTTGTTTGTGTCCGAGAACAACACATGGTCAATGTTAGGAAACTTCTGTTAGCAGGAGGCTGCGTTTGTTGAGTTTCACTGTCAGCACGAGATTATTTTTTCTTTTTTTATTGCCGTTACTGGTTTGCTTTGTTGTTCTGGTAAGCGCCTGAGGATTCAGAAAAGATCTACACCAGTCAAATAATGTGTTATAATGATCAAAAGTAGTCAACATTGTGGAAACGCTTTGTTCAATCCTAACGTACTAAGTCACGACAGTCATGTGAACCATGGAGAGGAACTGCTCACGTGCGTTTTCAGCTTTTTATTAATCATCACACACCCAGAGATGCAAATAATCCAATACTGCCCCAATAAGTTACATTTAAATAAAAGACAGTATTGAGATACTTTCTTCCAAATGATACATTAACAAACCTATAAGGTTACAAAGATGTTTTCATTGTCTTTAAAATACCAGAATAATGGCTTCTGCATACAGTGCAATATGAATGTATTCAAGCTATTGCATTAGGAGTCTTCGTCTCAGCAAATGCACACGGAATATACTGTTCCAAATAAGAGTTTCAAAAAATGATTCAGACCTGCTAACAGAAAGAAATCCTCGCTCGCGAGCAAAAAGGGAAAAAAAACAAACCCACCGACAAAAAGTCTCCCAAACATTTTGGACTACATGACTGCAAAACACAAACACATTCATCTGTGTTGTAACAGCCTTCAACACTGGTTACATCAATGAACCTTTTCAATTCAGTCCAGTCTTTGCTACCTTCATTCCATAAACTCAATTAAGAGCATTCGAGCTACACTGAAGAAAAGTGCTTCAACATAAATGGAATTGGTCATGTCATCAATTTCCTGAAGTGCAGCAGCCAGCCATTGGAGTGATTTTTCTTTTTAAGTCTTGTTTCGACGGGTGAAACAGCATCATCTGTTTTCATTTCTACCTAACACATCCACTCTGATTAAAAACTAAAATTGCCTTTAACTGATTTTTTTTTTTTTTTTTAAATTTAACAGGACATCCTATGATACCGCTCCGAGTAAATGAACGGACGTAAATGTTCCTATATTATCATTAGATTCATGTAACAATGTCTTCAAGCAAGAGTACTACTGTAAATATTACAGGATTAATGTTTTCCTATTGAATCCAAAAGAATTGATACCTGCCACTCTATAGAAAAATAAAATCACTTCTGTACATCCAGTTTACGACTGGATTGAGAGGTCCGGCATAAAACAAGACTACGATATCTCTACACGGAACTTGGAGGACTTCATGACTCATTGATTATTAGCGGAACATGTCCATGCAACGCACTCTCTCTGTCACACGCACACACACATGCACAACTGCCACATGCACACCTCTTTCTGTCCGGATGTTTCTCCGGGAGGGGTGGGTGGGGGGGTGGGGGGGTAACACATTAACACAGCACAAATCACGATCAATGACGTAAGGGGATATTTTAGTGTGGGGAAGTTAAGTTTCGCACAACTCAGAGCTTCCTTTGTCGGGAAAAATCTTGAAGTATTGAAGTGAAATGTTACTCCAGGTTACTCAAACTGATGCTGTGTGTCACTTTAAGCCTCCACTTCATCTGGAGACTCCTTCACACAGTCACAAAAAGCCTTCTGTGAGGGCTTCAATATAAAACAGAAGGATCCCATCAAAACCAGTTATCCCGTCTGCACTGACGTTACAACAACTTCTAGGATGAAGTGCTGAGGTGCTGATCGTGATCGAGTCAGGAGAGGGGAGTCTTTCTGCTGCTTTGTATTTAAAGGAGCCAGTTCAGGTGATCTGGGCATCTTGTCAGGGTGCCTCCTGGAGGCCAATCCATGTTCAGATTTAGAGAACAGTGGGAACAGGGAGGAGGAGATTATATTTCCCAAATAGCCTGGGAACACAAAATGACTTGGCAGAGTCAACACGTTCCATCCCAAAACTGTAACAGGAGAAGAAAGTGAGAGGTTTTTACCAAAGACACTGCACAAGGCCCACGACTTAATGACAATACGACAATATGCAGGAAGTGATCGAGGCCTCTTGGGCATTTCAGGAATTGCTTCTTTGCTGTCTTACAGAAATTAATTAATCAATTAATTAGAAGATCAAAACCAACCAAATGCTTGTCCATCAACAGTAAAGCTGGAGCTATGACTGCACTGGCTTGAAGTGGAAGTAAGGAGATAAAACTACAAGGCCACAGAGTGACAAAAAAAATAGTTTTAACTCTTTCCTTTTTGTAACAAATCAAAGTACTAAAAACTAATGTGATCATTGCTAAGCTGTAGAGGTTTGGTCAGTTTTTTTGTTCACCTATGTGAAGAGCTCGGGTAATCGTTTCCTTTTTATCCAAGCTTTTCACATGAAGGCAAAGCTAGATTGCGCTCACCCGGCTACGGCTTCATATTAAATCCTACAAACATAATCGAGGCGATTCATCATCTTCCCTCGCCACTAGAAAGTTTCAGACTATGGCTCACTCATTTTTAAAGTATTTCTTTAATGCTGTGCCACTCGAGGGCCTTTAGGACGATGTATGGATGGAATAAAAATGTCTGGAGTGAAAACAGGATCCATATTGGATGCCTGCTGTATGTGCGCATGGACAACAAAAATGAGAAGGTGGAGGGAGGAGTAACGCCTCTTAAGGATTTTTTTTTTTTTTTTTTTTCAACCAGCGAACACTTGCGGTTGCAGTGGCGGAGGCAGGAGCTCATTCTCAACATTATCTGCGTCGATCGCTGACGACGCTGCAGACGTCGTCCCACTCGGTGCGGATTCAGTCGGGTTTTTTGTCTCTGCAGGAAAGCTCACGAGGACGCTCTGCACCTTCTGCTCCACTTCGTCCGTCCAGTCGATGAGGTCGCTCTCCAGCTGCCGAGCCTTCTCCATGACGCGCTCCTGCCGTTCCCCGAGCCCAGTCAGCAGGTCGAGCCGTTTGTGGACCTGACTGAGAGCTGCGCTGCCCGGAGAGCAGGAAGAAGCCCCAGAGGCCTGAGGCCAGTTAGGGGACGCTTGGCCCGACATGTAGAGCTCAAACTCCTCCGAGCTGAGGTTCAAAGACTGACCGTCCAGCTTCTCTATGAAGGCCACAGCACAGCACTGATGAGAGGAGACACAGAGGGTTAGTAATAGGAAGTTTAGACACAAACCCGATCTAAACAGATACGAACATCAGTCCGGAAATATGTCCTTTCATGAAGGACGGAAACATTGTTCAGTTTTTGTTAAAACTCTTTTGATTATCCTGTTTGTTTCTTTTGGCTAATCTGCATTGAATTTACAGAGACATAATGAAATTAAATAAATGTCTAAATACTGGAACACCTCTCAGTTCAACACCCATAATCAGCAGTGAAATAATACTGAAAATCAAACAACACAAATTCCAACAATCGCGTGTCTCACCAGATTGGTGAAGTAGTAACCGTCCTCTCCAGTCATCAGCCTGCTGGGGTTGCTGAAGCGGGTGATGTACTGGATGTTGGACTGCAGCCGCGGAGGATTTGCTTTCAGCACAATGTAGATGAGCGTGGGGAGGAAGTCGTCCGCAGACGCCGCCTCTTTCTTGCTGACTTTGATGGCGTTGAAGATGTGCTTGCTGCAGCGAGTGATGCAGGCCAGCTTCTCCTTGGGCACACGCTTTGAATCCATTTCAATCACATCTTAAAAAAAAAAAAAGAAGAAAAAAAAAAAAAGAGAAGAGAGTTAGCGAATCAGGAAGGGAACAAAAGTGTTTGAAAATCTGACTTGATCTCAACCACCAAGAAAAATCGGAGGATTTCCTGTCATTGGCCTTGAGAGAAAATGAACGAGAATTACCTGTGATGGCTTTGACTACACTATCAGACACCTCAGGGATCTCCTCTTCTACAGGAACACAGAGCATCTCAATAGTGACCCAATGCAAGGCTCTGCAACAGAACACACACAAACCATCATAAACATTATAGATAACTGTTTTATTGCACTCGGGGGGAATTCAGAGAAGAAAAAAAAAAGGGCTTTGGGCAAATTTCCACATTATTATTACAACTTGTATTTGCTGACCTGATTCTCTTTTGAATGGCCAGGTCTTTCTTCTCGTCGTCTGTGGTCTCAGGACAGAAGACTTCCTTGTAAAGACGAGTCATCATGTACTTCTCAACCTCATCCATTACGCTCTCTACGTGATCGGAAGAACCTGGTACAGACACGCAAATAACAAAAGATGTCATCCTTCTTAATGCTCTGTACAAACATCTGGAATATTTACTATTTATAGGCAGCAGTCCTCTCATGAGAAGATATCAAGCAGTACCTTTGAACTGGGTCTGGAGGCGATCAGAGAGGTTCTGGTAGAAGTCCTGCACACACTCTGACAGCTCATCAGCACCCATGTCCTGAAAAAAGAACAGGAGTTAGGAGCCTAAATATGTGCGATTTGGCTTACAAAAACAAGAACAGTACAGAGTAGACACGGCTACATGCAAATACATTAAGCGTGAAATTGAAAATGATTATTTATTTGTGGTCATTTTGGAAAAAAATAAAAAGAAAGTACATGTTTTCTCTGGAGCAGAGTAAAGATGTGTGACAGTCAGATATCAGAACTCAACTTGGACAGCTTTGTTTACAAGTTGTAAACTAATCAAGGCAGGTGGTTATGAAATGCAGTGTATAAACATTGATGAAGTGTAGTAATGTGTCCCCGTTTTAATTCATGAAAATGTATCGGTAGGACTGTAAAGTTCACATCAAGTGAAAACACAATCTTGACTATAAAGACACAACGTGTTACACGGATGTCGAGACAAACTATTCAAATGTTCTTACAATCTCCTTTCTAAGCCTTTACAATGACTCCACTCTGGCTCACCCGCTTATAGACCATGCTCTCGGTAAAGGCCCGGCACTGTTTGAAGATCTCTCTGCCAGATCTGAGAGGCTTGAGAAAATCAATGAACTCGCGGGTCGCATGGTCGCTGTCCACGGAAGAATGGCGGCCCGTAGAGGAGCTGGGGCTCGGACTGGATTGTGCGTCGAAAGGAGAGTCTGGAGGAAGACATTGAATGTTAATTTGACCCACAAAAACAGTTTGGACTCACACTCGCTGGTAACCTCATATTTTGTCAAATTACAAAACGGGGGAAGTGGTTTGATATAAATACAGATTTGTAAGCAAAAGTTTCGATGACTCACTCTGGATTCGTTTCTCAATATTCTTTCCAGTAAAACATAACAGAAAAGTTGATTGATTCAGCAGGTTTTTTTTTAAAATAAACTATTGCCATGACTTGATAACAGGACTAAAGAACAATAGTGCAAATGTAAGCAATAGAGATTAAACATGACTGCATATAGTGCAGTTTAATGTGCTTGATAGGTCTGTAAGTACCCTTTTTTGCTGGTGTTTTTGTGGAAGGACTAAAAAACTTTGTGACTGTATGGACTTTGCTCGACTTCTCCTTCGTTTTTCTTTCCTCAAACTTGCTGAAGGGTGCAATGGTCGACTGTGATTGAGGCTTCTGATGTCTGCTTGCATAAGCTTCCTCTTCCTCCTTCTGCAGCCTGGAAGGGAAACATTTAAACTGTAACATCTTTAAGATGGACACAAGAGCGAGACAACATACTGAGGAGTAAAGGACGAGGTTGGGGGGGGGGGGGGCAGAATGAGAGACTTACTTTTCAGCAAGTGCCCAGTCTTCTTGAATCTGCTTTTGCTTTTCTCGCTGATTCTCTTCACGCCAGCACTTTGAGCAGAGGCCCTGCCATGCTGTGTTGCCATAAAAACCACATCCTTTCGTGCAGAGCAGCTCTGATTGGTCCAGATGGATCCCACGCCGCTGGCTCATCATCCTTGGGGGGGGCAGGAGATAGAGAAGAGTGAGCAAGACCAGCGATGCAGTGATCAAAGCAGGAGATTAACATGTACATTACATCTAAAGTTATTATATCTTTCAGATTGGTTAACACTATGAGCTGTATTTAATCCACATATCTCCCAACAGACACGACTCATCCGGACAGAGTAATGTAAAACAACCAAGTCTTAAACACCAAATCCCAAACTGCTTTATCGTATTTGTCTTTTGTCTCCAACTTTGACCTTTTTGATTGTTAGCACAAGCTAGTTCAAGAAGCTGCTGCTCACAGTACCTCAGTAACGTTGTCTCTAAAACAAACTACCATATAAACTAGAATAAACACGTCTGGTTAAATCGTTGCAACGTTTTAGAGGTGCGTAAGTTTGAGTAACCGTGAATGATACTAAAAACAAATTGAAATACACAAATGAATCTAAGTGTTTACTTTAGCTAATTATAGAGCTAGCTAGCATTAGTCGCTAATGTTGCGTCATTAAAATGACGATGATCAAAGATGGATGCGTTGATTTCTCCAGGTAGACGCACTCATCCACAGAGTATAAGAAAGTCTGGGTAACCTTATTGTCGCTTCGACTCCAGCCTGCAGTTGGTTGGATGTTTACACTAGCCAAGCATCTAGCTAGTTTTCTTCTACGGCCATTTTGTCTGGCAGTTGTTTCTTCTTCGTTGGAATTTAAACACGTCACCAAGAAGCTGCAACAAGGGTTAGCGCCATCTACCGCTGTGTAGGCGAAATGCAACAGCTCATACTCCTGAGAGATTAGAGGAAATCAAGTTTCACTTGCTTCAAATGATGACAAGATTTACCCTTCTTGCCGCAAATATAAATGCAATTGTCTAACAAAAGACCAACAAAAACAAGCCTCCTTGCCAATTTCAGTTATAGGCTATCTGACTTATGTTTTATATTTTGCTGGTCTGTTCACCTGAATAACTCAAAGTCAACATCACTTCTCAGACACAGCTCGTAACACTAATCTAATGCTAAACAAGAACACAGATAACAGCTTAGGTCCACAGCTACTGTGCATTTAGTGTAGGCCTAATGTAAAACCTTGCCAGAGGTGAGGTCAGATTAAAGGTCCTTGGAAATGTTTATCACCTTCAGATAATCTTCTGATGTTTTATTAAATACTTGTTTGCAGCTTGTTACAAAAATATAACTCAAATGGTTTACAAAAAGACAACAGACCTTAGTAATTCATTAAAAGCCTTGTTGAAATCTATGTGTTAAAGATGAACTTTCTAAAGAAAACTAGTGGATTTATGACCATGAAACCTTGGACATGCATTTATGTTTCACTTAGTTCTGATTTATTTTTGGTGAATCTTTGACTTTTTATAAATAAGTGTGTCCTAAAGATTTCACATATTCCACTTCTTTGGTTTGGTGAATGTGTTTATTACAAGAGGCAGAAAAAATAGACATGCACAATTTTTGGATCAATTTGTATATAATAAATGACCGAAACCTTATTTTATTGAATTTTCAATTTAAAATTGAATGCTTCACTCTTAGAAGGTCTTTTTTTTGACAACATTTTAAGCTTACTTATATGTGCATATATAATTAGAATCCGTGGGCAACAAGAAGGTTGGAAAATTGGTTTGTATGGCTGTGAAAAATATGGCAAGGTTCTACTTTTCCATCTTCAGTATTTGTTCTTACCTATGAACACATTATGAAGAAGATGAAGTACATAAGTTGTGTAGTTTACAGTTACAGTAGTGCTGCACATGTTGAGCATGTGTAGAGACAAGAGGATCTGCAGTTAGAATGACGGAAGCTCTCCTTCAGACACCAAGGGTGTGCACCGCACGCAGACTTCTTTATCAACATACAAGAGAAGGTAGATGGCAGGTAAGAATTCAAACGACCGTGTGTGAAGGATGGGAGCAAAGAGAAGTGTCTTTAACTTTCTCCACTTCACAAAGTCTTATCAGAAGTCTGCTTTTATTCATTTGAATGTTTGCGGAAGAGAGCCACGATTTAGTTTCACTTTTGGTGTTTGTGCAGTTGAGTGCATTTAAAAAAAAAATGTTGAGCATAAAGGCAGTAAGAAAGCGCAGACATGTTTCGTTTTTAAATGACTATTTTAAAGGTAACACTTTGGTTCATTCACGCGCATCCTCTTAAACGTCTTATAAATCGTGTCTGTGCAGGACTCGCTGGCAAACGTCATCGTTTTATGAAATGTACAAAGTGTGCAGTTTGCTTAAGAAGATAAAGCTTTTCATTTCTTAAAAAAACACATTTAAGATTAAAACAGAAAAAAACACACATAGGCGTATTGCGCTTTTAAGAATGGGGAAAGTTGTTTTTTTCTACGTGTGTGAGAAAAACATTCACACCACTGCCAACTCTCCGCCCCTGCAATAAACAGAAGACTCAGCACGGAAATATTCAAAGACTATGGGAGTTCAGTTTTACAGGATGTCCTATCTAGGCCTGAATCCTTTTATAACAGAGAACGACAACAAAAAAAGCAACAAACTATGGCGTTAACATTACATTAAAATGGTTTACATGGCAGTGAGAAATATCACACAAAATATATTTTGAAAAATATTTCACTGCACCCATGTTTACCCAGTTCACTATGTTTCCATGAACCTTCATTTGGAAGATATACATTGTTTCATTTTTCTTCATAAAGTTCAAGAGCTCTTCCGTGTGAGGAACACATTTGTGGATAAGGTCAGAAAAGAACTGCTAAGTCAGCTCCTGGACGACATTTGGGAGGATGGAGTCCTCACTGAAAGAGAGAAAGACTCAATACTGGAGGTGAACGAGAGCACAGCAAAGAAGGCAGGACGTCTCATCGACACCGTGAGGAAGAAAGGAGACAATGCCAGCAGGAAGATAATCACTCGCCTACAATGCAGAGACCCGAGACTCTCCGCTGAACTGGGTCTGTCCTGTGATCAACCTGCTGAGCCAGGTGAAGCCTTTTTGTGCTCTGTTGATCAAAAACATACTTTGACGCTATCAGTAATATAACTGGTGTATCAAATCAGAAGAAGTTAAATTTATTTTGGATTTTTTTTTCTTCCTTTCAGCTGCAGAGCCCAAGCTGGAGCAACAATGGTCCACCTCACTTATCCCCTCCGATGGTGCCTTTTGGAGGAAAAAACAGAATGATCCAAGAGTTAGTCATTTATATCAACTATATCAAATAGCCACAGTGTCTTAACTTGTTGCCAGTAGGGAGATATTCGGTAACATTTTGTTTGACTTTCTTCCCTGTCCATCTTTTTTTTTGTTGTTGTCAGATTTACACAGTGACCAAAGATTCCATTAGGAGTCGAGTAGCTCTGCTGATCACAAATATAAAGTTTACTGATGCGAGAAACAACAGGAATGGTGCTGAGAAAGATGAGGAGAACACGGAGAAACTGCTAAAGACTCTGGGATATGAGGTGGTGAAACATACAAATCTCACAGGACAGGTAATACAAAGACATGAAAAGCATATTATTGTCTTGTTGATTTAGCACTGCAGTAACTCTCTTTTTTTTTTGTCCTCACAGAAAATCAATGATGCAGTAATCGAGTTCTCCAAACATCCGAAACTCAAAGAGACGGACAGCGTGTTGGTGGTTATCATGTCTCACGGGAAACGGGATGTTATCCTCGGTGTGGACTGGAAAAATGAGACAAATGAAGATGTGTTCCTCATCGATAACATTTACAAACACCTCGGCTCTGAGAAATGTCCGGCGCTTCTGAACAAACCAAAGATCATCATCATCCAGGCCTGCAGGGGAGGTGATCCTCATGTATTCCTACTGTACCAAACAAGAGTCTAAGAAAGTCTTGTTTGTTTATGTTGTATTAAAAATATGTTACATTTGTTTCAGGGGGGAAAGGGTCAGTGCTGGTTAGTGACGCTGCAAGATCAGCTTTGGTCTGCGATGATGTCAGCAGCCCGTCTGCTGATGAAGACAACATAGAAGAGGATAATTTGCGATTTGTGCACAAAGAAAAAGACTTCATTTCTTTTCTGTCCTGCACCCCTGGTCAGTTCACTTTAATCATCAAAAAGCTGCATGAACTCGAATAGTTACAATGTGTGATGAAACCTTGAAACTTTTGTTGTTCCTGTGTGATTTCTAGATACAGTCTCGTATAGAGAAACTCTTCGAGGATCTATTCTGATCCAGTATTTGACTGATGTACTCAACACCCTTGCGCACAAAAAAGACATTGAGGAACTTTTCAGACAAGTACGTTTTGCAATCATAAACTGTCCCTCTGAGTTTGAAATATGAATGTTTGATACTTCGTCAAGTACAATGATCGATCAGTTGTGACACTAGCAAGCATTTATGTCATTCTCTTGTTTTATGTCCGGATGTTTCAGGATGTTTAACACTGTTTGTTCCCATGTCACAGGTTATGCAACGCTTTGAAGACTTTGCCGTTCAGGACAAAAGGCAGATGCCATCCAAAGACAGATGCAGTCTTACAAGGCGCTTTTACTTTTTTCCAGGCATCTGAGATGCTCAAATGTTTGCTTGTACCATTCTTCTAAATCTTTCAAGACATTTCTAAACACATGCCAGTAAATTTGGTCGCTTTGGTTTTTTGTGATATCAATGTAATGTCAAACGACTTAATATCTGCTTTAAAGTCTCTTTACGTTTGTCCATGAAGTATGTTTGCACGAAAAATTATAGGTTTGTTAACACAGTACAAATATGACATTTTTTTTAATTTAGAAAAGTGGTGGTATGGATTAATTATATCAGGTTTACATTATCATGATTGAAAATGTATTCCAGTGCTCAGATGAGTCACAGCTTCAGATAATACAAGGTACGTAGGAGCTCATTGACTATCTCAGAATGTGAGTATTATGCAGCTTACTAGCTTTCTCTTGAAACTGCATTTTATACATAAATCAGTTATATGAAAGAAGTACCAAATAGGCATTTCCTTTTGAACTTTTGCTCTCCTTTGTATAATTGTTTTAAAGGTTATAAATTGTTGTGGATCTGTCTGTTTAAATGAAGATCTCAAAGCAAAGTCTTTTGTCTCTGGGTGTATTATTGCATAGAATAACTTTCTGCAGAAAGGGTTATCATACAAAGTCACATCAAGTGAGAGCCTCGCAGGATCCCAGACAGTCTCGTTTTGCTCTGAAGCTATATACTCTTAAACCAGAGTTGGACAATTGATGTTTCATTGCATCTCTGTGATTGGTCTTCTATAATATTCTGAGACGCCAGCCCTGCCTAGTCTGCCCTGCAACAATGACTTCATGAGTTGTTATCTGAATGGAAACTGGAGTTGTTTTTAAGAAAAAGGAGTCAAGGTTGTTGAAAACAGGGAGTCGAAGTATGTCGAGAACAGGAAGTCAAAGTTCGCACATCTGACGTATCTCAACATGAAGCACCTGTGAAACGGTTACATCTTTTGCAGACAGTATCAAATTGTATTTTTTCCCAACAAAACACAAATACCATTTGGCTGTGCCTCTTTTTTTCCGTGATTTGTTGTAATTGTTGCATTTATTCATGCTATAATGACCTATCAACTAGGGACATTTGGGACACAAAGCACATAAACTAGAATACTCAAGACTAAGTAATTAGGGAATGCATAGTAAAGAATATATACTCATATTGAATCATTTGTGAGACGATATTTTGTGAGCCATAAACCAGAGGAATGACTGGCAGAAATCTTGTTTAATCTCTAATTTCAGGTATTCTTCAGCAGATTTTAATTGTACGTAACAGGGCTAGAAAAAGATAATGCCATTCGTAACAATATACTCTGGAGGAGAGTATTTTTTGATGATTTGTTTTGCAAAACATTGAAAACATAAATTTTACAAATTTACAAAATTAATTCCAATACACTTTGCTCACCCACACAGTGATTTCATTGATTCATTGTAATCCTTTAAGAAAGACATTGCACTGCAAGCCACATTGAGACAGCCAACGTTAGGGAAGACTTAAGTATTAGTTTGATCAAGCTAATTGTGTCCCAATTCTGCAATGTTTGTTAAAATATCAATTTGTATTTGACTTTCCTTAATCAGGGAAGAAAATTCTTGATATAACAAAGTAAGCATTGAGAGAATGTTTTGTATTCGCTGTTTTATATTTTTTTCCCCAATGCTTCTGTTTTTGATATATAGAGTACATTCAGTCCATAATACTTTACACCACCTTTGATTATGCTTCTCAGACATAAAAAAAACCACACTGAGCGATTCACTGTTAAACTACTGAAGTCATTACTCTATGGTTACATTGTTATTCATCTGAGAAACATTTTCTCAGTCTTGAATAAATTTACAAGTTTAAATTCTTAAATGATCTTCTTACTCTGTAAACCATCTATTCTAGTAAAAACAGACATGTGAGACGTTCTGCTTATCATTTTATTAACAGCACTGTGCATACTTTCGAATTGATATGAGCTTTAAAAACCATCAAAAAGTTAATGAATGCCAATTACTGATGAGAAGCGAAAACGGCTACATGGATCAGCAGCTCCCTCTTCTGGCAGAAAAGTACCCTGACACAGGGACTGAGGGTAACGGGCTTGTACACATCCAGCATCTGTGAGGTCAGCACTGGCGCTCACAGACGAGGTCTGATACGGCTGACAAGGCAGAGAGGACAGATTAATTCAAGCAATACTGCACAATCTGGCCATCAGAGATCATTACCGACAAACTCTTCAACATCAAGGCCAGACTCTTAACAACATGGTGACGATCTCTAAACATATGGCACTGCTCACAGAATTATTTACAGAAGTAAACAAAACCTTTGGAGAAAAATGAGTGTACAGGAATGCAAAATTAAAATAGAAGTATTTTTTTTTTCTATTCCTATCACTGACTTTGTACACTTGGCTTTCTTTAGAGTGACAGTATCTAAGCACAAACTGGTATACTGTGCGAAAACAAGATAAAAAGGTAAATAATTACTCGACAAGCTCTCCTGAAACATCGACAAAACATGAGCACAGTATTGAGGATTAGGGACCTCCCCGTAAAATACACATCATTCAAGAGCTTCTCAAGGCAACTAGGAACAGAAAAAAAAACTCGAGGATGGCCAGACAGCGCAGGGATGGCTTTCCTTTAACAGACAGTATTTGTCAGTGAAAGCTTTGGCTTATCAACCCTGATTTACTCTCTCCCGTTAAACATTCCACTTCATATACTGGGAGAGTTTCACATCAATGTACCTAAAAGCTCCATGCATCTATTTTTTTTTTTGTTTTCATTTTCATTCATAGTACCTGGAAATGAAGCTGCTGTCTCCAGTCCTGCCAACACTTAAAATAATACAAAAAAATGTGCAAGTTATGAGAGAAAAAAGGTAATAGGCTACTTGTGTGACTTCATAAAGTGGATTCTTTTAGCTACATGTCATCTCAGGTTTGCTGGCGTCTCCCGTAGTTTGTGACAACCAGGCTGAATGTCTGGATAAAGTTATTCCTGAGTAAGTTTTTACAGTTGGCCCAAATACTGATTTTAATGTAGATGTGGGAGTGGGCCAGTAAATCCATGAGCCTACTTAAAAAATATATATATGTAAAGCCCCATCAGTCGCTCCCTTTCAAGTAGAGGTGGATCCCGCAGAGAAAGGAGAATTGATATGAAAGAGCCTGGACCTGTTAGAAAGTGGTTTACCTTACCAAAAGCTTTTTTTTTTTGCTTGATGAAATGCACTCTACTCTGTAAGAGTCAAAGTGTAAACATAGAAAAGGGTTTAAAACACTGACTAAAGGACATCGTGAGAGAGCTGCATGCTCACAAGCTGCTGTACTTTCAAGTATGCTACATTACGGACTGAGGAAAAAACACACACGATACTGTCACTTTAAAGAAACAAGATGGAGCACACACAATATTCACAAAATGTACATTTAAGGCGTAATTGTTTAGCACTAACAATAGTAGCAGCAGTGAAGCACTTCTGAATTAATTATAATAACAATATTTATGATCATACAACAACAATATATTAACAAAGTAAATCAATGACGATGACTTTTTTTTCTGTTTCTTAACACTGGTCTGAGCTGAGGACAGAAATCCAAACCAGCCAGCCACTGAAGTTAGACAAAGACAGAATGAAAACGTTTCAGCCACCACACACTAGCCTGTCTGGTACTGCAGGGTCGTCAACATTAGCACGTCCTCTATTAATCTCACTGCCAGGCTCGACAGCTACGCTCTGCCCTGACACAAGCGCACAGAGCAGTAGTACTTTTACAGAGCAGGGGTCCGAGTATACTGACTGTCAAACCACATTCATGTGTTTCAGGAACATGGGCTCATTAAGAGTAGGCCATGAGTAGGTCTTGGCACACATACACACACATTGTCACAAAGCACACACACACACACACACACACACTCTCACACACACTGCCAGACACCAGCTCAGACCTGGAACCATCGTTATGCTACTTTGTAAAATACAACACAGCTAAACAAATAGTTTTCTTTTTCCAAACATATAAAAACAAAGAGAACGTACCAAACCAATGTTGTAAATCAAAAGGCCAAAACAGACTTTGATTCATCATCTTCTTAGCTGCTGCTCAATATGAGGAAGGCCATCCTGACTCCTCTTCCTCACGTTCCTCCGTCTGCCTTGGAGGGCGAAACCACTCAAACCGTGCTCCTGTCTACCCCTCAACGCTATACCAACAGAGACCCTCAAAGCTGAAGTCCTTTTTACATACTGTATATGCACGTACTGTATATATTACACACATTTAATATATATTTACTCATATATTAAATTTTTTATAGACATACATTTTTTAGTTTTATTTGTGAGGTGTTGGTTACAATTTTCAGCGAGAGGCTTCAACATGAAAGATTAGAGTCCGTCTTCTCAGGATTCCTACACAAGTCCTGTGGCGTCCCATCATCGTTCTGCACGCTCAGTCAGTCCTGCGGAGACGTCTTTGTAAAAGAAGAGGCCTGCTCTAGCAGTTTGAAGAAGGCCAGACACTGTTGAAAGCGCATGGAGTGCAGGGCACAGCCTCCCAGAGGTGCTGCAAGCCAGATACAAATCCACAGTGGGCATCAGCCAGCACCGAATGAGCACTGCAGGCAGCAATGGGGCTTTGGGCTGAGCTGGGCCAACCCTTACCCGAACCCAGGCTGGGCCAAGCTGGGGCGAGAGAGCAAACAAGAGAGAGACAGAGAGACAGAGAGAGAGAGAGGCACAGGAAGTGTGCTATGTCAGAACATGCGCAGTGGAGGGAATGGAGACAAACTCGCGGAGGATATTCTTGGCCATTTCAATATTGTTCTGTGCAATCATCAGTGCTTTCTGGATGTCCTGGTAAGAGTATCCCTGACTCATGAGGTGCTCGATCTCGCTGCTGATTTGAGGGTTGGTTTCTCCTCCCGTTGCCCCACTACAAGGCGGAGAAGGGACGGGAGGGACGGGGCTGTGTCGACGCTCTGAGTTGATGCGTCTGGGCAGGGGCTTTGGAGGTCTCTCCGGAGCTTCCACCAGCTCTGAGAAGGCTGAACAGATAGAGAGAACGTAACCATCACATGCAATTCATTCAAATATCATAAGCCTTAACTTAAGTTCTTGTTCATGATGAAAAAAAATATTAAAATGAATATAGGAACAATTTGGAAAACACAGTATTTGTCAGATACACAGAGGTGGGATTAAGTAGAACAGTCAGACACCTGAGAGCCATCACAGGTACTAAATGTCAACTCAGCACAGAGATGAGTAGATTACTCTGAAAAATAAAAGGCTGTCTTATGAAAGAACCTCTGAAAAAAGCTCCTTATAAGCATAGTCTTTTTCTCCTGCAACTGCTTTAACATCCGTTTCTGGAAAATGTGACGGGCGTAACAAAGCCCCTGATGCTACATTAGTAAGGACACATCTCAGTCTGAGATTTTGATGATGCATACTATCATGTTACCATCAGGTAAAGCTTCCAGCAGGCATCACTTGCAGGTTACAAAGTTTAAAAATGTCAATAAGAGTCCATTGGACTTCAGCGAGCGAACTGGAAAAATCAGTGGACCTTCAAGCCTGCACTCTGGCTCACAGGACTTTGGGACTACTTTTACATACTGATTCATCAGCACTCAAAATTGCTTTTGGCCGGGAAGGACATGAGCTAAAAGTTGCGGTTGGACATTTCAGATCCACATGGTTTCCTTTTGTAAACGCCATCACTGATGTGAAGTTCCAACTTTTAAATGTGAACGGCACTAAAAGAAAGCTCACGCTGTTTTTGAGTTGCTCAGATGTTAGCTTGTGATATCGTGGAGGAGAAGGGAACACGAGGACTTACACGCTGCAGCTGCAGAATCTGAATCGAGCGAAAGGCGGCTGAAAGCAGCTGTGGACGATGAACACGATGAGGAAGATGAAGATGAGCAAGTTGATCCGCCCAGCTCTGAGAGGGTCCGCCTGGCTGGAGGCATTGGCAGCCGAGGTTTCGGGATGTCGTAGCCATTTTCCTCCTCTTCCCTCTCCTCTGCCGCCTGGTTTCTGGGACCATTGGTCAGTGTCGCAGGGGGCAACTCTGAATAGTCTGGGCAAGATTGAAAACCACGTATAAGCACAACATTATATGATGGATGTATGGGTACACACTTTTTTTTATTTTTTAAATTTAGATTCATCCTAATTCATTTCTAAAAAGACTTCAGGTGAGTCACCACTAAATACACAACAGGATCGTGTTCACTCTCACAGAGAGAGTAGGAGTTGTTTCCAGATGGCGGGGATCTTGATTAAAAGTGAAACTATTAAGTGATTAAGTGATCACATTGGCTGGCCACAATGAGTGTTGTTCCATCAGCAGTTAGTTTTAAAGTGGAGAGAAAACACACATCTTTGCACGGGAGGGAAAAAAACAAGTTCAGCTTTCAGGTTTAACTTAGTATGTATCAAAGTGAGTCAAGGCTGCTGATCTCAGCTGTCCTCACCCTTCTGTGAATACAAATACCTGAATCTCTGGCCTGCTGTGCCCTGGACTGGATGTTGTACATGGCTTCATACATCTGAGGTCCATCCTCTAATTCAGCCAGCGACAGCCTGCATAGAAGGATGACAACAATAATAATACATACAGTTACTGTAATAAGCAGAGACAATGCTTCCATGCATACTGCTGTATAGTGTTTTAACTACCGTGAGTTGCTTGCGGAGGTCTGGGCCTGAGTCTGGAGTGCAGACAACGGCTGAGACTGGGGAGGCCTCGCTACTGGCGGGGTCTCCGCCGCTGCGGGTGCTGCCGTGATTTGTGGCAGGACAGGGCGGGAAGAGGGGATCATGTACTCCGACTCCTCCTCACTGTCACGCGCTTCCTCTCCTGCCACAGGCCGCGGGGCTGGAGATGGTCTTGGGTGACAAAAACAGCACGAGTATTGTCACACGAGAGCATTAAATGTTGTCTTCTAAAACACAAAACGTTTTGAAAGACAAACTGGCACACTTAAATACTGGATTCTTGAGATGATGCCATTCAAAGTGTACATATGGAATTTTCTTTATGGCGGTCGTGTAATGTACCTTATTGCCAGGGAATAGATGGCATTGGCTGAGGATGAGGGCTTGACCTTGGGGTTGTCATAATCTTGACCAGCTATGGCAACAAAGCTCTGAAAAGGAGGCAGGACATAAAATCTCACAAAGTGCAGAATAATTCACTAAAAAAAAAGGATCAAATATGAGTCACTTAAAAGGAATATTTTGGTATCATGAGAACACTGATTTCAAAAGTTCCTTGCTGAAAACTAGACGAAAGGATTAGATGGCAGGTCTGTATTGTTACTATTCAGCTGTTGCCAGGAGCTAATTAAGTAAGACGGTGTACAAGGTGACTCATCTCACTTCATACGGCTTAAAAAAAAAAAAAAGAAAGAAAGAAATCTAGAATTGAGTTTTGTTTTTTTTAATTCTAAAAAACATAAAAATCACTTTCTGTGCAGGGTGCTGCAGCTTTCTGAATATCTCATCATGAGCAAACAAAACAATACATCCTCTCCTTTATACCACATGATCATAGTAACATGGTGTGCTGATGGGATTTATTACATTCAGTCAGAGCCAGCTGTCTCAAGTCTTTACTCAAAGCTAAGCTATCACTCCTTTTGATGGACGAACAGACAAACGGACACTTGCTTTGACCCACGTGTGGGACGGTGTATTAGCAGATTGGATTGTGTTGGCACGTGCGTGTCTTTTAAGTTTTTATTCATTCAAATAACGCTTATTAAATCAAATAAAACCAAACGCTCACCAGCTGGTGGTCAAGACTGAGGGAGCTGTTGTTCTTCTGCGAGTCGGACCGTGTGTCCAGAGCAGAGGGCAGAGCCAGGGGAAGGGAGTGTCTGTTAGAGAGTTCCCTGACACCTGCTCGAATGTCCCCTCCCAGACTGGAGACCTGTGTGGATGAGGAAGACGAGGAGGAGGAGGAGGAGGAGGAGGAGGAGGAGGATGATGAGGAGGTTGGGGCCTTGGGGACAGGCCGGGAGTTCCATTCAGCCAGGGGCCGGTTCGGAGGTGCAGGGGGGAGCTTGTCTCTAAGGGGCTCCCCGGGAGTGCAGGGTAAGGGCCGCCTCTGCAGCCGTCCTTCGGGGTTGGCCCCGGCTGTGTGGGGGCGGTCGGGAGGAGGAGGAGGGGGGAGATCCCTCAGTGCTGGCGGAAGAGGCAGAGGCTTGTCTTTGTGGTGAGATGCTGCCTGATGGGGAGAAACAGACGCAAGGAGCTCATTTAGAAAAAGTACAACATCGCTGTAAAAACAGAGAGAAGTTGTTGCTGAATGAATTACTTCCTGCAAAGAAGATCACAGCCCTAAGTCATTCCCCTGCATCATAATCAACAGTAAAAGTGGGATTAAAAGAAACCCAGAATGAATAAAACAGTTATCGTCTTCAGAACATTTCTGCTTCTACAATTCTGTTTCCATGGATCTTCATTTCAGCAGAAATGTGTGGGGAAACACGAGTGGCAATAAACTCAATTTGGGAATGTTGTGTATAAAATGCAAGACTATATTCACCTTTCCTGAATTAATGGAGCAAGTGAATTCAAATAACAGCGCAGCTTCATCAGAAGTAAAAAGGATTTGAATGTTTGTGCTCCAGCTTCATGAATACGCCACATAAATTCAGTGTTACATCCAACATGACAACGAAGAGAGTTCATATTCAAATGAGCACATTTCCTCTACAACAAAACAATGTCCTCTTATTTTCCCTCAAGCTTATTTAAAAAAACAAACAAACATTAAACATATGAAAGAAGTTAAGCTCAGGAAAACGTTTGTAGTATTTCATACAGAAATGTGAAATCTCTTACCTTAGCTGTGACCCCGGGGCTGGACGCACCCGGGGGGTTGGGAGGTCTGTGTGGTAGCAGGTCGAGTCTGGGTGGAACAGGAGGAAGAGAGGAATGCGGGGCCATGGACATGGGTGAAGGAGGGCGCTCCACCTGGATTTAAACACGACAACAAAACAGTGGTAACATCTGTGCAGATGTATTCGACCAGATCAGACTTTTTTTTTTTTTTTATCATTCAAGTGATCCATTTTTTATTTTTTTGTCAAACTATCGCCAGAATTGACAAGTTTCTACATTTTGACTGCGTTTCCATGGTAGTGTTTACTGTAACTCCATAAAGAGGTGGAAGAAGGAAATCAAAGAGTCGTTTTGTTTCAACACACACAAAAAATATCACAGAAATCTTGACTCATTGAAGAAGTACAGCAGAGTACTTCACAGTGCACAGGTACGCTTAAAGAAATAGTCAGGAGTCAGCAATTAAAGTCAAAGAAATGCCAGGAACATCAAAGTGCGTGTGATCTCAGGTATTCACCAAATGTATAAGCAGACTAATGCACACAGAGTCTCTCTGAGGAGAGGAGAATACCCCCACGTATCAAATACCAAAAAGAAAGCTGCTACTCTGGCACCTTGAAAGATGGAGATAAAAGACTTGAGATGTGAGCTCGGAGTTTGAAGCGCACAAAAATGAAAAGCCGAGATAGTACAGTGTTTCATCTGTGCAGGGATGGATCTCTCAGAAAAACAGAGGAAAAAAAAAAAAAAAAAAGAGGACAGTAGGAGCCCATGGGGGTACCCGGGGCAAAAAACCCCCCCAAACAACAAAGCAGAGTGCATCAGTGTTTTATCTGTGAAAATTACACACAACAGCTCGTCCTGGAAACTCTGCAAACTTTCATTTCAGTCAAAGATCTTCACTAATCTTACTTTTGAGCAGGCGAGTTTGCTCATCATGAGGTGGGGATCTTCAAGTCTGTCGTCATCGTCGTCATCATAGCTGGGTGAAGGAGCGCCCTCGGCCCCAAACTGGCTCCTACAGGAGCCCCCGCTGTTGTCCTTAGGGTCGAAAGGATCCACAACAATGGGCTCGGTACCCTTAATCTCACAGCGGCAGAAAGGACAGCCTGTTCCCTGACCCTCCGATTCCTGTAACACAGAGACAACAGGCAGATGCAATCACTTGGAGGTTTTTATTATGTGCTTTTATTTTGCCGTTACATCTGCAGAGGAGGGCACTTCAACACTTGGTTATCCTCTCAACAGGTATGACTTATGATACTGGAATTGGAGCAATCAACCCACACATAGCCCCCCTCTCCATCCATCCACCCACCCACCCACCCTCGTACCTGCCAGGCAGTGAGACATGACGTGCACATGAGATGACCACAGGGCTCAATCTTCACATCTTTGTCGTTCTCGGCACAGATCTTACACAGCTGGAAAGTGGAGCCCATCTCACAGTACAGCTCATATTGCTCCTGGGGGGGAAGGAAATGAGACAATGTGAGCTGTTGGTGCTTAAACACAGAGTGTAACATCATACAGTGCTGACAGCACCTGAGATCATTTCGAAGAGCCCGGGAGGTTTTGGAGTGAAATGTGGGGGTGTGTTTTTAGTTTCAGTCCTGTGTTCAGGCAAAAAAAAAAAAAAAAAAAAAAAAAAAGGAGTCTGCTCATAAACAGAAGATGAGACCTGACATTTTACTGCGGGAAAACTGTTTATGTGAAGTTAAAGAAAATGAGTCAACCAGCCAAACCATTCTGTAAAAATGATTGTATTTTATTATCTTCCTACACAACAGAAAGTTTGACGTAGATTCCCGTGTTGCCACATTCACTGCATATTACAAAAGGTCAGACAGAAAATAGTACTCGTTAAAAACGACTTCACTTGAAAAGCTATGCAAGTTCCTGTTTAGTATGCTATGGAGTCCTCTACTTCTGCTTCCTTCTGTCAGGCCTTGCACTGCTCTGTCCTTTTGATCTCACTGGGATCTTTATTGATCGGTGTGTCTGGCCAAAAACGGACTTCTGACCTTTAGAATAAAATACCAAACACCAACAGGATGTGTAAGTTTATAAAGGCTGAATGCGGCGTGAGAAGCACACTGGTCTGACCTGTGTGACTTTGATGTGGTCTTGAGGCGAAGGCTCGCACAGTCCTGTCAGGTCTGGGTTTTGGGTCCGACCGTCAGGGAATAAATAGCTGGAGAGATGATGCAGAGGAACAAAAAAAAAAAAAAAAATTAGAAGGTACTCACAGAAATGACTCTTTAAGTGGCCTGTGGTGCTTTTTCATTTCAAGGTTTTCATCATGATTAGTTGGTGTGCTTTAACTGCATGTATATCCTATCAGGCTGCAGCAATGAAAACATCTGCTCATGCCACTCATTCAATCTGGCACCATGTTTCATATCATCATTGCGCTGATGAGGTTGTAGTATTATACTTTTCCGAATGAGTCAGATGCTGTAATTTACCATTCAGCTAATGTTTCGTAGATGCAGGCTGTCAGCGTTTAAGGCTTTCCCAGTTTGAATTTTGATTACAGGTTGAGAGAGGCCAACCATAGCTTTCATTAAATAGGAATCAACGTTGGCATAGAAAGATCAGTGTCACGCCAGCTGAACCGCTGACTGAGCTGCACATCAGAAAGCAACATTTCTATTCTGGTTATGATAACACTGAGACGATGGGAACAGGCAATATGATACGTCTGGATTGGTTTAGAGCAGAAAGGCAGATTCAATCATGGTATGCAAAGCAAGGCTACGTCGTTGACTCGGACATCTACGCTTGGGGAGATGGAAACAGGAAAATATGGGAGTAAATGACAGGAAGCTTGATTTTTTTTTCTTCTTCTTCTTAAAAGCAAATCAGTTGGAGACCTCAGAGACGAAGAGCAGAGGTTCAACACGAACACCGAGCCCTGAATCGCAGACTTACAATCCTTCCCTGAAGCCATCTATGAGGGCCTGGAAGAGGGGCTTGTTGTGGGGAATGGTTTGGAGTATGTTTCCATCCGCTGTCACATAGCCGATGGCCCACTGGCCCAGCCGTGTACAACTCAGTCGGAAGATGTAACTGAGAAAAGAGCAGAGCAAAGAACACAAGAGATAGCTCTTTAACAAATTAGCACACATTTATTTAATTTTACTTGTTAAAGGGATCATGTATAATATTACAACATAAATGTGACCCTCAGATGTGTTGTACCAAAGTTAGCTTAGAGTCCCATGGCAGTTCAAACATCATATACTAGTAATAACGCATCAACATCATTTTAAAAATACAATGTTTCAATTTTGAACCTGCCAGAAGACCGCAGATGTAAAGTAGCTCCGAGATAACTCTGGTACAATGCATCAAATATGTCAGAGTATCCCAGAGCAGGAGAACACACACACAGTTATGGGGTGTTTTTAGGTGTTACGCTATTGGATAAACAAATCACAGGTCTACTTCAAGTTGCTGATGCGACATTTAATAGTCACGTAAAATGAGTTGGATGAAAAGAACTAGTCTGGGAGGCCACTCTTACCGGTCCTTAACATTTACAGCATACTCTTTCTTTAACCAACTTCACAAATTTGCACCAAAAAATGATCAAATTGTTATTTTGAGGTTAATAAATTTCTATGCAAACATTCTGCCTCTATGACTGCCCTGTCTAAAGCACTGGTGGAAAGCTGCAGACTGTGGTATTAGAATCAGGAAGGCCAAAAAAGGGGAATTACACTAATTCATTCTAAGATGCATTTATTAGGATTTGAGACAAAGGAATGAGTTTTGGGCTTTTGGAACAGCTGCTGTGAACACAACACGAAACCATCAGTAAGCTGTACTCTAAGTCACAGCGTCAAAAATCCTTCACTCAAACTGACCAATAACAGCTTGGATGTCAATGTGGCCCAATGCAAGGCACGCCAAAGAGTGACATCAGCCTTCAGTGTACAATCAGACCATTGATGCTAGGTGCCAGTGCCATGCTGCCCTGGGTCCTTCACACACACGCCAAGGATTTTTCCTGGCACAGAGTGAGGCGGCGGTGGTACCTTTCCTACCTCACATGTAGCGCCGACGCAGCATAGCCAACTGGCTCAAAACTTTTACAAGCAACACAAGGAATTTTAAAAATTGTGTAATTAAAGACATTAAACATAATATTATATTGTTAAAACAATACAATGGAAAAGCTTCTTTTTTTTCATTTTCACAATTAAAGCATCAGAATTTTTAAACATCAAAATCTGTTAATTTTACCTTTTTTTTGTAAAATGAAAATGTTTTCTTGTAAATAATATATATACTACTTCCACCATGTATGTCCAATTTCAGTATGTGAACTGTTTCATCATTGACTTTGAGCCTGCTGAACACGAGAGACAATTCACTTCTTCACCTTAGCTACATCTCCCCTCACAGAATTATAAAATAGCCAGATTTAAACATTATTTACCAGACGGTAAATAATGTTCAAATCTGGCTATTTTATAAAAAAAAGTAAAAAGGATTCCTTACTTTTTCATTTTAGAGCAACATATTGGAGCGAGAGGTTATCGACTGCATTGCAAGCTGTTTGTTACCACGGACGTGTGTCTTACCTGCCAGGCTTGTGGATAAACTTCTGTAACCGTGCTTTGACCTCATCGTAGGTGAGAAAGGCCATATACCCCGGGTGAGTTACTGCCAAGCTGTTCCAGTTCCGCAGCAGGGACGACCAAGGCTGCACACATGAGAAAATGAGAGAGTGACTCATCCGATGTGCGAGTGAATGGACACAGCAAGAACAGCATGAGCCGTGTAATGGAGAAATATTCTACTTCACGGATTATGCTAACACAGCCGTTTTCCAAACTTCAGTAGGATTTGTAATTGGCCGTATAGCAATGAAAAACTGTTTTTAAGCTAAGCTTGCAGCATGTAATACAGCATGCAACTCATTTGGTACCATATGAAGCCACAGGACGAGAAAAGGTCAAAGACAATTAGCAAAAGATATGTAAGCGCACATGAAATAGTTCTGACTAACCCAAAGCTGGCTGAGCGCAGGGGGGGGAGTGGGTGGTTCTACATTTGCTCTCACCAGTCTGTCTGGTGTGTGACAGGAAGTAGAAGACACAAAACGAGACTGAAAACAAGCTGCTAAAGTCACAGCCTGTGTTGATTATGAACTGCAAGTGCTGTGTGTTAAGATAAGATGGAAAGATCCCGGTCCATATATCTTTCAGGTTACATATCATAGTCGCTGATATGTTTCTAATTCGATGCCAGTTTTTTTTTTTTTTTACATGACGGAAAACAAAAGAGTGGTTCAGGAAGTGTTTTCATGTAGTTTGTCCAGTAGAGTGGGAAGTGACTCCACACATCTACAATACTGTTAGCACTGTCTGAAGCACAGCTTCACTATTTAGCACACATTCATGACTATTCTTAATCGGGTTATTTAATTGATTAAAAAAAAATTAAAAAATCTCGGCTCATTTGCTCAAAAATAAAAGCACAAAACTGTGTCCTGCTCAAAATTTCAATTAGTGCGTACTTAAATGCTGTCTTATACATTTAATAAAGATTTCCCGGGATGACTTCTGGGATGGAATCTCTATTAGTTTTTATTATGTATTTTGTGCTGACATTGCCTTTTTTCCTTTCCCTGGTGCTTTGACTCAGCATGAGCTGAACATTCTCCACATAATGCTGACTGAAATGCTCAAATGCGTAATGCACCTTTGTATAGGGTCCATCCATTCACTCAAAATGCTACACTGACATGACGTTTAAATTACAGCGGAACACGTTTACATTCACTGACATTTTTTTTCGCGCGCTGCCTTATGACGTTACAGTCAAAGCAGTTGAGAAAAAGGTGACAGCAGTCATATTTATATGATCAGCTAGTCAATGACGTGAGTTAAGAGCATCTGAAGGCTCACAGCGGTGAAGGACTACAGAATAAGTCGAACCCTCACAGGTGAGCTCCAGCCTCCACTCAGTTACTTATTAGTAGAGGAATCAATACTGGCTTGGTTCTTTTATCACACTTTCCTGTAGTCAGGACAAGTGTTGTTCTAGGTCAGAGTGCATGCATTTGTTAATATTTACACCACCTTCTTTGTGTGTGTAGTCGAGCATTAAGGACCTTCAGCGATGATTACAGTAACAGCATGCAAAGTCACAGATCACTCTGCATGCACCATGGATCCCCCTGATGATCTGTGGTTACAGCGCGCGCTTCCTGAAATTTATTTATGGACGTTTCCTTCAATTGGCTCATTATTATTATTCCTGCACTTCACATCGAGATAAAGTCTTAATTACAAGAGTCGCTACATAAGGTCAAAGTCTTTCTTGAAAAGTTTGTCAAACTAAAGCAGGGAAAAGTTTTTCAGCCAACACACACTTTGAGTGAATGTTTACAAAAGTTCTCTGGAAAATCTCAGTTTTTGAGGCTGTGAAGACTGAAGACACGCTGTATTATAGCGTCCAACATCGTCTCTACTTCAAGAAATCCTGGGCTGCAACACGTGATCTTTTGCTTCGTCTCCTCGTGTACTGATTATTTCTCTGGAAAAAAACCAAAAACTTTTAAGTTACAGCTGACCGACACAAAAGGTCGTCCAATATCAGGCCGACACTGGCCTCTTACACGTGTACAGCACGTGTTTGGATATTTGATGTAAGATATATACTCATGAATTTGTATTTCAATGTAAAAGAATTAAACGGAAAATTGTAGCTAAGGATCTTTGAAGAAGTAGTGATGATGTTGGATGACAGCGTAGCTAAGCAGACAAAGGTCTACAGTACATTGAAGTTGTCATAGAATAGGCATCCCACCCCTTTCCCTCCCCGTCTATGTCCAAGCCATATCCTGTTGAGTGGCAACAGGCCCTCCTGGAACAGGTCCTCCTCAGTGCCTTCCCCACAGGACGAGGCCATTACTATTGTCTTTAATTATTATTTTTTTGTTTGTCTTGTCTTGCTTCGTTATGTTTGTGCGTTTTATCCTGCACTGTCAGGATTTCTCTGTTCAATAATTTTGAAAAACTAAAAACTAAATAAATAAATTGATTTGTTATTAAAAAGCAATGATACTTTAATGATGAAGTCATCAGTTTACAAAGGTTTGAAGTTACTTTCCCAGTAACTTAACGGTACTTTTACTTAACTGTGCAAAATTGGAACCATAATGTGGAAATTTTCAATTTTCCTCCATGACATGAAGATGTGAATTTAACATGCGTCTGCTCCTCTCATCTACTTTTACTTTTCTTGGATCCCTGGCTGGTTGAATTAGTAGAAAAAGTGTGCTGAGTTCAGTATACTGACTTCCTGTAGTTTGACTGTGACAGGGTGACTTATCATGAAGCTTTTCAGTCTTTTTTCGTTAAATACTGACCAGAGCAAGCAGCTCATAAATCACCACCACACGCTTACAAAAAGTGTATGAAATATTTCAAGGGATTCTGAAGGCAAATAAGAAACACATCTCATGTTCAGTCTGTTTCATATCAGGACAGAGCTCAAAATGGCCACCGGGTCACTTCCTCCTCCAAGCTTAAGGACACTAAGAGGAGGGCCTTGTAATGAGGGAGGGTCATAGGAAACGCCTGTGAGCTGTTTCCACTTCATTGAGCCCGTCTGCGTCTTGAACACAAGTAGCCCAAATGATGTCCCAGAGAGAATAAAGGACAAACACTCTCGAAGAAAAACGATACGAGATTTTGGAAAACTCAAAAACAGCGCTGTGAATGTTTCCATATGAGTGATAAAACATGTCAATGTTTTAATTTGATCATACATGATGTCTCATAAGTACAGCCTTTATTCCTGATGAGGGAAAGAAGCTTTCAAGTTGCCGTGTCGCACGAGCAATACTATAAAATGCATTATTTTGTTGTGCATTATCACAAAACAGAAATGGTTGGTAACCCTTTTTATCACGACTTTGATCTATCGATTAGAAAGTTGAGAAAATAACTCGAATTGAAAATGTCCCGATTTAAAAGTTCATTCCTGCTGGTTTCAAATGATCCAACAGTAAAATTAAAATCTTAAGGGTGTTTATAAAATGAAGATGGTCCTTAAAAGGATCTCAGTGATAAACAGAACTAACCAGTCAGGCCTTGTCTGACAACAGACGTCCACATGGAGGCAGAATATCAACGCTCAGCGTCTTTATCTGGATTGTGTCAGCAGAGTCGAGTTAAGAAGAAAGTTCAGCGGAAAGTGTCTGTGGTTTGAACTTGTTAGAGTTAGCCAAAAAAAGAAGAGGCCAGTTAGTTCCAGTTGATTATGGGTGAGACAAGGTTAACACGTTTTCTATGAATGGCCCTTTCTCGACCTCTCTCCATCTTTATTTAAATTGCTTTTCTCATGTTCGCGCAAGCCCATGATAATAAAGGTGTGTGTGTGTGTGTGTGTGTGTGTGTGTGTGTGTGTGTGTGTGTGTGTGTGTGTGTGTGTGTGTGTGTGTGTGTGTGTGTGTGTGTGTGTGTGTGTACTACCTGGAATAGCCTGGTGAAGATGTCAAACTCAAAGACAGAGATGTAGTCGTTGCAGGTGAGGTCTATGGTGGACTTCAGAGCCATGGCCTCCAGTCCGGAGCTGATTGGATGAAACTCGTGAAGAGACTGCCGGAACATCTTCCAAGGCACTATGGTCCTGTTACACACAACAACCCGGGCCAATCAGACGCAACAAACCAAACTCTTACATCAAAACATTATAAGTCGTATGTTGTAGAGCGAGTCAGAGACTTCATTCCAAATAAGTTTACATGACGTTTTGCATGCTGCTTCTGTGCGTCATAAATAATCTAAAAGAGATAAAAACTGCACTTCCTACTAAGAATGCTCAACTATTCACATGTGAAAAAATTATATGCTGTTTCTTGTGAGGGTTCTATTTCGGTGCTCTCACACAGAAGTTGTCAGAGGTGTCAGTGGTCGGGCGTTTTAGAGCTGATTTTTTTTTTCTTTTTCTTTCTGACCACATATTTCAAAGCAGATAATCAATAAACTCAATCCATCACTTACTTACTTAAGTACTTTCTCCATCAGAGTTTATATCTATATGTTAGAATGTACACCAGGATATTTGTCAGGTCCTGCTGTAGAGTTAGACAGACTGTATATATACAGTCTGTCTAACTAATATAATATCTAATATATTAAACACAGTTATCTGGAAGATGGAAATAATGAATAAAGTGGAACCAGCTGTTTAAATGTTCTCAGTTCTAAGTGAATGGATATTTTCTGACTGCACTCACAATCTTCATGTTGGTGTGCACATATAGACTTGACTTGTGTAATCACATGGAACAACAGGTCTAATGTCAAGCTTTTGCTAGATGATAATACAATGTTAAGAACGCACTGTAAGGGTCACCCTGGAGTCTACAACGGCACTTTAAAACCACAGAGGTAACACAATGTTTTATGCACGTGTAGCTCTATTTATTCAGGCTCACTTGTCCCCGAAGGCGCGCCTCCAGAACTCTGCAGCGTCTGCCTTGGTGATGCGGAAATTGTCCCCCTGAAACAGCCCATTGGGGAAGATGGCCTTCAGCTCCGCCAGCATGTGGCTGAAGATCAGCGATAGTTTGGTGAGGTTTCGCCTGTAAAAGCAAAGGGGAAGGAAGGAGCACGCTTTAAAGAGAGAAATGCAGACCTCATTATTCACTCCACTGAGTGTGATGGTGTCCATGTTAAGAATACTGGACGATTAAAGTGTTTGTTTCTACATGAATGCCATTCACTGTTGAACTGTTTGACATTTGCGATAAAAAGAGCAAAACAAAAATAGGATTGAACAAGCACAAGTGTTACCAAATATACAGCCAACAATGACTAAATTATTATTATTTTTTTAAAATGTACACTTATTCATAATTCATCATCATCATCATCAAGTATTATGTTCCAAAACATGCCTCAAGTGCTTTTAGCCATGAAGTGTGCTAATTATGGTGAAGTCACAACAAAATGAGGTCTATTTTTTCTCTTGTGCTGAATAATAATAAATTAAAAAAATGCATGTTTATACTGTAAAAGTAAGGTCTCTAAAATATGCAGTAAAAAGAGGAGGCTCAGGGTTGGACGTGTAAGATGGAAATAATTGTATTTTACTCATGGCTGTGTTTCTGCTTCATGTGTTTCTTCCACTGCGAACTGTTCCTAGCTGCCATCATGTTACAAAAATAGCTACAAGTCGAGGGGGCTCATATATAAAGATGCAGACACAGAGTGGGATGTAAGTGAATGGACATGCATGTGTTAAGTTCTGATCTCAGTCACAAAAGGCTGTTTTAACTCTCGAGGAGACAAAAAAAAAAAAAAAAAAAGGAAGAGGAAACAAAAAAGTGACATGGGAGGGTAGAAAAAAAAAAAAAAGAAAGAAAAAAGAAAGAGAGAGGCTGGGAAATGGTCGAATGAGGCGGCTCACTGTCACCATACCCCCTGCACCCACATCAACACTCGGAGCGTTCTGCTGAGAAAGCCATGATGTACGAGGCGACACAGAGGGAGATTGTGCTGAGCTGTTGGGCGGGCTGAATTGACATGCACGAGAGAGACGGCGATGAAAGCATGACTACACTGCAGCTGCCCCACACTACACTACGCACACTGTGAGTGAAGAGAGCGGAGGGGAGAGAGAGACAGAGAGAGTGTGAATGAGGAAGGAGCACAGTCAGTGGAGAAGATGGATGAATAAGATTAGTGTATGTTGAGAAGCTGCCAAAATAGACCAGCCCTTGTTAGGATGATAGTTTACTTCAGAGGGAGCAGGCACGCATCGAAAAAGAGAGAACGCAACAGCTCGCAAACTGCCAGAAAGCGTTTATTCATTCCCTCCGGCTCGTAAATGATCCTCAAACACTGAACACTCTCGTAGCTTGGTGTCTAATCTTTTGAACTGTTCTACCCACTTCAAATCTACAGCACAAGAGTTGCAGCCAGATGCAACGGCTGCACGTCTTTGAAGTCAGGGCCACCCTTCATCAGTGATGCAACGTGGAAAATGAGACCTTCAAGTACCCCCCCCCCCCCCCCCTCCCAGAGGAGCTCGTGCAGACGCAGCCGGGAATGTCTTCTCTCTTTAGTGTCATCTCAGGGAAGGCAGGCGCTTGTGGCACTGCACGTCTGTGTCTTTTTAGTCGGCAGCAAGCTTCTCAGCAGGAGGTCCTCCCTCCGTTTTCTCCTGCCTCCTCACCCCGCTGGCCTACTGAGCCTTAAAGCGGCAGTCTCATGCATTCTCCTGTCAGGCTCTCTCTACCCTCTGCTTTCATCTGAAGTTACGACAACCTTCGCTCCTGCTCTTCCTTCATCTACAATGTAATCACAAGAAGACAGTAATCCTCTCTCTGCAGTTCTGTGTGTGTACGTGGAATTCATCTCTCCTCACTGAAAGCTTTAATTTCCACATCTAAGTTGGTTTAGCATCTTATGAATTAATTTATCCCCCCCCCCATCATCTCTCAACTTCAAACATGAATTGCCGTTGCTTAAGATTTCATGCTTATGAAATCGTCAGACCCACAATTAAGATTCATTTCTAATTCACCAGCAAATGCAAATTGTTATGTTTGAGGATTCTTACTTGAAGCCACAATTTCCACAAGCACTCATTTGACGTGAAAGGATTTGTGGTCTAATAAAAAAAAAAAAAAAAAAAAAAAAAAAAAAAAGGGACGAAGCTCAGCAGGACAGACGTGTTTTAAAAAAGCAATTCAGTCAGCTCTCTAAAAGTTTGTTTAGGCTGACAATTCAATAAGCTGTAACTTCTCTGGTCACAGCCGGCGCACACAGAGAAAGGAGGAAGCCTCTTATATGAAAAGGTAAGTGTGATGCTCGGTCAGTCCCCAAATGTGTGACTTTACAAAAACCTGTGAAGTATGTAAGAGAGGGGGAATCACAGAGAACACTGGTGTGACACGCACAGCTGCCTCTGGCACGAGATCTGCACAGTGGAAGAGACTTTTTATTGTGTCTTTCTGACGGTCTTACTTAGAGACAGAGGATGCAGAATGTTACTCACAAACTTCGAAGTAAGTGTAATCTCGTACGCACTAACAGTAAAAGTGGATTTAGCATGTTTAGCATCTAACTGTCCGTGTGTGTGTGCGCGCTAATCTCCATCCTCAAACAGCCGCTCTGTGATCTGAGTGTGTGTGTGACCTGGTCAGTGTTTTTAAAAACTGTTGCTGCTATTTAAGCCGTTGTACCAACGCAGACGATGCGCAGTCATTGGACTCAAACATACACTGCACGGTTTGCTAATATGCTGAGGATTGACACATGTCTTAAACGTTTCTTTTCCTCTCTCCCACTCATCTGAACCATGACCACAGGAACAAGCCAAACCTCAAAGTCAAACACTAGGTTTTTGTCCACCATCCCCCTCATGCTATAGACTGACCTCTGACCTTGCAGCTGGCTGCTCCCTTCCTGTTTCCTGCCGGCTGTGATAAAGTAGCGCAGCTAGCCAGCCAGCACCGTACTGCGCTAATGCACCGCAGCACAGCCAGCAAGGGTCAACCTTACAGAAAGGAGAGCCTGTCGGGATTGGCAAGAGTCACAAGTAGCTGTAAGCAGCTGTATTATCTTTTCTGCACACGGCTTAGAAGGAAAACCACATCAAACACAAACTCAACTCTGCATATAAAAAAAAAACCTAAAAAAATGCTAGTGGAGTTCTTTTCACTATTTTATCTGATAAACCAAAGTCTTTAAGGACAACATACACACTTTAAGACCAATGAAATAACATATGTTGGTAAACTTTGGACCACCACGCACTATGGATTCAGTCTTAAAGTCATTTTAACATCTTTAAGAGCCCATGGGAAATAAACTGCTGCATATTAAACTGCCATTAATACACTAACATGTAATGCCTTAGAAATATCTGGGTGTTACTTTTTGTTACTAACTTTTTCCTTTCTCAAAGATATTTTTGGAGCCTATTTGACTTGACTGGATAGGACAGATGGAGACAGAAGGAGGAGAGAGTGAAAGGGGACGAGGATGCAAACCCACAGCCGCCGCGATAAGGACGATAGCCTTGGTACATGGGGACACACAACTGCTATGGTATCCAGCCCATGGATCAGTTTTTAAAGGAAGTAACACGTCTGTAGCCGACTGTAAATGGTACAATAAAAAAGTGTGTGATTGGGCATTTATTCCAGGAAACATGTTGTTGAAACAGACAATCTGTGCTGTTCCAGTCATCAATCCTGGATCTGCAAAATTCACTCACCTGTGCATATATACAGACCACTTTCTCCAATCATGCCTTTTACTTTCAACTCTCTTCCAAAGCTTTTATTTTGTTAAGTCAGTTTGAAAGATAATTGTGACGGAGAAATTATCAGCACAGGTTTGGCTGAGTCAACACATCTACGGTCATCCAGTCATGTGTTAATGTGTATCTGAGCTCATATATTTCTATGTGCAGAAACAGCAAGTGCTTGTAGCCTGCAGGGCAGACAAGCTAGTAGTTTGCGTCATGCTAATCACCATAATCTAATAGTGTGAGGGCTACATGATGAGTTGGCTGCTGATACTGCAGTGACATAAATAACCATGATGCTCTGCTATTTGTGAGCATATATCTGCTCATAGAGCCTCGAGCTAGAAGTGTTGGCAAATGTAATTGAAGCTGAAACACTCGCGATGTGCGCTGTGTTTTCCATTCCCCACACCCAGAGTAGTTTGGCTGGGAGGCGAAACCACTAAAAGCCTTTCTTACTTTACACCCAACCCCATCATGACAAAAGCCACAGAGACCCCCTGTTGCTGAGCTGCTGAGAGGGGCAACACTCTTCCTTTTTTTTTTTTTTTTTTTTTTTAATTCATCTCTGTTTTGTACAAAGGCATGAGCCAAAACTCCAGCACGTTCAGTTTGAATGTGAGAGTGAAGGCAGCAGAGAGAAGCAGTGGTGTGAACGAGCACTATGTATGAGAGCTGCACTGCAGTGAATCACCTTGAGAATGAAAACACTTGAGCTATGACTCCGTTGAGTCACATGATGATTATGCATAAGGTCTAATCCTTGCTCAGGTCAACATGTGCTATATAAAGCAGCAGATACCCAAAGTAGGGCTGGGTATATAATCGAGTTTTAATTTCAGTTACGATGTTGGCTTTCCACGATCACAAAAGCCAGTTCATATACTGCATGTCTTTATTCGGACTGGAAAATCATTGAGAGTCATCTACAATGACGTCAAGCTGTATTTATTAATGTTTGAGGGCTTTCAGCATTAACTAGTTCATCACAATTAATCAAGGTCTAAATTAAACGCTTTCATTTTGCATTTTAAATGCATGCTATTTTGTAGCTTGAGGCGCACCATACTTAAGGTTCCTCAGTGTTAGTTAACCCTTTATTTACATGCAATTATGGATTCAAATATGCAATGAAAAATGTGATTAATTGCAGTAGAGCCTACAGCCCATTTATTATTTGACTTAATAAACGCAATGTTGATATCTATCAAAATGTTGGACCAACAGGAGTGGGACACACTTTGATTATTTTCAGTTCCATTAACAAGCTAAATAATTCATATCAAGCCACCCATATATTTTCTGTTTTTAAATATGAGTGGCAGTCGCTAACACTTAAGTTAGCTCAGAAGAACAGAAATTGAAATTATTCCTGCAAACAACTATATCTGACATCAATATGGAGCACTGCTGCATTTACATATGGGTCCCTCCAACAACACAGCAACCACAGACCTTTCCCTACAGGACTGCAGTGTTGATAGATAGTCAAAGTGGAGCGCTGTGCTGTCAGAGACGGACCTTTGTTTCACATGAGTGTCAGGTAGTTTTTCAGAAAATAGGAAGTCATATTTCAGGACAGGACTTTCTGTGAACCAAAATAGAAATGGGTGCAAATGACATTTGCAAATACCAAAGGAAGTGAACCATAAAATGACAAGTTGTCCTCTGTCTACACAGGCTTGTATGCATCAATCATTTATGGCACAGAAGCACTTCACTTTAAATAAAAATGTCATGCTCTGAACAAAGTTTTAGTCTTGGACGAAAAGTATGAGCCGGATGTGACCCGAGCATCAAGTCAACTTTAAAACTTGGGATTTTCCTGCATTACAAATCCGACGTCCGCCGCCTCGGGAAAAATTCGTACTTCAGAGTCGAACAGTTGAACACAGTGTTCAAGTACAGCACCTGGTGAATTTCGCAACTCGCTGCAAAATCCAGAAAAAACTCGCAGCCAAACAACAAAAGAGGAGTGAAAGGGGAGTTAGGCGTGAAAAGTTTTCGGCGAGAGCGTGTGTTCTTTGCTGCCATGATGCTGTACAGACGTCCACTACACAGAAGGTTCAAGAATTATCGAAACCTACGCCGATCTCTGAATGGGCTTTCAGCATGCAGAGGAAGACCGCTGTGAGCGTTACTTAACTTCTCTTTGTGTCTTTATGTTCATTTTCACACTACATGATGAAACTTCAAATCTGCTTGAATGTAAACGAAATAATAATAAAAAAAAGACCATCCATGCAGGTAGTACCAGATATTTATTATTTACATAAGATAGTTTTCATTTTACAAAAATAAAAGGCCAAATTGATGCACAAAAATACACCAGATATATTTACACAACCACAATTCTGACATCTTTTCTAAACCAAACAAAAACTTAATTTTTTTGGGGGGGACAACATGTTTTTGTTCTGTTATTATAAGTGCAGAGAAAAAGGTACCTGCCAATAAAAGCTGAACAGTAAGTCAGCTGTAAAAAGGCTGAGTGAGTAATAGCTGAAGGAAGTCGTCTCTACCGACTATTGTTGGTATATCACTGAAGTATGTGTGGAATGCAGTTTTCTATTGTGCAAAAGGATTGGACAAAAAAGCTCAAAGTAAAGGGAGGTAAAAATGTAGGAAGTAAATAACTCAAGCGTGGTAGCAGTCAAATGTATGGCTCTGTGGATGAACCTGGCCTGATTCAATGATGGATGTGGTCTTTGAACTGTCAGGAGAATGCAATAGTTCTCTCTCATCGTCCATCGTTAATATCATTCAAAGAAAAACTGCATATGGTCACAATTTAGGGATGTTAACGTTGGCAACATCGGAAAAAGAGAGGCTATGTTTTATTGAAAGTGTCATTGATTAATTAAGAAGCATACAAGATAAATTGACTTTTTAAATTAGTATTTGTCAGCATTTTTTTTGGATTCGCACAGGGTTAAAAATATCTGTGGTGAATGAAGAACCTGAAAGACTCACAGAGGACATGTAACCTTTTCAAACAGTCCCCTGGGGTCCAAATGAAACATCTGTGCTGTGGTCAAAATATAACACTAATCAAGCACAAGAGGAGGTTTTTGTAACAGAGACCGTTTTGATGTGCGCGTCTCTTTAAATGCAACATTTTGAGCCCCTTGGGAGTTTTCCTGGTAGACGCCACTCTTTCGTTAGAGAGAATTAAAAAATGCTAGCCTGCGCAAAAGTTTTTCTTTACGCTAGGTGGTGGAGATACCGGGGGAAGGGAGTTTTTTTTTGTTTGTTTGTTTGTTTGTTGTCAGAATCCCCCTGTGATGTCACAAGGAGAGCAAATTTGAAACAGGGATTTTTTTTCCTCAGTTTTGCAAGACTTATGCAGACCACAAACAAATGACTCAGGTCTTCATACTATGTCCCCTTTAAGTAAAAGATACCACAACAGAAAATGACTCAAGTAGAAGTTAAAGTCATCTTAAAATCAATAATACTTCAGTAAAAGTGTTCGAGCATCTAACTTGGTATGGAAGAATTACAAGTTTTTTTGGACTTTTAATGCACTTGGGTGTTGAAAGTGAAAGTCAGTGATGTTTAGCAAAATGACCGTGGACAGAATCTCGAGAGTGATGAATATATTTTACAGTAAAATACATTTAAAAAGAAGGCAGCCTAGCTTTGTTAACATTTCCATGTAGTCCGAGTTGGTTGTAGTTATTTGGTGGCAGCATGCAAAAATCTATACGAGGCCTTTCCCCATTTTGCATAAGGCGATCATAAACCTGTTTTGAGGTGTCTCTTTTCAGTCAACAAAGCTACAGAACTACAGGACAGATAATAAGCACGTGCACATAGAGGACGAACCAGTGTGAGAGCATCCTCATTACCTCTTAGAAGAGTACCGTAAATTCCAGACTACTGAGCGCACCAGGATATAAGCCACACCGGCTAAAAATAAGTCAATAAATGTATTTGTACATATATAGGCCTCACTTGATCATAAGCCGCAGGTGTCCACGTTGTAACAGAGCTATTTACACAGTAGCTATTACAATACGTAGGCTTCCGGTAACATCCACAAATACGAAGCCTACTGGAAATCCTTCATCGAACAGTGTCTGTAGCACAGCTGATGAAAAAGATTACCGTAATACAGTAATACATTTCACAAGAAAATGTCCATCCATTCACTGCCTCAGAATTACTTCATTACTCACTTCCTCTCTTTTTTCCGTTGTCGCTGTCAGTGTCAACTTTACGTGCAGCAGCTCTGTTAGCTTCTTTGACAGCCAGGTCGATCGCCTTTAACTTGAAAGCTGCATCATATGCATTTCTATGTGTGTTTTCCATGATGAGGGTGCGTGCATGAAGCGCAAAATGACCGATATTAAGATCTGACGTGACAAGGTCAAATGTTTTTGCGGCAGAAGCTCATTGTCCCCCAAGAAAAGTCCATAAATAAGCCGCATCGTTGTAAAAGCCGGCGTGTTCAAAACGTGACAAAAAAGGTAGCGGCCTATAGTCCGGAATTTACGGTAACAACATAACTCAAAGTCACCCCGGTGTCCCCAGGGATTTCTTGGAGAGATAAGCGACCTCTGATTTGATGCACTCTGGGCACATTTTAACACACACACACACACACACACACACACACACACACACACACACACACACACACACACACACACACACACACACACACACACACACACACACACACACACACACACACACACACACACACACACACACACACACACACACACACACACACACACACACACACACACACACACACACACACACACACACACACACACACACACACACACACACACACGCTGGCTGTCGATCTGAATTGGTTCACATAAACGCTGTGTGATCACGTCATAATTGAACGCCAATGAAACAATTAGCACCTAAGATCATCTTCAGTGGACATTACTTCCGGGGATAACTTCATAGTCTGAGAGAGAGAACGAAAGCCGGAGAGAAAGTGAGAGAGGCAAAATGCTACATTTCTGTGTCTCATTTTACTCCTCTCAGCTCAGTTTCAGAGTAAAAGTTGCCAAAAACATAAAAAGTAAAGTACAAAATAGTAAAGTAGTAAATACTTGAACACTGTAACTTACTACTACTTACTACATTACATTACACCACTGTGGAGAATATTAAAACAGGTTGACAAAAAGTCAACCAATATTTGTTACAAGGCCTAAATATCAAACTCCAAATTTAAATGACAGGTCACCTTAAACGTATTCACTCTTTAGTGAAACACAGCACCTTTTTTGGCTGATATATGGACTGAACAATGTGTCTCTGCACAAACAGGAAGCAATGGCTAAGGCTTACTGTTTTTTTTAGTTGTTTTTTTTAGTAATCGAGTATTTGAGGTAACAAGTTCACACGTCTTTGCAACACTTGTTCCTCCAGCCAAGTAAGATCACACACACTCCTTCAACAATATGAACAATGCAGTAAGGCTCCAGCTCCATTGCTTTTGCCTGTCCTTCAGTTCAGCTGCATCACCGTGTGGCCTTTACGCCCACCACTTTCTGTGACCAGCAGGACCTCTCGATGGTGGTCCGTACACAAAGAGTGAGCAGCCGAGGGACCCGTTCAAACAGAGCGTCACAGGCAGATCAAGCAGTATCCAGTCAGACCCGTGGAAGAGCAGCTGAGAGGCTTTTCTGATAGCTAGGAGTGCGTGTTAACATCTACATTGTTGTTTGAAACGCTGCATGGCTGAAGGTACAAACGAGAGACAAAACAACACCAGCTGCGTCAGAAAGCGATCTGAACATTCGAACGCGGATTCTCCTCACCTGCATGCAGGTGGTGTGGATTAGTAAAGAGAGACTGCGGCTGCTCAAAAGATGAAGAGAGGCAACAGACGGCGAGAAACAAGAAACGCCGTCACCAATCACGCTGCCAAGGACGTGATGCAAAAAAAATCAAGCGGTGGAGAGTGAGATCAAACTACAAGAGTTTAAAATGCTCAGAGCAGTTTTTGTTGGATTTTGTGAAATAAACATACTTTCGTAATAATTGTTGGCCGCAGCATTACAAACGTCATATCCTGGAATCTAAGAAAGAAGGACATCATTATTTAATTAAAAGAAATGACGGAGAAAAGAAATGATTGTTGAATGATTGCATGACTGAATCTGGTATTACATTTGTTACGAACAAGTCATTTTTGGATTAACTATAAATAACATGTTTGAGCTCTAGCTCTGGTTTTACTAAACTGTGTCGTTTCACAGAATAACCTGTTGGAGATTACAACACTAACACTAAAATCCCTTTTTTTTTTTGCACTTGGACTGAAAGCTACATTTGACCACTTCGGGTCTTTGTCAACTCTGAGGTTAGACAGCGGTATCAGTTGTGCTGTGAAAAGTTAGAAGGGGAAGTAAGCCAGGCAAACAAAGAGGAAGTACCGACTGCTCTGTTAATTCTGACTGTGTTAATAATCGAGTCTGGCGTACTCACACACAGCAGACTATCTTTCATCCTCCTGCGTTTTCTCCTGTCAACATCACACAACCTTTCCTCTTCCTCTCACCAAAATGACATAAAAACTTGGAAAAAATAAAGCTCAGACACTCAGTCAAAACCACATTTAGCAGCAGAGTGTTGCTAAACAAACGACAACAAAAACACAAAGATTTTACGACAACTTCAATTCTACTACTTCTTGTCTACAGCTGAACAGTCAGTGAGGGACATATGAGATGAGAGGGGGGGTGGGGGGTGGATAAATAGCATGTCTAAATCTCTGGGGAAGACATTTGAGAGAAGTCTGCACGCCATCACAACATAGCATGTCCACCCACGCTGCATTCAGAGTTCGAACGAAACGCTCAGATCCTTCGCTCCCATTCTAGAAAACAAATGGAGCTCACGATCCCTGTGCGATAAGTGTTCATCTTCATTTGAGTGAATACCTTTTTACATTATATACAAACAATGTGGCTAACTGAAGCCACACTGTTGGAAAATAATACCAGCAAATGTCATGTTCAAACGAAGGCTGAAGGGAAGAACTCAGGGGAACTCGTGTAATCAGAATGTGTGTGCGTCGACGCGGCGAAGTTATCTTTTATCCTCGCCGTTCAACCTCTCAGTCGCAGCCATGTGCTGAGCTCAGCTGCAGTCTGACCACATACTGGTCTCTGTGGCGGCTCAGCATCATTGGTTGATTCTAAAGCATTCTTAAGTGGGCTGATACCCATTGGTTAGTGTCACTGCCCTTTGCGCACAAACAATAGCAGTCTTTGTGTGTAACGCCTGGCTACTGTGTGTGTGTGTGTGTGTGTGTGTGTGTGTGTGTGTGTGTTTCCTCTGCTTTAACTAGGAATGTCTTTCTGTGCCGCTTCTTTGTGCAATGAAGTGATGATATGATGTGATGCGATTTCCCAGAGGAATGGTCAAATAGCTAAGAACAACTTTGTCAGCTCATGTTAAATACAGCTGTGGTTAAGATGAAAGCTGTCTCTTGGTTGATTAGGTTGTTTTGTTTTTTTTGTCTGGAAGAGTTCTGGCGTGGGGGCTGAGAGGGAACAACCCAACAGAGGAACTGGGCAACAAGAAGAGGATGTATCACTTAGTACTGACTAGATTAAACTATTACCTAATATTGTTTTTCTTTTCTGTATCCATTCAAAACAAGACATGCTTTAACTCAGTGACATCAGGTTGGGATGTTATATAAAAAAAAATAAAAAAACTTGAACCACATTCTTCTCTGCTGAAACTGCAACAACATGAAAAAAAAAAGATAATAATTGCATGGCAGGATCGATAAAAATAAGAGATATGATGCACGTCTCTGCTTCAAATAAAACCAGAACACTCTCTAAAAAAGCTTTGCAGACTCCTGGATGATACCTTAAACCTTCCTCTGCCCTTTACTTTGGGCTGTAGGCATTAAGACACAAGACGCATGGCCAAGTCATGACATGAACCTGGGAGAGCACGTACGGCAAAAACAAGAAAAGCAGTGATCCATTAAGGATCTTTTTTTTTTTCCTTTTTTTTTTGGAGGAAGTTCTGCCGCACTAAGTCAAGACTGACTCGCGGCCTCATTCTCTGCTTCTCTCTCACGTACTTCTTACATTTCTATAAAGCACAAATGACCCTCAGGCCAAGTTAGTTGTGATCCGACAGAATTATGTGGAGATAAGCTGAAGCGCCAGACAACTGAAGCTCCATGCAAATGACTTCTCGAACGTATCGAAGTGATCCTCCAAATCCTTAAATCCTACCAGCGAATGTAACAAACACGTCAACTCTTAGTCATTAATTTTCTGAAAAAGAGAATAAAACAAGAAAAAGTTTTCCCCTTGGAGACTTGAACTGTGCTTTCAAAACCACATGTATCTACAACAGTGAGTACATCATAACAACCACACGCGTTCAACTTGATTTTCTCGAAAGAAAACTGCATTTTTCGTCTTCTCGGCCGACATCAGTGAAACGAGCCGTCAACGCTGTAGCAAACGGAGAGTTTCTCTGTGGATCAATCCAGCACGACTCCGGGCTGTGTCACCTGCTTGTAATCTGCTTTGTCAGTGATGTGGCCTCATTTAGCTGCTATCTACTCCGTTCAGACACTCGGCACTGTACAACTTTTCTCTCTTCCTCAAGCTCCATTTTGCCTTCACGCCCTCTGAAGACAGACGTAGAAAACGCATACTGTAGGAGTAAGCAGAGGAAGCGTTCCTGAATCAAAGAGTTTCAGACAAAACCCGAGACATTTCAATCTCACCATTTCATTAAAGAAAGTACACGATGCCTGGGACAACAACCAGCTTATCCTCCAGCTCGTTCCACTTGTTTGCAACAAAGCAACATGATAAAAGCGAAGCAGCTTCATCCAGCAGAGTCTGCACCTCAGAGGGCCTTCTTATTATATATAGAAGCTCTTTTTGCTCAGAAGAAGGTCCATTTCGTCTGTAAACTTTGTCTCCAAAAAGATTGCCCCGTTCTCGTTTGGTGTTTCGGGTAACAAGCGCAACGAGCCGAATATTTCAATCGCTTACGTTTCCAGAAGAGCCACCATGTAAACAACGACCGGATTTATTTATGAACTGCACACATGCCGGCCTGTTTTCTTCAGGAACGGGGGAAGAAGTAGATGCAAGAGGGGGAAAAAAAAGAGAGAGAGAGAGAGAGAGAGAGAGAGAGAGAGAGAGAGAGACAAAACCATTTGATTTGAAAAATAAAAAGTATCACATGAAGGTGGCGATATGAGGAGCGAATGTTTGAAGTCGATGGAAGAGATAAGGACACACAAAAACACGAGTGGCAGGCAGGCAGGCAGCTGTAGACGAAGCGCCATCCTGACCGCAGAGGAGCTCACTTGCTCAAACCACAACACCTCTCTGTTCTTGTTTTGATGTATCTCGAGCTACAACCGCCTGGAGGGTGGGGAAGGGAGCCGTTGTTCACGTCTTGCTCAGACGTAATCGCTCAGAATGAATGAACGCGTTTGAGGTGTGATTTATGTGTAATGCATGTCTCACTGCAGATAGGTCTAATAATGGAAATCGACACTATGACTCATAAAGTAAAGAAGAAAAAAAAAATGTCTTCATATCATCATTCATATCTACAAAATGTATACGTCTTATAACCATTCTTTGCCCTTTTCTCACCTGGGCTGTGAATTCTCCTCGTACATGCGCTCCTTTCCCTCTTTGAACAAGCTGATGGTCTGCTTGGTCTTCTTGGTAAGGTTCTCCATGAAGACTCGGAAGTACTCGTTGTCCCCCAAAGTCTCCATTTTGCCCTCGTAGCGAGACAGGATGGTGCGCAGGTGCTGGTAGGTGTCTGGCAGGAGGTCCAGGATGTAAGGGGGGCTGTTTTTCAGAGCCAATTTGGGGTTTTGGCAAAGGCGCACCACCTGCAGAGAGGGAGGATGTGTGTGTGTGTGTGTGTGTGTGTGTGTGTGGGGGGGGGGGGGGGGGGGGGGGGCATAAAAAGATACAGTTAGAGACAAGGCGGGTGCAAAGACAAAGCCACGTAAAAGATGGGTTAGAGAGGCGGCGACAAAGACAGAAAGAAAGAAAGTCACGTTTATCAAAACTGTTCCACGCTCACCTTTATTCTGCATCAGTAAGACATTATTTATACCCTATAGACAGAGAATTGCATAATACAGCTCTTTTCTGTATTAGACCACTTATCTGTAGTGCAGTCTACTGTCAGGGAGCCCAGACAGAAGACATGCAGGATGGAAAGTGCCAACGAGGGGGATGGCTGAGAGAAAGGCCCTTAAAAGCCCCGCCAGAGAGAAGCTTAGAGCTTTCAGAGTGTGGCAAGTCAAAACATTAGATAATGGAATACATAAGAGTTGCATTGATTTATTCCTTTATGGCATCAGGAGATATTTCCCCGATGTCGCACAGCTTCCTCTTAGACTCAACTTTAGCTTTATTCGTCCCCAGAGAGCGATTTGTTGCGCTGCAAGTCAGAACAATGACAACAGATAGTACAGGGACAACAAACAAGACAAAGGAGAAAAGAATATAACCGAAACGGTGGCAAAGCAAGAGGCACTGAACGCAATGTAAATAAAACAAACAATCAACACAACAACGCGTTTCTTAGACCTCAAAAGATGAACACGTACTGGGACAAAGGTAGATCTGTATATATTCAAAACGCCCTCTGTCCTCTTTGTCAATCTTATCATCTCCTTTGCTTGTTCACAGTCGACCATGTAGATGTCTGTTTGGAGACGTGCCTCGTTTTTTATTTAACTGCCATTTCAATGCAACTCAAGTTAGCACAGTGAGACTCTCCACATCTTTGACATGTTTAGAGAAGCTGTTGATGTTTACACTTCCTCATTTCAGCCTGCACACCCTGTGCCACTTCTGCACGAAGAACACAAATTGTCTTTGCTCAACATTCGAGCATGACTGCCTTGCAAATATGACCCGCTGAAGCACAGACTGTGCTGTTGACAACGTGGGTTGAGCTACAACGTGAAGTGCGTGTGAAGAAATGAACTTCACAAGCATGAAGGAAAAAACCAGCCTGCACATACATCTGAAAGAGCGAACATTCGCATCAATCATTGACACATCAGGGGGGGGGGGTGAATTCAGTCAAGGGTGAGCGGAGAGAAAGGGTCCCATCAGAAGGCTTTCATAAAACATTACAATTCAGTCAAACACATTCACCAGACTGTACGAAAATGCGCAAAAATCCTTGGTAATGTTCAACCTCTGCTCGGCCATCTCCCTCTACAATGCTGCACTGAGTCTGAGTCACCTCGTTGACCATTACAAACGACACTGGCGCTCAGCCCGGAACATTCACACTGACAGTACGCTCAGTATGGACGACGTGGTCATCACTTACCCCTCACCTACACAATATCTGAAAGATCCAGGCTCTCCTGTCCTCATCTGAACTTGAGCTTTCAGAATCAATAACAGCAGCAGCACATATCTTATTCTTGTGGATCAGGCAAATGTTACATTTAACAATAGTGAGGGAGGGTTAAAAAAAAAAGAAAAGAAAAAAGGACAAAGGCAGGAACAGTGTCATAAAAAATGAGGGGTTAAATGCCTTACGTGTGCTTTTTGAAAGCCACATGTTTGAATTTGTGCGAAAAATGTACTTTGCACATCAGCTTGTTGTTTATTAGTTAACCTCATCTGTGGTCATCTGTAGTAATAGTGGCCTTTTAAGGGTTTAATAGCTTTCTAAACCAAAAACAACTACGCAGATGTTGAAACAATGTGTTAAAGTTGATCACAAATAATTAGAATAAAACAAATGAATAATAAAGTATAATAAAATAATCTGATACTTAATAAGGATTCGTCATGACTCATGAATATTCATCGCTTTTTTTTCATTGACAAAATTGTCATCTAACCAGAGTTACAGTAGCAGCAGTAAAACAAGCTGTCTACGGCAATGTAGCGACGCTCAATCTGTTAGCACGTCAACGGCGATTATATGTTAGCATCAAGCTAGCAAACACTAATTCCACTCTGGTACATTTTGTGAGAATATAACTTGTATTCATCGGTTTCTCTGAATGTCTTATTTCTCACATATAATAAGCATGATGTTCTCCTTCCACATCTGTCGTGTCGGAGTGCCTCATCTTCATCAACTGAGAGAGAAGAACGGGAGAAATGTTTGATTTCAGTTTGTAACGCGGCCTCGGCTTCTCGGATTAGTCAGCTCATCATCCCCGCCCTATCAAAAGCCCCTCAGCATAATGAGGTCACACTCGCCGGACAGTGTATTTTAGGCGGTACCGTTTCACAACATGCAAAGTGACTTTAGCTTGTAGGCCTTCCACGCTGTCTAAACACTAAATGTCAACTTCTCACTATCAGCATGTGTGAATGGACCAAAAGAGAAATAATGAAGTGTAGCTAAATGAAAGTGATTTCATGAACTTACACTTTTCATTTACTGAACTTTAAAACAGTAAATCACATTTAAAACATATCTAGGATCACCAGCAGAGCAGATAAAGAACTGAACATTAGGATAGTAACATTTTTACTATGGGTGTTCTAAGTTCATAGATATGCAACTAGCACAACAGCCTTTTTAGAGACATTAGTCACAGGGTTATTAAAAGAAAAAAAGAAAAAGAAGAAGCAGCTTTCACTTTATAGTTTTGCCATTTCAAATGACCGATGACGTCAAAAAGCAGAGCGAAAAAGAGCTTTTGTTTTTGTCAGTCTTGTGTGTCTTCGAGATAAAATGTAAGTATACGGGTGACGCCAAGTTTTCATTTTGCCTAAATGTGCACCCGACTGAAGGATAACATGCCTTTACTTCAGTAACATTACTAACACTGTGGCCTCACTCCTTTAAGCCTTCACCGGGCCTCTGAATGCACAACGTCTTCACTGGCTGTGACTGACTTTTGATAACAGCGTTGCCAAGGTTACATCACTAGCATTATCCCCTACCCTGCAAACACTTGTACCCACAACTTTGCCAATTACGCATGCATGCTTGCACACGTACAAGGCCAAAACAACTGAGTGCTCTCATATGTCAATGTCAATCAAGGCTGGAGTGAAATATTGACTGGCTCTACACTTGCATTCCACTCATCTTTCTCTTTCTTCTCTCGAGGCTTATTCACATCTGTCATAAAAAAATAAAACAACTTGAACTTTCTAAACATCAACTTCAACTACCTGAAAATTAACTACACTTGGAAAAAAATGAACCAGGTAACTTATTGACATTATTATTATAATTTTTTTTTTTAAACATATGGTTAATTTATACCTAATTCCTAACTTTATTTCAACAGCCAGCCTCAAAACAAACCTTTGGACAGAGCGTCAGAGTTTAAGCAACAATTAAATAAAGTTTGTTATGCCTAACACTGTAAGAAATGTGACATCATTCTGCTAATATTTAACTAGGTCCTCTGCAGGAGGTGTTTTAACACAAAGAGCTCATTCTGCAGGTGTTGGTCTAAAGTATGTGTTCAATCTGAATCCTTTTTTTTTTTTGCAGCTTTTTTAAAACAATCGAGGGAGGTGAAACCACATGGGTCTTATAGATATTTCTATAGGTAAGAGAATCAAACTTTTTTTTTTTTTTTTTTCCCAATAACTCGTGCTGCGCTTAACTGTTCCACTTGGTCAGATGAACGTGGTCAATTATTCTCACACTGTAACACTGTAAAAAGCTGCCCTGGCTGTGCAGGTGGTTTCTGTGGTGTAAGGTCAGTTGTAGTCACATGATCTCAAATTGCATTTCTGGGAGCAGAGATGCAATACAAAAAGCTTTTTAGAAGCGATAGCAGTCAGACAGACAGCTTTGCGGTTATGACATGAACTGAGGCTGTTCTCGTCCTCTGTGGAGTGGTTCGAGTCCGGCCTCTGTACTTTGCTGCATGTCGTCCCCTCCTCTCTCCTCCCAAATGTTTCCTATGTCTCTACAGCTGTTCTACCTAATGTAGACAAAATCCACCCAAAAAATATAACTTACAGTGTTGTATATTCACTAAAAACACGACTGAATAAAAAGCCAGGGTCGCAGTGTTACAACTGTCAGCCTCTTTTTGTGTTGGTTGCAGTAGCAAAAAGTCCAGCAGGCCACATTCAACAGATGCCAGCTGAGTCAAACAAACTGGAAAGGGGCTTTTTAATAACAGCTTTGGCTTCGTCTTCCTAATATTAGAGATCTGAACTAAGACCTCAAAGGAGGAAGGAGAGGACACAAAAGAGTGTCTTGTCTTCCTATCCACTCACATATTGCTGTGTGTGAATCTCACAGGAAACTGGGGGGGTCAAACTGCAGCAGACTTTTTTTTCCGAGAAGTGAAGCTGTGAAATGAGTCTCCCCTGTGAAAGAGGTTGATACAGACATGTTTGTTTCCCCTCACTGCTTTGTTAGCTTACAGTATGTTGACTGCTGTAATTTACGCAACAATGTACAACTTTGAATCGCTTGAATTCATCTTATGAACTTCCCAGTGTTACTAGCATGCTTTAACGCCATACAGTAGCTCCTTTATTACCGTTTGATACCTTTCAGGGATGAGATGTTTTGTCAATAAAGAACATCTGCCGTGGTGAGACAACACACTAAGTTCACGTACAGTTTGGTAAAGCTTTAACAAACAGGACGTGTGGGCTTTGTTGTATTCATTATAACAGCTCGTCCTTTAGAGGGCTCATATGGTACAGAACAATACAGTTTAGGCTAGCTAATTAGCAGGCGTTAGCTAACAGAGTCTAAACTGAAAAGCTTAGTTAGCGACGCCAGACCTGCCTGCAGCTAGCTTAACGCTAGTTAGCTTTTGTGAGCTAGCTGCCCCCCCACCCCCCCATTTGGCATCCAATGAGCCTGCTACCATGTACGCGAGTTCACGTACGTACCTTGTCCATCAGTTTCCAACATTTCTCCACTGTCTTCTTATCCACGGCCCCGGGCTGGTGATGGGAGTGGAGGTGGTGATGGTGTGGCTGAAAGGCATCCTTCATCATACCTATGAGTCCTCCGCCTTTCTTCAGGTTCCCTGCCATGTTCGAGAGCTCGGCTACACCTCGGCCAGAGCGGCAGACAGGAGGGGCAGGAGGTCAAGGGGGGACCGAACCGCCCGTCTCGCGTTAGCCAGACCTGGCTATGGTGATCCGGCACCCCCCGGCGAGGACAGCGCCCGAGTGGCGGCGGATTCGAGCCAGGGTCCGACAAGGAGGGGAGGGGGGGTAAAGGATGGGAGGGATGGCTATCGCATAAAGTCTCCCATCCGTGAACCTAACACCAGCTAAAAGGAGAACAAGTCACTCACACCCTGTGCTGCTGCTGCTGCTGCTGCAGCTAGCCGTGTCTCTGCAGCAGGGACCCACGCAGGCTAATTAGCAGAGCACAGATCTGACTCTGCTTGCCCTCCGCTGGGCGACGACGACGACACCGCGTCTCTTGCAAGAGTCCTGAATGTATCTCCTCTCGATAAACCCCGACGTCGTTCCCCTTTTTTTGTCAGCAGCAGCAGCAGCTCGTTTTGCCTGAGCTGTGCTTTAACGGGAAGTTGAGTGTCTGCTGTGTGTGTGACAGTGTCAGCCCTCTCTTCTCCTCTGCGGGCTGAGGCTGACGACGCAGAGCACACACGCTGATGATGACCGAGAAGAGGAAGTTGCACCGAAAAAAAAATAACGCGAAAGCTTCACATATCCGTAACATGAGAAAATAAATACATGTGGAAATGATACATTGCCCCAGTGTTTTTCTTTTCCATCGTGACGTGTTGCCTATGTGCGGCCCTTGCCTTTCCTGTACGTCCCCTTCCGTTTGCACCCTCCTCCCCCTCCCCGCACCCTCTTCACAACCCCAAACTCCACGCCTTCTCCACGCGCGCCCACGAGTCGTGAATTTTTTCGGGCGCGCGCTTCAGCTTGTACAGCGTTCATAAAAGGTTGAGGTGATGCTGAATGGTGCATTGCATTCCAATAGAGCTGGACTCTGTCTCTCCTGACAACAAAACGTATCTCACTAAAAGTAAGGATCCCATTACATGGCCAAATGCGCACGAGATAAAAAAAAAAAAAAAAAAGTTGCCCCAGCCCAGTAACTTTGTGATTGGTTGTTCATAAAGTTAGTCAACTATCAATCAAGCTTGACAGCTACTTCTATGGCAACTCACTCGGCAACCAAAGCAAAGCAAGCAACAAATGCTCATCCCTGTTGAGTGTGTCCATTCAGTGAGCGAAGCTTAAGTTTAGTGTGTGCTTAAAAATCTGAGCAGAAGAAATCATGCCTTCTAAGAAAAAAACAAAAAAGACCACAAAGAAGGTTCCCGAAAAATGTAAAAATATTTTTTCAAGATCAGAACTATAGCCTATTTATTTCCTTTGTTGATTTCTTTTGTTCACAACCTTTGAATCTTGTTGCAGGTGAAAATGATTTAGAAGAAAAGTATAGGCGCAGTGTTTTGGATATAGCCGTCCTACAGGATCATATTGGTGAGCAGAAACATTTTATTTAGCCTGTTGTGTTTAACGCCTGTTGAGGTCAATGGGTCGCACAACTTTCATTATAAATCTCATACAATCACATATAAAGTTCTAAAGGTACAATTATGTAGGCTATTGCGCTAATAACGCCTAATGGATGCTTATATTTTAGTCATTTCAGTGGCAAAAAAAAGATTAAACATTGAACACGGTCCTTTCTAATTTTCACCTTCCATTTTACATTAAAAATCAAAAATCTTAATATCCTCACTTTTGGTGTGATGTAACCAGCAAATATTTTGCCTTTTTTCTGACTTATGGTATATGACTTAATTATACTATTATTTAGTTTTCTATTTTCTGAATGCAAATTACCCCTCTAATCAATGCAATTTCTGCCTATGAAGAGCACACTGATGTGAACATTATGCATGCATGTGTTTGTGTGATTACCACAGCTATACAACGTGAGTCTGCAATAAAGATCCAGTCTGATAGAGTCGACCTGAGGAGACGGATGAGAGACACGGAGCAGAAGCTGCAGCACGAGAGACAAGACCACAGGGATGTGAACTCTGGTATGCTACAGTTGAGGCATGAAACAACAATTAGTCTCTCCTTTAATAACCTGAGATAAAGCCTGGGTCCCTTTGGGATGCAAGAACAAGGGGGCGTGTTTGCCAAGGTTAGGGTAATTTTTGGGGAACAAAAAGTCTAATTAGCAGGGTGCCTAAGCTGATTGCTAAATTAGCTGTGCAAAGGGAATCTGCAATGAAGGCTAACTACAAATATCTTGTAGACCTCCGTCAACAGTACAAAACTATGCAGACAGAGCTGAGCAGCAAGGTGAAGAGGCTGGAGAAGGAGGTCAGCCAGCTGAAAGAGGAACTTGGTATGAATACATGAAATATTAACATATAAATAGACTTAAGAGAGCCGGATGAAATTAACTGCATTCCTGTGTTTGTTTGAGTGTGTAGTCCTGTGTCAGAATGAATTGAAGAGAGAGAAAAGAGAGCGCGAGCAAGTTGAACAGGAGAAGGACACCGTCATATCTGACCTCTGTCATAAAATGGACAACATGGAAACTGACTATGAGAAGATCCTGCATGTGAGTTACAACACTATAATCCCCACTTGTCACTGTCCTACTCTACATGCTAGAGTCTCCTTCGGTAAGACACTGAATTCTACATTTCTCCCTCTGGCATTAATATTGAAGTTTGAATTCGTAATAATGGGAGTAGTTAATACAGATGGCTACTTTTCACGGTAATGCAATCTACAATCAGTGTATGAATGTGTTTGTGAAAGGACGAATGTAACATGTATTGCACAAGCACTTTGAATAATCAGAAGACTAAAGAAGTGCTTTATAAGTAAAGTCAATTCACCAATTAATAACAACCGATAAACTGTAAGCCACGAGCAAGCCCAGTATTGTGAACCTGTGTATGTGTTATTTAGTGAGGATGAACGATGTGTTGCTGTCCCAGCTGGAGGGCAGCTTTGTCCCCATGACTCTTCACTTTTCTGTGCTGAATGTTCGTGACTTAATCTAGATTAGGTATTTAATCTAGGCTCTTAAATGAGATCAGCCCTTATCTATTTTCACTCAGTAGAACAAATTATCCATAAGATCATGTTTGTGCTTGGGATGGTGGCCCTGTACCAACATTAAGATGTGAAAGTTAACATGTCAATGTGTAAATGCACCAACATAATTTTTTTTTTTACAACCTGAGACTCAAACAAAACTTAAAATACTTTAAATCGTTTCCCAACAACAGCACAACAGTTAATTGGCCTTCTCCAGTCCAACATTAAACCAACCATTAAGAATCTTTCAATTAGAATTCTTTGACCAACACCTGGCCTTAAAACCACTAAGTTTGTCTCGTCCTGTTTCCTGCAATTTCAAAAAACACCTCCAAAATCAAAACAATGCTCTCCCATCCAGATCTTGAAATATTAATTCACACTTTCATCTTCTCCCATTTGAATTATTGTGACTCTCAATCATCGTGAAACGTTACAGCTCGTTCAAAATTCAGCTGCCAGATTATTAACACAAAATTTAGAATCCACTTCAAATTCCTGTTTCATAAAAAGCATTGCACGACCTCGCCCCCAGCTATGTTACAGACCTCCTCATTCCATATCCCACCCCTCGTCTATTCATCATCTTGGCCTTTTTTTCCCACCCCCAGCTCTAATTATAAAACAAAAGGTGATTGTTCCTTCGCGGGTTTAGCCCCACTCTCTGGAATCAACTCCCACACACCTTCAGATCTGCAGAATCTTTGGAGAATTTCAAAAAGTGACGAAGAACTCACCTGAACAGACAAACCTTCCTGTAACCCAAAAACCCTTTCTTTTGTGTGTGTGTGTGTGTGTGTGTGTGTGTGTGTGTGTGTGTGTGTGTGTGTGTGTGTGTGTGTGTGTGTGTGCATGTGTTTGTGCATGTGTTTTCCTGATCTTAACATTGCCTTGTTTTCGACGTGATTTATTTCTGTACATTTTTTTTGCACTGTATGAATTGTTTGACTGTTTTAATTGTGAAGCACTTCGTGACTGAATGTTACTAAATCTTACTAAGTATCATGTTGTTGAATAATCCCTTGTGTTAACAGAGCATTAAACTCACTTTCCCCACTTTAGAGAGAACAGCTGAACCTGTGCTGTAAACAGCTTTACAAAAAGCCTCACACTGTTTACAAACTGCAAAACATTTTCTTAAATGTCATAAGCAGGCGTTTGGATCTGTAGGAAAAGGTGAACTTTAAAAGTTATGTTTTGGCTGTACAAGGACACACAACATTGATCTTCAAGTAAGCCTGGATGAACATACAAATGAGTATTCATTAAAACATACAAGTCACAGAGATGATCTGAAGTAAAGCACAGGAGGTTCTTAAGCTGTTGGAACATGTTTCCTTGGTCCAACTGGACTCTTTTCATGCAACACCAACATGATGTAAATGTTATGCTAACCTATATGTGCATAATAATAACTCACCTAGGCACAATACAACTCCTTGACGTAAATGACATAGAATGGGGGTCGGCATGGACAGTAGATGCAAATTTTCCGAGAGCAGATCTTTAAAGATAAGTGGTCAAGCCGGAAGCCCTTTATCGTAGCCTGTGATTATGCAGCCATGGTTTTTTAATAAGTAATTATCATTATTTCTGTTTCTCCTTGTGTGACAGAGAATGTCATTATGTCTTTTTTTCCATGCACGCAGTCCTATAACTAATCAGAGTTTAAAGTGGTTAAAGGGAAGGAAGGAGATCAGGTTAGACAACTGGGTGAGTTAAAGGGAAAACTTGAGGTCACATCTAATTTTCAAAGATTTTTTTTGCCCCTGCAGGATACTCTGGACAGGCTGAGTTCCCAGCTGTCTGTGGCTGGACAGGGATGGAAGGGTAAGAACAGAGCGCTTCATCAAAATCACCAGGACCTGCTCTCTGAATTTGGCCTGAACGCTCTGAACATCTAAAAGACAGACTAAAAAGATCCTGAGGCAGCTGCTCCTCTCGATGAGAGACGTGTTTGTTCTGTTAAATTACACCGCTACATGTTTGTAAAAGTGAAAGACATTTTAAAATTTCAGCTCATGAATAAGTATGCCTGAAGCTGTGGCTGTCGGTATTATATTTCATCACCAGAGAACAAAATAGATTGATCTGCATGTATACATAGTTCACCATAAAGTTTGTGTAATGTCGTTTAATGGCCACTAGATGTAGCAGATGACCGTTTATGGTTTCAAAGATGGTCTCTGGAAAAAAAAAAAAAATGATGTGTACTATCCTGTATAAACACAGCTGAAAAATAAATCAACAGCCATGTTAGCAATGATGACAATAAGAATACCATGTTGTGATCAGTGGATAAGATACCATATATGGTAGTACAGAAAGTTTGATGTAAGCCGGTAACATGAACATTAGACAATAAGGTAAACTGTAATAATTCTAGGCTGCCTTGTTTTATATCAACATACAGATGCGAGAGAGGGATATTCAAACAGTAAACTAAAAAAAAGAAACATCAATATGAGGTGGAAATAACAGTTGACAATAACAAGAAGAATGCGAAATAACAGTTAATGATGCAGAAAATATGATGAATCTGCTCAAATTCGATAAAAGTGAACTTTCCCTGCGGGGAGCCACATAAACATTTAAGGCTTTCATTCATGCAACTTTTTCACAGCCCACTTTGATTTCTTATCCTATCGATTACTCTGGGATTACGATTCTCAATTAAGACTGGAGCTCAAGATGCCTTGATCTGAGAACCACATTTTTTTCTTCTCAAAGCATAATGAGCCTTTGCTTTCAGAGTCTGTGTTTTTGATTGTTGGGGTTTGAGGTGCTTTGGATGAAATGACTATATGCATAGTGCATCTGTTGGCAGAGAACTTGCAAAAATGTTACTACTTAGCAAAAGGTTAGCCTTGTGCTAAGTAGCATTATCTGTCATATCATAATGTATTTGTTGTATTTACAGTAAATGCTGATGTAAAATACTCTGTGTTGGTCATTTGGGGCTGAAAGTTCGAAGTAAACACTAAAAATACCAAAAGAGGAATGTGAAATTCTCCCTCAAATATACATAAAGTCAAAGGACAGATGTATTTGTGCAATGTGCATTTGTAAGGCATGATAAGAATGTGGAACCACTGGTTGGAGCTCTAAGAATGCGCTTGCTGGTAAATGTATTCATTTGTTACAATGTAACTCTTAAACTGTAAAGTACGTTCAGAAAAAACATACCTTTCCCCTTTAAAATTCAGTTAAGTTAAAATGTAAAATTGCATAATATGGAACCTAAATTATTTTTAGGCTAAATAGAAAGAGGGTAAATCATCCCTTTCCTAATTGTAGTTGGAGTTCATGATATACACTACATTTATATTCATATTCAGGTTAAACATTTTCACAACCAGCAGGTGTTTAGTCCATGATAAATGGATAAAAAGGATGTTCTGATTAAAGCCGGAGTCATTATGAAGCATGACAAATAAGCACTCTAGGTGAACACTGACTTTTTATGACAATTCCAAAACACCTTGAATAACTGCTTTACCTTTTCAAAAGAAATTAAATGAACTTTTGTAGTTTTTCTAGGCAGAACCCTGTTGATTGATTTCCACGATAAAAGCTGTCTGCTTGACTTTTTTCTGACGAATATCTGAAAATATGCACAGGCTTTCTCTGGAATTTGACTTGGCTGTCTGTTCAGCTTTTGGGCAGCGATGCAATGAAAGGCCCTCCAGCTGATGAATCCAGATGCCCACACTGATTTCCCAGGGAGCCCAGGGCATTAGAGAGAGCTTATACAAACACACCAACACAATGAACACACACTCACTCTCGCCCCCACACAGAAACACAAAATTAGGTAATCAATGCTTCCCCATCTGTGGTGCCATCGATCAAGGTGAGAATGAATAGTGAGAGAACAAAACACAAAGTAAATGAAACTCCATTTTATTTCTCTGAAAGACAAACAATGCCAAGATGTTTTGGTCAATAAGTTCAACAAAAACTGTCAGCAACAAAAGGCTGTATAGCAGCCTTGACAGTGCTTCACCTTGGACGGTATTCTTTCACTCTGAATACCTTTTCTTTCAGTACACCCCAACATCATCAACAACAACAAGCCTTTTGCAATGGAGTGCGAGCAAATCAATTGGAAGCCCTCACTTAAAAATGTGTGCCTGCCTCACTGTGAATTAGTGCAGTTCCACTGGTTGACTGCTTTCTCTCTCAATTGGTGTCCTTAGATGTGCTGCTCATTAGGGGCTATTATAGGGCGGATGTACACATGCAGGCTGTTAACCTTGGGAAATCTGCAGGCGTATGTTAAAGAGATAAAACCTTGGCCTTGAAAATGATATGAATAGATTTGAGAATTTCTATTAAAAGGTAATTAAGTCATTCTGCATAAAAGTCTTTGAATTAATGAATTATCAATAGAGAATGTATATAAGCATCTTATGTGTCAAGTTCAGGCGTCGTAGAAGTGAAAGCAGATCGGGAGCAAAAAGGAGTGAAGCAGATTTGCACACACCTCTGCAGGCATTCGGTGCACCACGAGGCCTCCATAAATCTAGCAGCAGTTCAGCACGTCACTGGTGGGTAGAGAAGTGATGAGTTTATGAACCTGGAGCAGCAGAAGCATGAGCATGGTTAAATAAACTTGACACAGCAGTGACATACAGGTAGCAGCGAGTGTTGAGGTGTGTTTGTCACTCTTGTTAAGAGTTCCGTAGGTGCAGGGGGGAGATGCACTGAGACGTGCAGTTGGTGAATAAACTTATCATGGAGAGATGGTAAGACTGGCACTCAGAGGAGAGAGAGAGAGAGAGAGAGAGAGAGAGAGAGAGGAATCTGAATGAAACCATAAACTAGATGCACTTTGTTGTTTGGCGTTCACTCACTATTCTGAGAAGGCAGAACCACTCACTGAAAATCACATTGATGGATGGACTACGGCTGAGTGGATGCAAATATAGCACATGAGTGAGTTGCTAAACTCATTACCCCAACATTAAAACTTCACACCCACGCAAATCCTCAGCTCTTTAACAAATTCACAAGTGTACAGATGTTGATTTGGCTCCTGGTGAGAAAGGGGAGGTTAATGCATCATTTCCCTCTGGTTCACTCAGCAAATCATCACGTTAATTCAGCAAGAAACTCCATGTACAGTATCTTCATAGTGCAAAAACACAACAACACGAGTACTGTCTGAATATTCCTTCTGGCTGAATATTAAAATAAGAAAACAGAGTGCACTCAAAGGCTTTTAAGCATGGCAGATCTGAACAGGATTAGAAGGTTGAATAAGTTCAAGTAAGAGAAAAGACAAACCCAGAACCCCCACAGAAGGTTGTTTTTAGAAATGTATTTATAATGGGATAAAAATGTCAACATAAGAAAATAAAGCATATAAAATATAGCAGCCAATCCCTGCCATCTGACTCAGAGGTCTCCCAGCGAAGGCTGTCCAGTGTTTCAGTGGGATTTGTTTTAATTCTTACTGCACTGCTTGTCCTGCCTTCAAGGTAATTGGCAATCTCATTCCAACTACGCTTGATTTAGCACCCCTGTAAATGTTTTCAGTGTTTAAGGAGTTAGCATCGGGTGCAACGAGAGCCTCCCCACTTTCATGAGTTTCAAAGTAACATTCAGCAAATGGGTAGAAACTTCTTTTATAAAACGCATAAAGAAATTTGGTTTTCTTTCTTTGCTATTTTCTTGGTAATTTCCCTCGAACCACATATTATATAAAGAAGTATAGAAAGTTTACTGTCTGTGAGGAGGTATTGTTTTTAATCAAATGCTCACAAACTTCCTTGTGTGCATTTGTATGTGTCTAAATGTCTGTAGTGTGTCCATATAATCCTGATACACGTGTAGGTGTGTGTAATGACTGTTACAACACTTTGAACCATTACTGGGGAACCCTGTTGATCAAACTGTATTTACACACCAACTGTAAGACATCAACTGGTAATTAGTTGACAGCTAAATGAATTGGCACTATTACTACACTTTTGGAATTCCCAATAATTTTTTTGGGTTGCCAGATTCAGACACCTCTGCATTTTTGTAGGATTTCAGACACGCTGCAGACCTGAGTCTGAACACTGTGTGATCACTGAAATCAAAGAAATGGCGCGCACACAAAAAACACACAAATAATAAACCATATACATTTGGTATTTTTGTTGCAAAAATGTTCGAAACCATGACTTTACTGGAAACTCTGTAGAAGAATAATGATGCTGATAATGCAGTTTACTCCAGGTCTGTCAGCAGCAGATGATCATAGTTTCACCTGTTCACCAGCTTTTGAAACAGCGCACCAATCACAGCCCTTCATGCAAGAACAGGGGCTCAAAATACATAGAGGCGCTTTGGGTGAGGTCATTTATAGAGATGTTACTGTGCCGGTGAATAAAATAAAACTAGGATTCAACAAGGCAACAGTTGGAACACACACACACATATGCTGTATGATACACATATAAACACATCAAATCAATGTGTATAACATTACAGGGTACTTTAGATTTATTTGCAAAAGGATGGATTTTGTTATCTGATATTTCATCAATTCTCACTTTTTTACCGTATACAAACTGTAACACTAAAGATGCACAATTATGGCTTGCTTTTTTTAATGTCTTTAAGGACCCTTTAGGCAATTATTTTCAAAGGTTTTTGTTTTTATTTTGGTGTCAGTCTACTATTTGAGTTCAATGGATATACCTTGATATTTTATTGGTATTACACCAGTTTTGTCATTCCTTTGTTGTTTGAAAGATCGTTGTACGGGAATCTGGGAGCAGTCAGAACATTCAGGAACTAAGAAGGTTGTAGGATGACTTCTCAAAGAGTCAAAGAGATATGCCATTGCCTTGTTTTGTTCGTTGGTAGATGCTAGGGGCAAGTTTGGATTAGAAAGGAAAAGGTTTTGATTTGTGTGTAGGTGGGGTAAGCCGTTTTGATTGTGTGACATATGAAAAAAAAGATTTGATGGAGAGTAAAGTATAATAAAAAAGAAAGACAGAGGTTGCTACTATAAAGAGAGTATGCAGAAAACCTTCAGGTAAAAAAATGACAGACAGTGAACATGGCTTATAAAAATACAAGAGAAACTGCAGCAGTAACTTCAAGCTGTGTGGAGTTCGGTGGCCTAGTTCTGAGGAATGATGATTGACGGCATTTCATTTTTTAAATGATGGCTAGATCAGAAATAAAAAGGGGCATGTAGACATAAGACTGACAGCTGATTCCCCTCTGTGCAACAGCCAGGCTATCAAAAAGGTCAGTTCAATGAGAAAACATTAAGTCACAGTCTTTGTTGAATGTAAACTAAGAATAATGTTGCTGGTGGTTTTTGTGTCATTATTTTACTTCTGTAAGTATGGTTGATATCAATGGTTCTCAACTGGTGGGTTGGGACCCAAAAGTGGGTCATGGAGTTGTTAAAAGTGACTTAAAATCCAAAATTTGCTCTGTCATATGTTTTGTACCGGCTGAGGTCCAAACTGCATCGTTTTTCATAAAAACAAATCTCATTGGTTGAAACCATTTCCAAAATGTTGCTGTCAATTTCTTCACAAAGGACTTTGTGGTGGGTCCTGAGGCGCGACCAGTTGAGAACCACTGGTTTATGTGACGCAAACAAAAAGAACTACACCAATTAATATCGTTAAAAAGATTTAAATGACAACTTTACCAGTCTGCCCTAGATTTTTACCACTTCCAAAATCAGCTGACTTTAGTCAACTAAAAAAGATGTTTTCTCTTTGAGCCTAATCAACACATTCACAGTTAGATTTGCTATGTTTTTTATTTTAGAAATAAAAGAGTTATAATGTTGAGGGGCCTCTAGGCTGTTCTGAACTGAACTACTCCTCCGATGCAGTGTGTAAACATCACAGCCAATAAAAGTTTAACTGCTTTGACATTTAACAGAATGATAGTCAACTGCTGATATAGAAACCCATTTATGTTATAAGGGAGCTTCTTTGTTTTTGAGTTTGTTGTGATACGTATTGAGTTTCATAACCACACCTGTTTATTCTCATAAAATGGAATCATTTTTAAATATGTGAGATGGAGAAAATCAGAGCTAACCTCGAGCAGACAGTGTGTGCTTTGCAGGAGACAGTAGAAATACGTTGAAGTGACAGATCACAAAGAGGACTAGTGCAGAGACAATAAATGTTTCATAGTGTTTAAGATGTCGGACAGATGGAGTAAGAGAATTAATGGATGCTGTTGTGTATGTGTGTTGTGTGAAGCAATAACCATTTTAAGCAGGTATTCAAAACAGGAAATCATTCTTTCAGCGACTCAGCCACCAGCAAACGAGCACTCAGCAAGCTCCTGCCTACACTTCTGGACATGCATCGCTGTCTTTCAGAGATACCAACAGTTAAAACTTTTTTTTTTTTTTTTTAATAGAATATCACTACTATAAAAAAATGTCCATTTGTCTGAGTGTCTCTGTTTGTTATTCTAGGTTCAGTTTGTTGTCTTCTCAAGGCCGTGGTGCTCTCTCCAGCCACAAGATTATACTTGTGGTTTTTGGCACTTTCAAAATAAAAGGATTTGAAGATTGACCTTGCGTTAGACAAGTTTGTCTTTGCAGCTCTTCAGAGGCAATATACGTTCATACAGTAAACTGACAGATAAAAAAGGAACTTGTTGAAAGTTTTCTTTTTTTTTTTTTTGAATTGAATAACAATATTCAGTACTAATAATTCAACAGAAGACAGAAATAATTTAAAAAGAAGAAAAAAAAGGAAAGAGCACAATGATAAATGACTGAAAATACTGCATAGTACAAATGCCCCATAGCCGTTTTTGTCCGTACAGCTTTACATGGTACAAAGGGCCAACAGGGACAGACAACAATGAGACAGACTCATCAGTTTTTCCTGTGTTCAAGGTACAAATTCAGCCAAGGAGATTCCAAAACTGCTAACTGGCCGTGCCTCCAGGGCAGAACGAAATGTCCTTTGTTCTGCCTCCAGAGTAGAACAAAGAACAGCATCGTCCTGTCCTTTATGGTAAAACTCTGATCAGCTGAACCAAAACACCATGTGATCTCTGATCCCTGAAAAGCAGGTGGCTGCTAGGAAAGTCAGTCCCGTTGGAATCACTTGCCGTTATTCAGGTTCACTGCTATTTGTGGTCTTGTCCCACTCTATACTCTCCTCACTGTGCGTGGGAGATGGAAGGGTCCCTGTGGCCCCTCCAGGACGCATCCTCAATCCCTGGAAGCGTCGACATTCAGGGCAAATGCGGATGTGGCTGCAGCCCCTTGCAACCAGGGCGGCCTCCTGCGCCAGTCTGTGGGAGAGGGGTTCAGGCAGTCCGGTGCCCCCGCACAGCTTCCCATTGCTGAGGCTGACGGCGGCGGCTCGCGCCCGACGCTCCTCCAGGGGTAAGGGCCGCGGTCGCATCAATGAAGAAGACCGTCGACGCCTCACCTGCAAGCTGTCGCGACACAGGACGATCCCTCGGAGCTCCCGCAGCATCTCCTCGCACACTGACTGCTGCAGGCACACACATAGGGAGAAAAAGAGAGGGAAGAGGGGATAAGAGAGGGAGAGAAAGGGAGAGAGGCCAGACAACTCACTGACTGACTGATGATTTCAGGACAGACTGATGGACATTATGGACACAACACAAACATTTCATAGTTATTTTTAAAAAATAGTTTATGGTGAGAGATCAACAAAGAGATGGTGTCGCTTCAGCACACAGCATTAAAACTAAGATTGCATGGAGACATACTGTAAAGGTAACTTACTCTTTCAATACACAGACTTGATATTAACATTACGCCTACTGGACGGCAATTCAGTGCATACTGCATGTAAACTGTGCGTTCACTATAATTTCATTGTCGATACTGCCGCTCAGGTCAACACAGTAGAGGCTTACTCGAACTTCAAACAGGTTTAAATCACACAACTTAACACCCATTCACACACAACGTCAACAAGCTGAGTGGAGAATTGAATGATGCCTCTTAAAAAGAAGAAATCACATGAGTAGGTTTTTGACTTTCACATTCTGAATGTTTATTGAGTTAAAATCACAGTGCGGAGTCCATGAAAAGACATTTATCAAGTATGTTTTTCTGTTTTTTTTAAAGGAATCACATCAGATTATATTACCATATCATATATCAGAACACTGCATGCACATCTTTCTCTGGAATATTTGTCAACAACATAATCATCAGCAGCGAAGATGACCTCCTTCACAAACAAATCTGAACACTTCCTGGCAACTACAATGGACTGGTAAAATTGCCTTATCTTTTCAATAGGTAGGAGTTCAGTCAATGGATTGGAGACACTCCTCATGTTGCTTCCTAATCCTCACTCTTAATGTAGCTACAATAAAATCTGAACCTCAACGTATATTTTTTTAGAGACGTCAACAGTTTTTCTGAATATAGTAATCACACACTATTTGTGTTTAGCACTTTACACAAGCAATTATAACATTCTTTTGTCTACAGAAAGTATCATTATTGAGATCCCCACCTCTACGTCCCACATGTGGGTGTGTTGACGGTCAAATATTGACCGACAATTTGATTTTCAGGTGAAGATGCATGGGCACACAATGGCAGACATCTCTCCAGTAAATAGATGATTTCATTAAGGCTGGGATAAAGCAACCACAGTTAGCTTTAAGAGTGAACTCTCATTGCATGTGTTCACCAACAATAAAATCCAGCTACAGTCAGTGTTATATATAATGCACCATATTATAAGTAGAGAGTATATGAATGAATCTTACTGCTACAAATAGAAAATATTCCATATATGCATTTACTCTTCGTGAGGTATAAATGAGGTATATCTTTGGTTTTGTGCTGTTAATGGCTCATCAGTGGTACTGATGGTGCCACATGTCACCCAAAGGAGGCGCCTGCTACACTTGCTATCAAAGCTAGAAGCTGGAAAGCCTTGCTGCTCCCCGAGGGTGAGGGTACCAGGGAGGGGAGAGGGAGACAAAGCAGATGCAGGTTAAATAGCCCTCTCTCACCTCATCTCCTGGCGCCTGCCTTAACATCCAGACAAACTCCAGCACTGCCATGAAGATAGCCACCAGCAGGCCGCACACCAGCACCACGAAGATACCGCCAATGTTCTCCATTCCCAGACCTGGAGACAATGGGAGAGGGTGGGGCAGAGAGGACAGGAAAAGGGATTTGTTGAAGTGTTGTTCCAGACACAAGCTGAAGTGAAGCAGAAGAACAAGCAGATTAGCTGGAGTTAAACCTTTGGCACGGTGGTCCTCTTCTTTTGGACACTTGCCACCATCCCACCACTTCCTCTTGAGGATCTCCAAACGATTGTCCTCCTGCATTTTGAGGATGGCTAGGTCAAACTCATCACGGTACACTGACCCTGAAGGGTAGACAGAAAGGTGATAAGGTATTTAATTCTATTCATGAACATAGGTATGTATGTTTTTAGGGGACCTTATTGGTTGTATTAAATCAGCATTTAACTATTTTTGGAAAACTCCAAACAAAAGGATTAGGAAAGGATTCTAACTATAGGATTTAAGGGCTTACATCCGTTTAGATGTGTTCTACAGGTCACATCACAGTGTGCAGCACAGGAAATGATCCACTAAACACTGGCTTTATCTGTCCTTTAAAGATCACAGCAGTCAAAATTAATCTTGTTTACTTTAAGGTGTGTTTCTCTCCCACAATTCAACCTGAGATCAAAGTGTAAGGAAACACAGAGTGTTGGTGTACACTCTGAGAGCAGTGAAGGGAGCAATATTTCACGTTCCTTTTTCTCTTCCTTACTTCTGTGATCACAGCAGGGAAACAGCTGCTCTTTTTTAAAACTGTAGTACTTAGATTTTTTTTTATTTCCGAAATTTCTCACTGTTTGCATCACTTTCCCCCATGATAGCAACTAATAGTTTGGCTTTTCTGAGGCTTTACTTTTCAATGTAATGCACTAATGTGACGTTTATGGTGTATCCTCCAACTAATACCCTTGCTCTTCAATTCCCCTTTCTTAGCTTTAGTATAAATCAGTTCCTCTCTGTATTGCTTTAAACTTAAACCAGTTTAAGACGCTGTTATCAATCAGGTCCTCCACCTGTGTGAGGACACGGTTAACTTTTTCTTTATCTTTTCTATTCTTTTGACCCATTTCCCCTCCACACTATTATCCTCCACTCACCCAGCGGCATGCCAATTCCATAGCCCTTGGTGTCCAGCAGTCCTCCAATCTGCGTCAGGTTGCAGTTCCTCTGACGGTAGTACTCGTTCATCGTACTCTCTAACAGGTAGGCATAGTTAGAGTTGAGGACGCGGGCGATGCCCTCCTCCGTGCTCTTTACAAACACACTGGGCTGTTTTGAGTGCATGAAGTTCCACATACGCTGGTAGGTCTGGTAGCGAGAGTTCTGTAGCGGCCAGACACAATCAATGGTTTAGATTAACACAGACTCAGATGTGGGAGACAGTAAACAGTCATACAAAGTTATACACATTCTTCCATTTTTTCAGAAGAGCAGATTTGTTTTCATTTCCTTTTTTTCGTTTCCCCCTCTGATAAGATTTTATTCAAACCCTTCTTAAACCCTCCCAAAGGTGTTTTGCATTCAAAATGTAGATGTTTGTTTGGCAGCATTATTCCTTCTCCTTGTGTAGGATCAGAGATTAGAACAGAAGCCTCAGTTAACATCCTAACATGTCCTCGACTTTCACTTGGCGTGTCTTCCCGGAGTTATTCAAGGTCCAGTGGACGTGAACGTGTAATGAAAGACAAGGATAATGTCCCTTTCTCCTTTCCTCTATACATCCTTCACTGTCTCTTTCTGTGTAACACTCTCGGGAGGTCAAGTCTTGAGAGCAAAATAGTGGATCGTGTGTGCCTCTCTTAAGGACTTGGACAGTGCCACATTTCCCCAAGGATAGTGATATTGAACGGTTGTGTCGCGAACAGACAGGAAACAGATAAAACCTGTGGTTAGATGGGAAAGACAGGAAGGACAGGAAGGTGATGAGAAGGATAACACAGCTGATGGCCCATTGATCACTGCAGGTGATCTTAGGTGTGTATACACGAGGGTGTGTGGCCGTTTAATAGCATAAACAATCGATCATATGCAATTATGTGTTTAACCTCTGACCTGAAAGAAGGTCATTGTGGAGCCGCCGTGCATGGTGCCGTACTCTATCGCTGTCTGATCCGCCAGGTCGTCTACGGACTCGATGGGGACCTCCATCCTCTGCACTGTCAGGAAGGCAGCCAGGTTGGCAGTGTAGGATGAGATGATGATTAATGTGAAGGCCCACCTGTGGGAGAGAGGCAAGGGACAAGAACATATGTATTCACCTACAAAAGTATGTAAATGTGGAAGCAGGCGTATGAAGACGGATTGTCTGGGTAAAAATGTAGGAGGATAACAGAAAAACTGCACACCTGAGAAAAGAAGACACTGCAGGACTTTCAGAGGATGACGGGGCAGATGGATGAATGTGGCGGTGGGTACGGATGAAGGTGACAATGTTCAGTTTGGATGAAAGGAATGTAGTTTGTACTGCAAAGGCACACATACACAGACAATGAGGTTGTTTGCGCTTTGCATGCACATCCCTCCTGGGTGATCTGATAATAAGAGGACAGCACTTAAGTACAGGCATTCATCAACAGTCCTACTCCATTGAGTACTCAGAAATCACTTGTCTGCATCGCATGCAAACAGTCGTTGACACAGCGTAGGAGCTTTGTTCTTTAAGTTGAGGGGGCGGTCCTTAATGCCGTCCAGAAGGCATGAATATTTTACACAGCCAAACCAAGTTGGTAATACGCCAGACTACCATGGTAAGTCGAACCAATCCATCTTCAGGATGCTTTGGGGGGCCTTCACGGCTGGCATTCAGGCTATCCACTTGTAATCAGATCACCCAGGAGGGATTTAAATACAAGAAGCCAACAGTCATATTCTCTCCTGTATATGCATGCAGAACTGCCTTCACCATTTCATCTGGAACAAAGATGTCCCCATAATCTGCACTCAAGCTTCAAGATCAAATAAAAAGATGAAATGTATTCATGATGGAGCAATATGCACAGAATTAAAAAAGAAAAACGCATTTAAATTCAATTCCTGTTTTTGTGTCTCTGTCAAGAATACAAACCAGACTCCGCTGACACATCGTGTTGACAGAGCTCGGGGAGCAATTGTGGATCCTTGCTGCATGAAGCCTCCAACAGGGAACCAAAAACTGTTGCCCAGTGAATACTGGTTGATCAGCAGGTTACAGCGACCTTTTAGACAGGGGTGGGGGTTGTACCACTCATAGGGAGTCAATCTGGGCAGAGTGAGACACAGAGATTGATAACAGAGTAAATCACTGGAGGAGTATAGCCAACAGTAGTGGGAATGAAAGCTGGATTAGGAATTCTGACAAGAGCAAAACTCAAGAGACAGAGCAAATAGAAATGGAGACAGAACGAGAGAGAGAGAGAGAGAGAGAGAGAGAGAGAGAGAGAGAGAGAGAGAGAGAGAGAGAGAGAGAGAGAGAGAGAGAGAGAGAGATAAGGGAAAAAACATCTCTTATGTTCGACTGAGCACAATGTCACCTTGACTCTCTAGAGAGAGAATCAACCTGCTTTTCATTCCCCCTGTGCTGCCTACTTAAACAGAAGAGGTGAAACTATTCTTATTTTCATGTTCAAATGACGCTCCATGAAACTTCAGTTGTGTTGCTCTGTCAGGGGCACATATCCCTGTGATGATACAAAGGTAAATGTCCTTCTGGTCAGCCTTGTTAAACAAAAAAAATACATAATTTATAGTTATAATTTAGCGGTTTAAGAATAACATCAACATTATTATTCTTTCCCGTATTTACATCGTAAGAATAATTGATAGCTGACTGAAAAATTTCCTTTTTGTAATAAAGTGGATTTGTATTCTCAAGATTGAAGATGAGATTCCTGTTTTTCATTTCCCTGGACTGTGATGGAGTTACAGAAAGAAAAACTATAAAGCACTTCATACTAGCTTCTCTAGATAAACCTTGTGATCTACTTATGATGTCTTTATATGGCAAGGCCACAGCCGAAGCTATTGTGCTTTAGAGAAAGAAGGTGTAACGTTTTGGTCCAGTAGATGTCTCCCTAGAGCACCAGCAATTGAATTTGCACAAAGGAGTTATGAAATTGGAACACACAATTATTAAGCACTAAGTGCAAGTGGCAGACAAAATTGTCCTTGTGTCGAGCGGCATAGTTGTGTTAGCAGGCTAATGGTAGTGCTCTCTAGTTTGCTATATAGGTACATATATACGGATTGACCATGATCTAGAAGCGCTTACGTGACATTAAGATTAGCAGTGAGCACAATATGTTATTCTTCTTTTCTGTAGTCCATCACTCAAACAGCTTTTACATTCAGAGTTATGAGCTAGCAGGCCGTCACACTCATTGTAGACAGTCATGACTTAGACAGATATGTACAGAGGATATACTGGATTTTCTACTTTATTTATGTGTAAAATGTCGAACATTCTGCCTTTAAAGCAAGTTCCATTTGCAACATGCTTGTTTATGATATAGTAGTCTGAACACAAAAAAAACAGACAATGCATATTATTTACATAATGCTCATGATCCAATCAACCCACTATTGAAGATCATTTTCATATTCTTCAGTCAAACGCTCTTAAAACTCCCTCTGAGAAGAAATACATCCCCTCCTGTGGGAATAGTCATTTGTTTCTGCTGAGTGATGCGAGATGTATTTATTCATAAGATAATGTTTCCGTTGTATAGGCAATTAAAACACGCAGCATGAGTTGTTTCAGGTCCAGTTCCCTTTCTAACCAGCAGGTGTCAGTTTAACGCTGAGTACGAAACCACAGGGAGGGGAAAAGCTCTCCGCCCTTGATGTTGAAGATCAACTGAAGAAAAGCGAGAGCACAGACACCTGCTTCCTCCTCTGTATAACCCCTAAATAAACCTGTTTGTGTTCTTACTCTCTGTACTCTACCCCTCTGTTTGTCAGTCAATGTTTTCTCTCTTCTCTTCTTATCTGTACTACTGAGCTCTTTACCTGGCCACCAGAAACAGGACGCAGCTGACAGCCAAGTAGGCCAGAAGCATGAAGAGCCAGACTCCAGGAGAGAAGGGATCCAGGAAGGAAAAGTAGCCTGGTCTGCGTCCCTGTATCACACACGTACACACACACACACACACACACACACACACACACACACACACACACACACACACACACACACACACACACACACACACAAGCAGACACAAGTGAAGGGTTAAAAATAATTAAAACCTCCAGCCATCATGTAACACTTGAATAACCAGTTAAAACCACACAAGCCAAAGCAACAGGATTTTTTTTTGGAATGTGTATTCAATAGGTTAAGTACTGACTTGTAGTGTTGAACATAAACTAATTAGCATGCAAAAAATAAGTCTTTACCTTCACCTACTGCTGCAATTAATTAAAAGAAATGTTGCTGAATTTCACAAGTGATTATTTTGCCCTAGGCTCCAGTTTAGTCCTTGTTAAACAACAATTAATTCTCAGTGTGATATTTGGAACAATGAAAAAGGTGACTGGGACAGTAAACAAAGGATTTCGATGTGATAAGCGTAGATTTTCCTGTCCTGAACTGATAGCGCTGTTAATTATTTGAATCTCATTTGCGTGTAAACATTCAGATCAACATCGTATGAAAGCACAAACTCAGTCTCCCATGAACTGTCAACAGAGTGGCACATAGTTGTGTATTGATGGAACATCACAGATAAGAAGTTTGATTTCCGGGACTCTGATACTGGAAACTGAAGGAACTGTCTGTTCTCTGTGTTCATTTGTAAATATGAGGCTTTCAAATGGAACCACAAAGACACATTATCCAACATAGAAAAAGCTTTGAGGAAAAGGCAACATTGAAAGGTCAACATTTTTGACAGGGACAAAGACGAGGTTTGACACTTTTCACAGGGTTGCATGCAGTGGTGAAAGACAGGTTGACTATCTAAATTATTAGAGCTATATTATAAAGGAATTCATTTCTATGACCTATACTTGACTTCCAGTATGAGTGCTTTGCGAGTGTCCCACAAAAAAAGAAAAAGATTAATAGCTTTGGCATGGACAGAAATGCAGGCGAAGAGGAGCCCTGGTTTGATGGTAACCAGTGGTAGGAAAGATAAAGTGGTTGAAATTGGGTTGGCAGCTTGTAGACCAATGGGAATATAGGGGGCTAATTCCTAATGTTTCATATCCAGCACCAACAGCTATTGTCCTCCAAATGAAACCAATTACTGGTAAAGCAGTGCCAGCCATTGGAGCCGTTGTGTGTGTGCTCACTTGTGTGTGTTTAGGTATTCTCATATATCCTTTTGTGCATGTTCAGCATGTAGCCTCTAACGTCAGCGAGGGAATATCAGCCATTTACACGCAGATGCACGTCCACCATCTGTTAATGACTATGAAATGAAGGTGGCTGTCAGGGCCAGCGAGACAGTAAAATATTGGTGGTGATCAAACAGCCAACTGTCCAAGTGTTGTTCTGAGAGAGCGACACTCAGTCATGTAGAAATCCCTTATCTTCCACTTCTGTGTTGACAAGCAGCGCCGTGGAGCCAGCTCCCCTCCCTCAACCAGCCCAAATTGCTTTAATAAAAAAATGCTCAATCAGGTACTCCTAAGAGACGTCATGCAGGCCAGAACACTGCAGCAGCACATCTCCGGGGCCCTTCAAAATTTAATTTGCAGCAAGAGGGTGAAATTATATTGGTAGGCATTTGTTAAGATAAACGAACCTGCATTTAGACTTGCAGAGAGACGAAAATTCATTAATGTGTCTGTAATCACTTGCACATTAGCCTTAGTGAGTAAGAAGGGAGCGGTGCAGAAAGCAGCAGAGGAGGAGTGAGATTCAGTTTAATTTCTAGATTCATATCAGCCTGCCTGCCTTAATGTCTGTCTATCTTTGGAGTCTAGTGCTTGATGATGATAGCTGTCTGAAAATAGAACAGCGTGGTCTGAAAACACACAACAGCTATCACAGTGGTAGACGAGCATTGAATATTCATGGCATATTCAGTACTACTGCAAAACTGCCCCTTGTTGCTATCAGTATTATCGGGGTTACATACAGTATGTACATGCTGACATGATTCACTGTGTTTGCTGGTCTGGTTCGCTGCATGCTTGCTGAACCAGCGTTTTTTTTTTTTTAAACAGCCTTTTCCCATGTGACTGAATCTTAAGCTATACCACCAAGGTGCTATTATTAAGATGAGGAGCTTTGGAGATGTGGGACTCCCATGCTAGCACATTTTGGAGAAGTGGAGGTGCAGAAAAGAAGATCAGAAATAGAGACAGAGAGAAAGATAGGTAGAGACAGAGATCACAAGACAACAGGAAAAAAGTGGGAGTCGTGCGCTGCAAAGAACTCTTGACTCTGTTGCTGTAATATGTGTGCTTTAAGACTCAGACACAAAGTTCTGTTTCTCAGGAGTTTGCAGGGGAAATTATCCATGGCAAGGCTGTGAGAAACACACTAATGAGCACACTGAGATTCAGAAAGCCTGAAAGCGAAATGCAGAAAATGTATTCAAAATGTGTGTACATATTTTTAAAATATGTCAGGATATGGAAACATTTTGGTTTAACAAACATTTTAGGTCATGTTGAGTCCCAGAAAAACCTCCCAATAAACATAGTGTTATGGATTCTGGTATGATGCCTGCTTTTGAAACGTTTCTTTTTTATCTAAGCTAATCAATAATCAACATTCAATCAATAACAACACTGGATACAATGACTTGTGTTATGAATGTATTATGGGGGAAGTGTTGTCACACAAATGAGGGTTTAAGCAACAAATAACTAAAACCCAACTATGCAGGAGCTCTCAGCTCTACAGAGCGTTTGATAAACTATCAGCACTTTTTTTCACACTTTAAAGCAGTAACTTCAATGTTTTATTTGTGTGTGTGTGTGTGTGTGTGTGTGTGTGTGTGTGTGTGTGTGTGTGTGTGTGTGTGTGGGGGGGGGGGGTATAGTTAGCTCATTTTAGCTATTCATTTTAAACACTCGATCATTGAGCAGCAGCTGAAGAACCAGCTACAGTATATCCCTCAGTAAATCATAGCTATAAGCTGCTCCTTCACTTGTCTTGTATGGTGCCAGAAACAATATAGCTCCTCACACTTGTGCAATTACGGTAACTTGGAACTGCTTGTGAACATATTCGCTTCGCTTTTTAGAGGTGTTAATGTGCTAATGCTGTGTTTACAGCTTTTTGTGCATCCAGAAAGAAAATGTTGATACAGGTTTGTTTGCCATAGCTTTCTCAGCTCAGCAATAGCGCCTCACTGAATCCTTGTTTGAGCCGAGGTGGCCCAAAGGAGAGGGCAGACTGACTTCGGTTCCCTTTGATGTCAGAAAATTATGAAATAGTGCATCTGTCCTTCACTGGGGTTACCTCTGATTCATCTCTGCAGTTCAGGCCTCACTGCCACTTTTTTAGCACAGGTATAAATAACTTCTGAGCCAAGGTTGAGCGTATTTTAAAACAACAAAAGTTCCTAGTTGTACATCAGATCATTAGTGGAGTTAAGATTGAAGATTAAACAAAACGAAAAAAAAAGAAGAAAAAAAAAAACGTAGTTCTTTACGTCTCTCTGGAATCAATTTACAAGACACCAGAAGTCCACAAATCCTTTTGATTCATTCAGAATTACTGTTTAAACAGTGAGCTCACAAGGGTGGTCTGCTCTCTCTTCATTTTTCAGTCAGCCTGCGTAAGACAGACTGACAGTAGCTGTGTGTTTGTGTTTCAAAGCTCGTCAGCAGCTGTCTACACTGTCAGTCATCCGCGGTAGGGCACACACAAAACGTGCTGGGACGACCTGTTACTCAGGGAGCACCAGTGCTGAATATAGAGGCAGCAGGTAGGCAGACAAACCCCCCGCCAAAAAAAAAGATACCATGGCTCAAATGGTAGTTACTGTTTAATAAAAGATATAGACAAAGATGAGAGGGAAGACTGAGAAACTACAACCAAGTATTAGAAGTCTTGTAGTTGGAGTTACTGTATATATTAGTCGTTGTGCTGTAGTAAACAGTTTTCATGGTGGAATAAGCACCAAATGTGAGTTCATGACTAAACATTACAGCTACAGGTCGCCCCGACACTTCACACATAAACATTTGCTACCGTGTTCAAATTATTTTTTATTAGAAGCAGGGGAATCATTTTGTAGAGGTTTATCGTCACGTTAAGATGATAAGAGGGCTTAAGGCGAATCAAAGGACGTGCGAGAACACAGGCGTGGTAGAGAGGGCTTAACATCCTTTATGACCTCCTTTTATGAGTGCATCTCAAGCGAGGCAATGTTAGCTATTTTAGCACGTTAATAACCCATCTATTTCTTCCAAATATGCAGATGAAGAGCTAATTTGTTTTACCTTGTGCTTTTCACTCTCAACTCCCACTGTCCTTCCTGCATCCGATCTCTCTCTCCTTCTCTCCGTTTCCCCCCCCGCTCTCTGTCTCTTGAGACGGCTGCACACAGGGGTGACTGGAGTAGCTGGTAAGGTTATCCAGTGAAGGATTTCACCTAGTCATCCTGCCTCTTGGTATTCATACCACACTTATGCCCCCTGAGGCTGGCTGCTTGAATAAAGGCTCACCGAGGGAGACTTTCCATTGTCATATCATCTCTCCCTGTCCTGCTCACTTCTCTGCTCTCATTTATCCGTCGTCTCTCTACCCCTTATACTTCTCCTTCTCTTTTTTGTTTATTCTCTTTTATGTCATCTTTTTTCCTCACCCTCCCTACCTTCTGTCTCTTTTCTCCACTCTTTGATAGTGCTTGCATTTCTAAGTGTGTCAGAGAAGACGCTGTCAGCTGTTTCATTTTTTGAGATACCCGCAGGGGCAATCTGAGGAGAGCAGTTGATTTGGCAGAGGTCATAGGTTCATATTCACAACACCATCCTGCTGCCTCTTGGGCTCTACAGGTTCTCAGGATTTATGTCTGTGTGTTTTGTGCATGTTGGTGTGTGTGTGTGTGTTTGTGTGTGTGTGTGTGTGTGTGTGTGTGTGTGTGTGTGTGTGCAAAGGTGCTACATGTGTTTGTGACTGTGTAATTGTGTCAGAGGTCGTGTGTGGCAAGAAAGTCAATAAAGCTCCATATGCTGTGCTCTACCCTGGGGGCGGCTGCTGTAGCTAACACAGCTTCCACACAGCCCTAATTAACTCCTACGTCTAATTAAGCCCCGCTTTCTCTTATGCACAAACACACGCTTGCTCGGTTTGCACAGCTCCCAAAATGATGAAAATGTTTAAATGATGGAACTGGCACGGATATGAAGTACCTCAGAGTGTTGGGATTTTGGGGTTGTAGCATATGGCCTTTTGCTGTACAGATTATCGGTACAATGTGTGTGTGTGTGTGTGTGTGTGGGGGGTGTTTTTATGAGAAGTGCTTAACAATTGCTCTCGGTTATGTCTGAATTCATAACTCTGGTATTAATGTATTGTACAGGCAGCTGAGGTACATGACTGTTTAGCAAACAACCTATACCCATCAGGAAACATAATAATAAAGCAGAATGGCTAGAGAACCTAGCCAGGTTGAGCTTGTCTTGTGCACACATGCAGCAGGCTGTAGGAGCTTCTTTCCCCTAATTGCTTTTAAAGTTTGGCCATGAAAATCAGGCAACAGACTGATGACGTAGCACGAGGCTACAACAGCACCTCCAGAGAATCAAACTCTGAAAACAAAGATGCTAAATCCTACCACAGGTAATGAAGAGTTGTACTGTGACCGCTCACAGTTTAAGAACGGAGAAACCTGATGTTTGTTGGGACAAATTGTAATTGTCACTCGTCTGCGTTCAGAGCACAATTTAAGATAACTTTTTAATGTATGGGTAAGCCTTTTGCCAAAATTGGATTTTGTTTTATTCATTGATATCAAAGGAAAAAAAATTCTTGGCTCAGAAAGTGAATACTTTTAAAAGAGAAATATTTTGCATGGAAAAAAAGTTGCGCACTCAAAGACAGAAGTAGTGTTTGGTTGGAAGAGAAAAGAAAAAAAAGAAACACAATACAGACTGACAAAGATGATAGCTGGTGATTAAATGGTCGATGGGCTGATGGTAATTAATACCCAACAGGCGCCTTTATTTTATTGCATTTGCCGCTCTTATTGATCAGCCTGAATTTTTCATTTAAAGTTTGAAATAAGCAGCAAACCCCCGTGTAGAAATCACTGTGCCTCAGATCAATAGTCAGTGGATTAGAACTAAACAAGTGTGCAGTCACAGAAATTCAAATATCGAATTTGAGAGCCATGCGGAGGGACCGCCGTGGGGCGGATCTGAGAAACTGCCAAGGGGAGATGGGAGAGTGAAAAAAAATGTGAGGAAATGATGGAAGGAGAGAGGGAGCGCGCGCGCGAGAGAGAGAAGACTAAGGACACATCTCTTCCCTCTCCTTTTATCTTACTCTGTTCTCTTTTTCCTCTTTCCAAAACACCATATTCCACACAAGCGCCTTTTCTTAATAACATCTTTCTTTTTATTGCTCTTATTGACCTCTTATCCGGGAATTTGCTGTGAAATGAGTCATGTCGGTGCTAATTCATCTTTGTGGATCAGTTTGCTCGCCCTCAGAGACTTCAGGTCCATATCACCTCCTAATGCTGCCACCTGCTTACATGCCCCCTCACTTCAAAGGTGATATGCTACCCAGAGGCCCATTTAACACTGCACCTGCTGCGGACATCGATTGATTCTCCCCAACAGTTGGCGCTCAATTGAATGCCTCACTGCTACTCTTATTAGAGCTGCCCGCCAAGTGAGGGAAGGTGAGCATGAGGGCAGTTTACAAGGAAGGGAGACGGTACAAGAGGGAATGCGAGTAAATGCTCCTCTGGGAAGCTACACTAATGTTAGCCAGCCCACGTGCCAAAACACCTCAGCGTGGACTATGGCCAGAGATACACCGGGCCTTGCAGTGTCACCTTGGGTTTTCGGAGAGGACGGATGATTAATGGGCCACTGAGTCGGCAAACACTGGCTCGTTTCCACCTGCACTGCTGTTGTTTTGCTGTTTCTTGCTTGGGCATGCTCTCTGTGGAGTATGGAGGGCAATGCATGTGTGACAACAAGACGGCCAAACCCATTCAGAGGGCAAGACGAAAACAACTGTGAAACTGCTATGTTCATCGGATGGTTTGCACAGTTAAGAGTGCCATCTGGTGCTGGCAGGATGGGGGGTCGAAGTAGCAGAAGGAGCAAATGGGCAAACACAGTGGAAGTGGACACAAGTAAACAAATTGAGACAGCAGGGCCAGAAGAGACGAGGTAAAGAAGAGGGGAAAAAAGGGAAGCCGAACTGTTAAAGGAGAGGAGGAAAGAATGAAGCAGAGGGTGGAGCCGGGAGGGGAAAAGACAGATGCAGAGGGAAGGATGCAGCTGAGAGGCAAAGGAGGTGAAGTGAGAGCTGTTCTCTTTTCGCCATTAGAGAAAAATGACAACCCACTGTGATAGGTTCACAAGCTGTGCACAAGGGCCCGTTTGTTTGGTCGGAGAGGATGGATGCTGGTTGGAGGTAACTCACCAGGTGGACGCGGTACATGATGCTGATGCCGAGGGTCATGAAAGGCTTGGAGAAGTCTATGACCTTTTCACGCTCTGCTGTGATGGTGAGGCCCGCGACCGCCAGGTCAGCTTTCTGAGACACAGAGCCAAGTAAACAAGAAAGACACACAGTCATGACGTGACACAAGTTTATGACATAACTGATCATTTAAGAGCTTCAGAGAAAGATGAGGATGACATAATAAGTGGGCTACTGGATACAAATTCCCTAATAATGCCCTTTTGTATTCATTGCCTCTTTGTTTGCCAATGGCTCTATCTGTGGTGAGGATTATCTAGCAATGCCACTCTGTGTGTCTGTACATGTAGATGGCACAAAAGAGCTTTGGGGTAATCATTGTGGCCGGTCACGGGAACGCTGTCAAGACAAATCACTCGACATAGCAGCAGTCGGAAAAACACACACACACACACTCGGAGATACACATACACAGAAAATGGTGAGTGCACGTTGAACACTGGATGGCTTCCTGCTAATAAAACAGGCCAGTAAAGTGCTACTGCAAGGGATTTTTCATCTCCCTGAGGAGCACAGAGTGAAAGCAGCAACGCATTGCTCTTTGTGTGCTGCAGGAGAACTAAGAGGATTGGGGAGACGAGTAGGAAAGGGAGGACGCAACAGAGGAGAAAGGAGCTCTGCAGCACTGCAGATGTCACTCTCAACACACTGTATCTCCAGGAAAGAGACATGGAAAGGGCACTTTACATGCATGAAAGGGAGTCTCTTTCTTTTTTTTTTTCAAATCTGTTTTGACGTAGTATGAAAATTGTTGTTGCATTCCATAATTATCCTAACCTTTAGAGCAGCTTAAAAATGCCACCAGACGACATTTGCCTTCAACTTAAAGCTCAGTCCTGCTGTGTACTTGCTTCAATTAGTGCATTACATTAAACATTTCCACCTCTTTAACCTTGCCCTTGCCTACACATCAATCTGAAGTGTAATAGCTCATGCTGCCCTATCCTCTGCCTGCAGGCTTTGACCCGCCGCCATCCGTTGCCTCTTCTTTTTTTTCCTCTGTGTTGTTTGAAAGTGTGATGCCTGCTTTTAGTGCCGGAAGGAAGCCACACTCCAGGAACAACCATCGAGGCAATTTCAACAAAGAAAGTCACTGATCCTTTGAAAAATGAACACACACGTACGTCGGAACAGCCACTGAAATATTTATGATGGGATGGAATATTAATACTGATTACTGGATTTCTCTGCCTTCCTGCCGGCTGTTATGCCTTCTAGTATAACTTGAAAAAAAACCTTGTAATGTTGGCTGTTCAATATTGCATCATACTTGTTTCCATTTCTATTAAATCACAACATAATGTGCCTCTGTTCTCTTGCTGCAGCACTGTGGATTATGAACCAGGACAAACTGCTCTGCACTTAGACTGTTGTCTGGATTCCTTCTAGCGTGTCACATTGTCAGTCAGCCTGTCTAACACCTTTCAAAATAATCACCCTCATGCTGTGAAATACAGTTGATTGTGAATGGTGCAGGCAGGGGCATAGGTATCTGTTGACCACAGTAACCTCAGGCTGACCTTTTTTTCACTAAGTGTATAAAACTTTATGGCCCTTCCTTAGTTTTTCTTCAAAGTCGTTTTCCTCCACTATTTTTCCCATTCCTATCTAAGCTTTTAACCAAACAAGCTGTAGCCTTTATGTCCATTGTGGAACATCGCTCCAGACATCTATTATCCCTTGACAAATCCCTCTCCAGCACATCTCGACTTTTTATCCACCCCCCCTGCCTTGCCACTCTTCAGTCTAAGCTCCCGATGTAGACACGTGCTGACCTCAACCATGGCACTTCTGAAGGTCAGCCTTCCACAGGCAACTTACAGGAGAATGGGACGGTGGCAAGCTCTGACAATAACAAGAACTGGCACTTCTTGCTTTACATACTTAATAACTTTGCCCTCCATTAGCCCATAGAATTAAGACAGATCACCTCTTAAGATCTACTCAGTCCCTCTTGATTTCATTCTTCTGTCTGTACTTTCTCTCACCCCTGTCTTTACGCCAATTCTTCTACTTTCTCTCCCCTCAGCTCCCTTATGTCACCTTATCTGCCTGTTAACTGCTACATACCGACTAGTGGAAAAGAGTGCAAGAGTTCGCATAGAGATTTATCAGCAACAACATAGACTGATTAAGAAGGAGAATGTGTTAAGGTCAGGTTAGAAGGCTTACGGGAAAAAAAAGCTGCCAGGGAATAAGCCACCAACTTGCTGTGACTGTTTGAGCGAAAACAATACTTCAGCTAAAAGGTCAACTGCCAAACGGCAAAGAAGAGTGTATGACAAATGGAAAGCCACTGGCTGATAGTGTATGAGAGCTGAGTGATACGTATGTGTATTATAATACTACACGCCTCCAAAAGATGTGTATTTGATGTGGAAATAAGAATATGAATGACTAAGAGGCAAGGTACCCTTGAAATGAGCTCTCCAACCATGCCCGTCCACGTTCCATTGGCTCCTGGGACCCCGTATACTCCATCCCCAACCAGCCGGATGCGATACTTGAATTTGAGAATATCTGCCAACTCCTTCAGCATGTCAACACAGAAGCCTTCATAGCGGTCATTTCCCTCCAGTTCTTTGTGGTTCTGTCGCAGCATCACATACGGATTCTCCTGAAAAACACAAACTATTGCATTACATGCAGTACCGCACTGTCTTTTAATAAGTGACCAAACAAGATGAAGCAAAATCAGCAGGAAACATAAAAAAATTAATCCTCTGTGGCTGTGAATGTAAGGTCCAACAAATTACAATATGGATTCGCATCATGGATTAAGTAGGAGTCAGTAATTTTGGGGGCTCGGCCTAACCATGAGACTACATGTTTAAGGATTTATACGACTCTGTGCTAAAGTGTTCCAGGTTTTTTGAAAACAGTTGCAACTACTGAATAGCTGGAATTCCTTTTAAATGTTGAATTGGATTGCTCTACTGAAGCTAACTAAACTTCTAACAGCGCAGGAAAACGGAGTGAAAAGCCCATTTGTCCTTTAGAGGTCATAGACCAGATATCAGTTTTACGGCTTGTTCAGTGAAAAGGCAGATTTGTGGAGTTGAAGCCGAGCCAGGTACTAAAAAAGGCGCAGACAGGTGTGTGCTAATCTGCAGCATCAAGCAAAAAGTGGATAAGAAACAAAGGCAGTTTAACTATCACCACACACGCGCGCATACACATTTGTATTTACTACCTGTCTCTAAGAGAACCAACTCAAGTTTGGCTGTCTGTTTATTTATGTCTATTTTTGACATTTAGTTGATGTTGTAAGAAGATTTAAAGAGCCCAAAGTGATGTATTTTTTGGAAGCATTCTTATTGTGCTATGCTTCAAATAATGCAACTGTCAAGCTTGGTGGGCTCAGGCTGCACTACATCATAAAAAAGACAGTGTTATGTAGCACTTTGCTGTTTCTCCATCTTGCACTCCAGCTGAAAGTAACTTACTTTGGCAACACAACATCAGATGAGAAAACGATGACTCAAAGCATTTTTTTACACTGACATTCTCCATTTATAAAAATAAAACAAAAGTATGATGTATTGCTGTAAATAAAAAGTCTGAACTGTTTTTCCCTTTGGCTTGACAAAACACGTTTTTGTCATGAGCAGAAAAAAATATCCGGCTCAGAGTTTGTTTAACCATGAGTGTACTGAAGAGATTGTCGAAGGCTTGTTTAAACATAAGTGCCTACAGCGAGGAACATTCATCCACAGGTCATGTGGCTGAGGCCATTTAAAGCAGCTGTGACAGGGTAAAGCATACACAGTGGTGTTGTGACGGGTTGTATTTTTTTGGAACAGAAATAGAAGTAAAATTGTTTTGTCATTGCCACAGCTGGAAAAAAACACATTTTGTTTGTGCTGTTTGACTGCCGATTTATTTTCTTCACAGTCAAAGCCACAAAAATAGTAGTTACACAGAAATTGGAAACATTTGAGAGCCCGTTGCACATCAGGTGGCACAACTGTTATTTTGACTTGCCCTGTTGTCATAGCAACTGTGTGGTTTAACCTGTATCTACATAGGGATGGAGTTCAGATCACTTTGACACTGGGTTGGGAGACTTTGCATCGTTCTCACTGCTTCAGTGGACACCAGAACCCGAGGCTTTCTGTTCTGCTGCGATAAGAGGGAGAATAAAAAAAAGCACGGATCGACTCTCTCTCTGTCTGCGTGACTATGCATCTACAATCTGCATACAGATTCAGTTTATCGAACCAGGCTCAAACTTTGATTTAACAGACATGGTGTATGGAAATAATAACAAGAAATTATCTGACAGATAGCGGTAGATTCAAATACTGTATTTCAACTTACAGTAATGTGGAACTTAATGTACTGTTTTTACCTGCTCTTGTTCTAAAAAAATAGTAATTAATCAGAGACTCCCAATTCTGCCCTTGATTGTTGTTTGTTTTGGATTGATTTCACAGTCAACCTCCTCTTGCTGTTGAATACTCACAAGTTCACCAAATCTAAAAAACCTTCCCCCCAAAATTCACAATTCCTAAGTGTGAATGCTTAAACATTACTTTAATTATTAATAGTTTAATATGCAGTTGTTTAAGTGGAAATAATAGGATCAGGGGTGTCTTGTTCTGTAAGAATTGGGATGTGCTGGAGACAAGGATGAAACTCTGTGGCTTAAAATAGCATTAAAAAAAATAGCATTAAAATAGCATATTTGGTTTACTCCTGTTTGTGCTGAAACCTACAGTGGCAAGATCTTTGAGGCAACATTTTATCCCTTTTAAGAAACAAAATTATGCATTTGAATTTTCAGTATATGACATTGTGCGCTTTGAGCAGAGTTCCACATACAGACAGGAGGAATCAGAAAATACTGAAAGATGGACGACTCTTCATTAACTCTTTAAATAAAATGTTCACACTTCACCTCATCGGCATATCCAGGCATCAATTCAAGCACTTTTTTTTTTCAGCATGCTTGAAGGCGCATTTAAATGCTAATTTCACAGCCCACAGACTGGTGAAGCTTTTCAAACAGCAACTTGCTGTACAGCTCGACCAAGTCAGATGCTTTCATTCTGCTTCCAATTTCCGCAATGTTATTATCACAGGGGATGTCTTTCGCACACATTTTTTACATAACATGAGCAGGTCCGGGGGACAGGGAAGAAAAGAAAAACACACAAACCCTGTCCAGTCGCACCAACAGCACAGAGGACCAATATGCCAGGAGGGACAAATGTTTGGGTTCTACTATAACACTTACAGTGTACCTCTGGGAGACACTAGAGAGCTGCTACAACAATGGCGTTAAGTGTTTTATGCTGTCTGATTTATATAGTGCTGTCTCTCTCTCTCTCTCTCTCTCTCTCTCTCTCTCTCTCTTGGAATCCAGTAACACGTGATGTATAAAGTAATGTATTTAAAAATGTATGTTCACTACGCAACTGGTTGTCCACACTCTACTGGCAACCAAACTTAATCTCTTATGCATTTTAATTTATATTTTTGTAAATAAATCAGGTTTGTTAAGTGTTAGTTTGGCGTCTCTCCCTCAATTTGCCATGTCCCTTGAGCAAGTAATGACTGGACAGACTGATAAAAACAGACCTGGCCAACACCCATCAATCACACACGTAAAAACCCAACAGTGATCGATTATACCAGGGGCTGTCGGAGTGTTATCAGGAAAGAAAAATCCCCCCCTCTTACTTCTCAGTTTTTTCTTCTCTGTAATTTATTCTTAGTTTCCATTTATGTCTCTTTCTCTGAGCTTTAGTTAATACACATCTGAAAACTTCCAACAAACACTGACAAAAAAACCCAGACAGAACCACTTCCAAGAAATGAGAGAAATAGGTATAAAAAAAAAAGGTAAGAAGAGCCTATATGGGGGTATGAAAGAGCTGTCTTCAATAAAGGCAAAAATCTCAAGGAAATTCTATCTGCCTTCTTCTGCACAGAGCAGCAAAACAGTACTAAAGCTATGAGTTTGAAGCTGTGAGGAAATGCAGACTTTTAAGCAGGCGCTTATTCCCAGGCCATGAGGAGTCTGCCTTCAGACAGATAACTTTGGAGGAAGAAACACACAAGCAAAAACACGTACACACCTATATGAAATATGCATAGCGCCAGGTGCAGCAGTGGTTGATGATCACACACGCCGCAGAGGAGTTACCCCTTTTAAAACCTGCGGGTGTTCAGTATGTCTTTACGCGGCCCTACTCGCTTTCTTCAACTGTTCTTATCCTTAAAAAACTCGCTCTCCTGGGTCCAGGAATCTGGCAGCGGAGATTTATATCTGCCCAATTCTGTTCTTTAGTCCTCTTCGAATAAGAATGACAAAACCTCTCACAATAATACGCTCACAAATACTGGGTCATAAGAAAAAAGAGTCAGGTCTTGTGCATTTTTTATGAGGCAAAATTTCAACAAACAGCTTCATGGTTGGCAGCACATAAATGGCAGAAAACAGAAGTACAAATGAGATGAACGCAGAGAGAGAACGAGTACACACAAAGTGAAATGGAGATGGATCTTGTGTGCAAATTCACTGAGCCGATGTGCCAACAAATCAGCATCTGTGTCTGCTTTTATCAGTCAGCAGTATGTGCACTGCTAGATTCTTAGCAGCATTTATGTGAGCGTATATGACGGCGCTCGGTGACAAGAGGGAAGTCTGGGAGACTGACCAAGAGAGCTGTGAAGATAGGAATGGCCTGAACAGAAGTGACTCAAAGCACATTTCAGGCATTATCAGGAAAAATGGGTCTTCTTGGAAGGGATTTGAATATTGAGAGGTTTTTTTTTTATTCCCTCACAATGGCAGCATGCTGGCACCAAAGAGACGTGTCGCCACAGGTAAAGCTCTGCCTCATTTGGTTTTTGTTTTGGAAACAAGGAATAACGGGGAGTCCTGAATCCTGTATGCACTTCGCATGAGGCGCATTGAAGAGCCTAATCAAATAACTGATGCATTTACATCCGAGGCTGTTTAATAAATAGCTGGTGGCATAATAAATTGATGTATTAACATCATTCTCTCAACTCAAATGTGAAACAGGCTGAGAGTGACTTTGTGTGACTGAGCATTACACATAGTGGTGACGATATCCCACACCTCTGTGCTGCTGTAACAACAAACAAAGACTTTCATTCATTTCAGTTTTTTAATTTTTTTTTTTAGGTTGTTTGGCTGTGGAACAATAAGCAAAAATACACAAAAAGTTAAAGAAAAATGTTGCTTGGAATGAGCTTTTGGGGCTGTGAACACTGATGAACTGGACAGCAAAGTGGAAAGTTGGAGAGGCGAGATTCTTCTGATATTCCCTAGTCCCTTGCAGTGTGAGGAAAGCTTAAGATCCCAGTTCCAGTGGTTAGCGCTGTAGCCTCACAGCTAGGAGGTGTCTGCTTCGAATCCCCGGACAGAGCCTTTCTGTGTTTGCATGTTCTCACCACGATGAGTGGGCTCTCTCCGGGTACCTTCTACAGTCCAAAGATATGCTCATTAGGTCGTCTATATGTCGGCCCTTTGAATTATGTCATATGGTGTAGCCTGCTTCATGCCCAATGAATTCTGGGATCGGCTCCAACACCCATGCAATCCCGAATGGGAAAAGTGGTAAAGGTAAGAGATGATGTATGGATGGAATGAGATTTCCCTTTATTTGGGAGATATGCACTTCATGAGGGTGTAATAACAAACACAACAAAGTCTGTTCAACCTATTTGTTTAGTGACCATCTCTTCTAAATTAATTTAGCAGCTGGGACACTTTTATAATACCTTGCAGGTCAAGTCGTTTTTATTTTCCCATTATCAATACGCCTTCATCACAGTTCATCTTTGGAGTCAAATATTGGGGTGGAGGTATTTTTAATAGTAGTAAGATAATAATCACTGTGAAAGATGATTAATAGCAGCTCTGAAAATTCAAGTAGTTTTACCAGCCAAATGCAAACAATGCATGCCAGAGCTACAATGATACTGTAGAAATTAAAACAGAAGACTCTTTCTCCTTGCTGAACCAGCGGCTGCTTTTCAGAACAGATAGAAACCACAATACCACAACATTCAAGAGCATTTTATCTCAAGGATAAAAACTGCCCATTCTATTACATTAGTGTGGCTTCTGAAGGTGTAGAGATATCATTTCACTGAGGTCTAAGCAATACCTTGACAAACTCAATCAATGATACCAACACATGGCTTGTGTCCTAGCAGCAAAGTGATAATCAATTCTGTGACTGGGTTTTTTTTCTTCTTCTTCCTAGGGCTGTTCATGAAATTGGAGGGGGGAGGTGATGTCTATATGTGGTTGTAATGAAACTGTTGTGAAAAACACACCGGGTGCACATGTCAAAGTGCACACAAATACACACTATCGGAAGCCTTGGAACAGACCCTCCATTAATACTGTAAGTGGTAGGACAAGCACACACAAATGCACACAGTCTCCCAGGCTGGCGCTTAAGGTAAGGAATTCTTATGGAGACTTTCAGCTGCGGCTCGTCTGCCACCAACAAGCGAGATAACAGCAACGCGGCAATCACACCATGATGAATGAGCCGTGATAGGCACTGAAAATTGCTCCTCGGTGGCTTCCCAAGTTTGGTTCGGGGACTCTATATCTCCAAAGTGAAATCAAAGCTCTGTGCTTGGCCAATTCTTTCTTTCACACCCTGTTTCTGTTGTGAAAACATTGTCTCATTTGTGCTCCCCCTCAACCCAGAAACACACTGACAAACCACAAACATATCTCCATGCTCCCCTCGCACACTTCTGCTCCTGTGTGAAATGAACCGAAACCATCTGAATCCCAATCAGTCTCAACGCGACCAATGAGTCGTTCAGTGGCGAAATATGGCAATATGTCCTTCCCTCATTCCCAGACTCCCCAAGCAGATAAGCCAGCCACTCAGAATAACACATTGGGCCAATTGTGCCTGCTTACAAGCTACTTTGTGTCTTATCATCTGTTCATCAGTGGGGAGGAGGAGTGACATGTTTGTGTGTGCTACCGTCTTCGTGTTTGTGTGTATCAAGGGATGAAGACAGGCATGAAAACACACGCAGCTGACGGAAAATCTGAATGCTTATAAGAAGCTTCGACATAAATCCATTCGTCACATCTGATGTTTCACAGTAGACGAAAGACACGTCAAAGCTCCTGTTGTACAGAAACAGGGAAGTTAATCAACGGCATTATATTCTTCTCACGAGGGCTGGAAATTGCAAACACATCTGCTCAAATAGTTAAAACAGGGAGGTGATTAATTGATGAACTGTTAATCACTGCTGAGAGATGGATCCGTCAAGAACTAATTATTGTGCAAAGTTTGAGCGACTTTTTGTGCCATACACCTAAACATTAGTTTGACACATGAGCAAGAGTCATCACTTATGAGGAATTTCTGAGCCGTTTGTTTTAAGGAAACCAGTGACAAATAGTCCTATAGTGCCTCAATGAATGAAGACCTAGAGGACCCCAGAGGGCAGCTGTAACACACCAGCTGCAACAAATACACTGCTCCTGTGGACTTATTAAAATCCAATCACAACAGTGATCATCTCAGATCAATATCAATTCTGCAGCAGCTGAGAGTAAACATGGTCGATCATTGGTTTGGGGAAATATTGGTACTGATTTCAAGGCATTGAAAAATCATACCAATATTATTGAAATTGAATCTTGTGGGTATTCCATTAGCTTTCTAGTCAAAGACCAAGTCCCAACAATTCTAGCATCTAGTATTAGCATTAGCACTCCTGTTGCCAAGGTATAACTGTCACCTGTTTTATATGCTGGAGTTTTAAGTATGTTTCATTTGATAAGAACCTTAGCTATAAGCTCAGCATCCACAGGTGAGACTCAATTCTCAAGCTGTCTGGTCTGAATGGGTATGTACTGTTTAGCCCTTACTGTATTCAGGACTCAATGTGATGAGAATACTACAAAATGTGAAAGGCACAGACCTCTTGGAGGCCCAAGCACTCCAGCAGCTCCAAAGAATTAGTTGTCAGCAGCTAAATAAAACTTTAAGTTGGATTCAAGCATAAAGAAAATCAACACCTTTCAATAATAAATGACATGTTTCAGGTCTCTTTCATGTTTCTTGACACCCAATCTGTCCTTCCATAAAGCTTACAAATTATTTTGACTTGTTACACTTTGTTAGGCTGCTCGTTAAAGAATGACAGGCAGGGCCAGAGCAGCAATTTCAAATAACAGCATTGTTTCCTTTTGTTATCAAGGTAAATAATAAACTTGTGTTCACTCAATTTATTAATGATTCATTCATGGTTCATTTATTTAAAATTGAGAAACTCAATATACTTGCTAAGCAATTGTAAATCTCAACTGTTCAGATAAATCTTAGATTGATATATTGAGTGCATTCATGTTTTCTGTATTTTTTCTTTGTTCTGAAGGATTTTAAAGGTATTGATTAGACCTGCCTCTCCCTGTAAGCTGTGGTTGGGACTTATTTTCTATGAGATGCCTCAAGTTTGTGCAAATGGTTTTTTTCCCCCACACTCTTCAGGTTGGTGTATATGATAAATATGATTAACTAATGAACATCCAATATTTTTCACGCAGAGACTCTGAAAACAAACCTATATTAACGGTCGCTTGATTATATTTTGTGATCTATCTTTCATTTTTGGAGCGACCTCGTCCATAGGGCCTCAGAACAAATTCTGCTTAGGTCCCCACTTTGGCCAAGAAGGGCAGACCTGTAATTGATCATTGAGATAGCAGGTGATTAAGGATACTGCGGGAAAAATGCCTCCTTTTGTAACAGGTAACATGGGGAGGCAGTGAGAAGTAACACTAACTGGATCTTTATTTACAACAAAGGCTGGGAAAGGCTGACACGGTGAATTATTAGCTCCTGCTGATGCACTGTGATGTACCCTCATCTGAAGTACTCAGGGCAAACAATTGTGCGGCAGCACTTCCTCTAATCCCAGGAGGACCGAGTTTGGATCTGAAAATACAAAATGGGCTTTTGATATGGTAATTGTCTGTCAACCACAGAATGTCAGCCACATGTAGCTCAGCTGGGAAGTTGAGCTCATAAAATCACGCTGAGGATGTGTGCGAACCCGTCTGCATACAGTAGTACTTACTAATATCGTTGTGATGGTAAGAGTGGTGTTGAAGAGGGTGTCTGTCACATTGATTGATGGAAGCTTTCTCTCCATGGACAGTCCATCTTCAGAATGCCACAGGCCAATCTGCAAAGAGGGAACACACACACACACACACACACACACACACACACACACACACACAGATATCAGTCACTTAGTCCATCAGCTGGGAAAGACCGATAGAAACAATCTGCCCTTAATTGCCTCTCTAGGAAACCAGTATGACCTTCACAAAACACAGGACTGGGAAAAGGCAGTGGTGGACAGGTCATCACACTGTAAGATGATAGAATAGTAGCAACACAGCAGGAGGAAACAAAGACTGCATGTGTGTGCCTCCTCAAGGAACGAGCACAGGGCATCTGTTCAATCAGAGGCAACAGAATGCATTCATTACTCCAATTACCGGCAAATCCTGTGGCGCAGAGTCACATTCTCATTTTCATTAGAGCTTGACTGGGGATTCACACCTTCAACCCACACGCCATCTTTCCTCCCATTCTCTTTCAATCTGTCTCTGCCATCTCCTCTTTTGTTCATTTATTTGCTCGAGCCTCGTTCGACAATCTCCTACTCCATGATGGCAATGTCTGAAAACACGAGCTTTTTTCGTGGATCTGCTTTGCCTCTCACTTCTCTCTCCTCCTCGCCTCCGTTTTTACCATAATGGCACTGACAGGAAAAAAACCTTGATGATTTGTATGCTCCGACCTTGAAGGATTTTTCGGAGCTCCACTAATGGAGGGGAAAATTCTGCAACCCTGGAGCTTATTAAAATCTCTCCAGGTACAGAGTGAAGTAAAAAATGCAGTAAAATGAAGGGTGTTTTTCTTGGTTTTGACACCAGAACAGTGCTCTGACTTCTCCACAGACTGCTAATTTAACCTCCTCCTGTGCTCTGGTGTGCTGTATTAGATCTTTATTATTCATATTTTAAGCTCTGGTATATCTTGGCTGGTGATTACACGGTAAGAGTAATGCAACACTGGTGTCACATGTTGCAGTTTCTGTATGTTTGCATAGGCCATAACCTCCAGATACATCATTATCTTTAATTAGTTTGTGTAACTTCCATTGATGATAACTATCTTCCGCAATGATTGAATTTAGAGGGAATGTGTCAAGAACCATAGAGGTCACCCTGCTTAGACTCCTATGCAGCTTTTAAGAAAATCAAATGATTAAAAATACCTCATTTGCATTCAACTAATTATGTAAACATTGCCAGACTGAGGAGATATAAGATCCCCTCTCAAAATGATCAAACTTCCTCCATCAGGAATATTCTATGCCATGAGTAAATGAGAAATATGGATTCTAATTTAGCTTGAATTATTGGTGGGGTTCAATCCTTGTCACTGGCATGAGTTATCTGATTACATGCAAACCTGTGGGAGTATGTTTGTTGGCTGAAGTTACACATTAGAGAAAGAACTGTTTGAGGATCAGTGATTGAAGTCTCATTAAAAAAAGAAACACACAGTAAACAAAGCTCTCCAAGCTAGGTCGTAGTTAGTTTCAAGGCTAACTTGCCAAAACTCTCAGGAGACTTCAACCCATTCATGTTGATCAGTGCCTAAATTTGGAAGCTATTAAATCTCCTAACACTGACGATGAATTCTGATGTGTGGTGTTGAAAAAAAGAGGAAGAGAGAGCTCCCAGAATCAAAGATTTCCTTTGAGACTATATGATCAAAAAGATCTTTCCTTCCATTTCCTCTGGTGCACTTGTTGGGAGAAACAGCACCTTGCTCACACAAATAGACTAGCTTTCTCCAGTTCTCCCCTGCACAACACACTTCTCACTCTTGCTGCCGACGCCCCCGGGAGACAGAAAGGGAGAAAATCTGAACATGCTATAGCACGACCTAAAAAAGAGGATCTGTGAAATATGGTGTTCAGCAATCAGCGTACACAATCAGTTGTCAGAGCCTGTGGAGGTGGCGGGAGGTGGTGGTCTGTGGCTCGGCAGGGCTCAGCAGGTGTCACTGGAGGTCTGAGCATGAAAGAGACTGTGAGGGTAATGGGATGAGGTGGCACCGTGACTCCTTCCCACGGACAGGGGTGGGGAGAAATGGTGGAGAAGGGAGAGTGAGATCAGGGAGCTGTGAACGGGAAGAGAGAGGAGGAAGCATATGCTGGCGGGGGAGGAACTGGCCTTTTGGTGGCCCTGCCGTCAACTCTCTCTGAGCTGGGTGGGAGAGAAAATAGAGCAATTCTGTCTGAGTCAGTACAACTATTAGGAAGAAAAATGTTTACATCAGCTAATGGAAGAAGGAATGCAAGTTTCAGAGCAAAAACACAGCGACATTTATCAAATCGACTAAACGCCTTAAAGGTTGTAATTATCTTTTGTAATACTGTATGCATACATTTCTTATAGATCTGTGCAGTAAAAATAAGGGGCTATTCATTATATAGGATAAACAGGGAAGAAGATGACATTCTGTCTTAAAGCTGTAGATGGAAACCAATACAAAGCTAATCAAAGTGATGAAATAACCAACAATGGTGTAAGACCGTTGCCATTACTTTGATGGCCAGGAAAGAACATCAATAATCCCATATGCCATTTTCCTTGGAGCACATTTTGTAATAATTTTGTAGGTTGTGCTCACTTCACATTGAAGGAGCTCCAACCATTAATCCTGGAGAGGCAACAGTGCTAAACTATTGCATAAAACCTCATTACACATGTAGCACTACCCGAGAATCTATTAGACTCGTAAGCTTTTATCATAGAGAAAGGGAGGGGGAGGGGGAGAGAGAGAGATAGATAGAGAGAGAGAGAGAGAGAGAGAGAGAGAGAGAGAGAGAGAGAGAGAGAGAGAGACCTGCATATTGCTGTACACCAGACTGTGTTTGTGTACAACAATATTAAGACCTGTAACTTGAAGTTTCTCATTTGTGGTGTCATTAATTTGATATTTACGCTGCAATTACAAGAAATAACTAGGATGCCGAAGAATTCTGCAAATTAGACCGTGCGCAAACACTGTGCACTATTTATTTTCCTGAGAAACAGGGAGGCAGGAGGAAGAATGGGGTATATTAAAAGAGAGGGGAATAGGGAAGGGAGCAAAAAGAAGAGACAGTGAGAAAGAGAAAGATGCGGAGGAATGTCAATCACTTACTGAATAGGTGCTGTGAGGCTGACAAATGGAAAGAAAATCAATGAGAAGCAGCCAGCTGGGGAGTCAGAACATAAGGCAGAGAGAACAAGAGAAAAAGTGAAGGCAACTGGGAGACCGTACAGAGTGACAAACATAGAAAGAGACCGAGTGAAAGTTAATGTGAATGCAAAATAATGAGAAAGAGCAACTGAACGACAGGGAAAGAGAAGGTGACAACAAGGGGAACTACACACCCAGAAACAGATTACCTAGGGCTCGTTCTGCAGCCTGGAATTACCGCACAAAGTAAAGATTAGGGGGGGGCTGCTCACTGAAGCGTCAGGATTGGCTGATTTTCCTGTCAGAAAAACGCCCGTGTCCAATAAGGTGTGGCGAGACTGCACTGTGACAGAAGCATCCATCATATGTGAGAGAAGCAATAGCTACCATTATCAAACATAATGTCATACAGCCCACTTACACCGAGGCTAAAGCATTCAGGTGTCAAGGTGGTGCAAATGAGTCGGAGTGGAAGAAGAAACGTGAGTGTGTGTGTGTGTGTGTGTGTTTGTTAGTGACTGTGTGTAAAGCAGGGGCATGATTTCCTCACTGGCCCCTGGAAATTGACTTTTATTGCTCTTATAGCAACATAATGCCATCCGAGCTTGATGAAAATATGTTGAAGTGACTGCAGTTTCTACCCATCAGTGCACATTACCACCGGTTGAATCAGCAGTTAGATCTAGTTAAACCAAAACTATGGACACTTATTTTTAGAGCACCATGGCTCTTCCTCACAAAGATCACATTGTTGAAATCACAGGCAGAGGCGCTGCATTCGTGTATTCTCCTGTGTAACTGTTATAGACGTTTTCTCTATGGAACAGTGAGTGGGGAAATGGGCCATCTTTATAGCAAAGCTCTCTGTGGTATGACTCATCACCACAGGGATGAGAGCGATCAGGGCGGTGCCGCGGGCAAACTTCAGGAGCTAGACATACATGGATGTTGTGTAGGTGGTTTGCACTGCCATGCAGCAAATAGAGGATTGGAGGAAGTAATAGCTTTTGAGCTGATGGAAGAAAAATAACAAAATAGTTGTTTCTTGCACTTTTCTTGCAATTATTTCCTGCTTTTAATGAAGCCGCTTGTTTCCGACAGTAAAGAAAGTGTGGCATAAATCGACCACATTACGCTTTAAATGTCAGCAACAACTACGTTTGTTACTTTTTCCAAATACAAATAATTGCATGTGTGATTACAGATCCAGCAATTCTTTACAATCACGCGTTATTTGGCATTTTGGTAAATAATGGCATTGCTTGTTCTATTGTAATATTGAGACAAAGGTTCTGGGTTGAGGAGGAGGTCTTTTGGCTGTTAGAGCAGCTCCTCAAAGCAGCGCTGCCAGTTCTCCGAGTGCTCCATTCCTGTTAGAGAGAAGAGCAAACAATGGACGCACTGGCAGCCACAGTCCCAGCTCAGCCCGTGTCCCACAGGACATGATTGACTATCCAAATGTCTTATTTGACTGGAGACCTCATTCAAACAAAGATGACAGAACTCGACTTTCAGGCATGTACTCCATTCCCAGATCACTCATTCTGCCAGGCGGTTCTTTTCTATTTGGACTCTTCGTTGTTCTTTGACATAATATGGAGAAAAGAAAACATTGTTGATGACACGACTGTCAAATCATGTGTGGTATTACCACGCAAATGTCTGGTTTTATTTATGGTTAATGAATACAGCATGAATACACAATGCTCCAACTTCCTACAGAAAGGCTATAAGTATCCTTATGGCAAGGCAGTATCACTGTTTTGTTGTTATCTTCCTTTTCTAACCTTGAAATGTATTTTTCCCCATAAAAAGTTACATTTGTGACTTTGCACTTGATAATGAAAAAGTGATGACCACATTAATTTAATATCGAATGGAAGGAACATGACATGGGAGATCAGAGTTCGATTACTAGCCTGCTCATATCTAAAAGAAAGAACAAATGATGGTAACGATGTACGGCTGTTCTGTAGCTACATTACTGTATATCCAGAGGCTTTGTAGAATCAAAGATGCACTCTGCAGAGTGATAAAAACAGAGACACAGATGCAAACTTGCAAGCACACAGGCACAGAGGCACTCAGGCACATATACATCAATTTGCATGTACATGCATATCACACACACACACACACACACACACACAAACGCACACACACACACACACACATTCAGCCAAGCAACACATACACAGTCTCACCCAGCCTTGAAATCCGTTAAGACTGTGGGATCTTGCAAAACAGCTCATCCATTCTGCTTTTGATCTATTCCCCATCTCCAGCCCGCAAAGTGCAAACTGAGAAAAACAAAAGAGGAAAGGGGACTGCTGCACGTCTCTGAGAGACCAAACAAAGGAGAGTAGTGGAGGCACTCACAGGATGCCGGTGTGTATACACTGGTGATGTGAGTCTCTGCCTAGACACTTTGCGTATGAATTTAAAAATGTAGTTACACAATTTAAACTTAGAGCTGACAGATAATTCACTACGATTGCATTAATTTCTTTTTTGAACCTATCCAATGTTATTGTATGACCTCTTTATTGGTTGGGGATTGCATATGCATTGACTGGTGACACAGACCTTGCTTGTATACCCATACTAACTCTTAAATGATTGACACTGTTGTGATTTGTTTAAAGTCGGGGAAGGCTGTTGCTTCAAACTTCATTTTGGGTCAACTTAAGATTCCCTCAGAGGTTTTGATTGAATCTTGAACAACATGCAAGATAAAAAAACAAACAAACAAACTGCAAAGAGTCTTGAGGGAGAATATGTCAAAAAGCCACTAATATGAATTGTAAACAATGCAGTCCAGCTTTCCCCCTTTCCGATACTTTTATATCAGCAGCTGTATCTTGCAGCTGACAGAGTCTTCACATCCCTGCTGAAAATGACGATGTGTATTGGGCGTGTGAGTTTAAGGGACAAAAAGAAACAAAAACATCAGGTCAGATTAGCTCAAAAAGTAGAAGCATGCACAAGTTGCACAAGGCCTCATAGTCAGAATCAATTCCGTTCACGTCAAGCCAGACATTTTAATTATACTTCAAAAGTGATAAATTAAATTACATTCATGACTTGTGATTGGTATTCATCCCTATTTGAGGAAAATGAAAGAGAGGAAATTTAATAAAAAGGACTTGAGTTCTTTGCTAGCAGACAAGTTTTTACTTCTCAAAATTCATAGCTTCTGTGACCTCCAGGACTTTCTGCAGCACTCACAACACTAAGCTAATAACAACGAAGTCTTTATGTGCAATGAAATACAGGAGACAAAGGCACTCATAAAGCGATCCAAGGCTTTGTGACTGAGCGTTACTGACATTAGCAAGAGGGCTCATGGCTTTTTAAACTTTATATAACAGTTCGCGACGTCACGACACTCTGTCACTCCGAATATAATGGTGATATGATAACAAGGAAAAGAGAAAGAAATGGAGTTAGGCATGCAAAGGTTTGTTTGACGGAATGACAGAACAGATTCCTCAAACTGGATTCAAACTTTGAATTTGAACATTCAGGAAGATTGAACCCAAGAAAGAGATGTAAATTTCCCACTGGAAAGGCGCTTGGCACCTTAAGTGATCTTCATCAAATGATGCAGAAATTGGGGTAAAAGACGACAAATAAACAAGGAGAAAGAGAAACTGTGTTTAATGGATGATCCTTAAACATTAATGCAAGATGGAAACACAAACTATATAGTGAAGAATCACTTTCTCAACACTGGCGCCAACATGTTTATATATTGCAATCAGATTATGGCCAAATGATAAAAAACAGAACAAAATAAAACACTGTAAGACACCAGGTAGGTTTTAAAGTACTGAAACTCTCACACAATCCACAGAGACGCTGCGACTTCTCAGGCCCAAATGTTATTTACTGTGAAATAATACAGCTGCAACTCATACTGGCAAATAAACACAGACTTTATACGACTATTTTCTTTTCCCCTGCTGGCGAATAGCACATTTTCAATATATTCTTTGTCCCCAAATAGTCAGTTCTACTATACTTTTTTCTTAACTACTCGATGTGGCATTATCAGGGGATTTTATAAACATAGATTTTGTGTTTCACTGGCTCTTTACAGAATTTCTGAGATAATCTTGCCATGGGGCCCTATTAAATCTTGACACGATTAAAGATGCATTTAAAATGATTTATGGCAAAACTCAATTTCCAGACCAGGAATTTATGCACAGCAGTGGAACAACTTGTTTTAGGAGGCCACATGGAGCACCTCTACGCCTGATTAAAACGGTCAGGTCTTGGGTGATAAAACTTGCTGTAACTGTTGTTTATAATCTAACAGCTTTCTTACAGACACAGACTTATTCTTTCAGACACTCTCTAACAAGAACTAACACCAAATCAAAGTTGGAAACATGTTTTAACTACACAGCAGGAGGAGATCAGAGGGCTACCTCAGTCTCTTAACTCACTCTCACCTTAGTGGCAGTAGCTTTACATATAAGACCCCATGCGCCTATCAGACTTGGGTAAGATGTACTCATCTCTGCTGGAGCCTGAGGCACAAAAAGAGATCCAAGCCATGTCATGATGTGCTGAGCTACACTGGGCTCCTATGATAATGCCCTACAAGGACAGTAAAAAGGTGGAGGCAGTGTTGGATATGTCGACCTGCTGTGCACCACCCAACACCTCTCATCCTCTCAATGTTTTGTCTCTCTCCCCCCCCCCCCCCCCGCCCCCTCGTCCTCACCTTACCTGTTCCCACCCTCCCCTCCCTCACGTTGCAGCAGCAGAGAAATTGAATTGAGTGCATCTGCATCCGCAGCAGCAGGAGTAATAGTGTTCTCAGAGATGGGGTGGTAGGAAAGAATAAGAGAGGGGAAGGAAGGAAAAAGCAGATTACTTTAATAAACGCAGAGGGCTGCGCTGACAGGAAATAAATAAATCCAATAGAAAAGAGAAAAAAATGAACGAGCACATTCACCTTTTAACTGGAGGAAGTGTTGTGTAAATAACACCGCTCAAATCATTTCTTGCAAATTGAAGTGGTACCCATGCAGTGTGTGTGTCAGATTCCCAACAGTGCGTGTGCGTGCGTGTGTGTGTGTGTGTGTGTGTGTGTGTGTGTGTGTGAGATATTCCAGGAACTCTGTGCTCCCTCAGATACAGGAAGGTAGATTCAGATAAAAAAGGTCTCCTCTTATTGAACTACCTCTGTTCCTTAGCTCCTCCTCTAAAGACCTTGACACAAGGACACCCGGGTTTAAAAGACAAAAAAAAAAAAAAAAGCAATCGGGCTGTAAATACTAAAAGTAATAATTCAAAAGATAGGAGAGGGTGGACATGGGCAGGGCAGGATGAGTTAACACTTTTTTCAATTATTTTCTTCGAAAGATTCACTATGGGTATACAAATGCAGAGAAATGAGAACATGGAACTGAAATGTGTGGGAGGAAAGCACTATCAAGACATCAATATCCAAGGTTAAAATTAAGTGTACTGCAGCCAAAGCTCCTTTTTAATTACATCACAAGAACAAGTGCTTTGAGCTGTGGTTGCCGCTGCTGAATTAGAGGTAAAATCTATTCAGGAGGAGGAAAATAATCAAATGAATGTGACTGCTGTGTCAAACATGGCGGGAGTATTCTCTACCTGACACACAGAAACCTAATCAGTTCTTTGTATTTAGGCAACTCTCTCTTAATGCTGCAGCAAATGTAATCTACCCCAATAAAAGGGATGGGGTTGGAACACTCGCTTTGTAATTCAGTAAATCTATCAGGGGATGTTTGGAAAGCTTGTGCATTTGCCTGGAGAAGGTTTTCTATCATTTCAGTAGGAAGTAATAGAACTGAGAACACACTTCAAGTTATACATTATGCTATATTTTTTTTCTGTACAGTTTTTAAATCAGGAGGAAGGTGCCTTTCAAGATCACATATATCACAGTAAGAAAGAATGTACAGCTTCAGATAAAAAAAAAACTACAGTGATGTGGACACTAGAGAAATGCCTTAAACTCTTCCCTGACCTTTAACAGAGTTCAGCTCAATAACAAGTCTGGTAGCCACCAGCCTGGCAAGCTTCATGAAAACCTGTTTTGAGCGTGCTCGAGTGTCAAAGCCAAATCTATTCCTGTGCATCTCAATTGTATCAAGATCCTGTGGATTCGATAATGAGAACAATTTGCTTTGAGTCATGCTGTAGTCGGCCTTTGGCCTTTTCCACTTTTGGCCAATATATCCTGCTGTAACCTACTCACAACCTCCTCCCTGCTCTGTAGCCTCTTTCAGTCCCTCCAATCATCTTTTTTGTCTAAAAATACTTCTCTGTTTTTCCTCTCCGTTCTCCCTCTTTGTTTCTATGGCAAAACTATGATTAAGTGCCTCCATTAGAACACTTAATTAGGGATTCTGTTCTCTGCGGGAACTGGCCAAGTGTTTGGACCCCAGCAGCCCCCTGCAATGCAAAATGATGCACATATGTGTTGTATGTACGATCACACACATAAACAGATCTATGCATAGAAGCAGCTTGCACCGTCTCCTGCAAAGTCACACAACAGAGCTTAGCGCTCTAACAGCCAACAGATTGCATATTGCAAACTGCAATAATTACTCATTTTACAGCTTCCTCCAGTTAATAGGCATGCTGCTGTCAGTGAGCTCCATGCAGAAATGAGGGCCAGTGTAGTGTGGGTAGGGGGCTACAGAGAGGCTGGGCTGCTCTGTCGGAATATATGTGCGCTGTGGTTCAGTGTGTTTATTCTGGAAAGACTTGTGCCTCTGCTGAACATGCATAGATGGCGGCAGGTTTGATGTGTGCAATTGCGTGCAGAGCCAAGGAGAAGGCTGTGGGGGCTGGCACCAACCCCATCACAAACAAATGCTGTCACAAATACAAACACAGAAGTATAAACATTAAAAACAGGCATGCAGAAAAACACCCACATTAGCACGACAGCATATATACACTGTGAACGGATGTCAGATCAGTTAAAAGTACTCTAGCCGGTTTTACAGTATAGAGACAACAGTTATTATTATAGCCTTAACGGAAAATGCAGTGATTCAATCCAGCAACAAGGCTGTAGAGTTTGGAAACTGCTCAGTCGTTGATGTTTGTGGAGAGGAGAAAGCAGTCTGTGTGTTCAGGAACAGGTTGAGTTATATTAGCCATTTGTATAAATCCAGTTTGATACTGTTTTACAGCTCACCCCTGGTGTTTGCACCATCTGGAGAATTTACTGCCAGAAAAACATCAACACTTCTATTAGGCTCCTTTATCTAGCTCATTGAACTTGTTTTTTGAAACAGGATATAAAGGAATATAAGCCTATTTCTTGAATATAATACACTTAGGCTTTTCATTGAGTTAAGGTCAATGATATTGCCTTTAATATAATGTGTAGTGACAGCTATAGTAGTGCCCAAGCTGTTATTTGACATGCAGAAATACTGTTTTACTGTTTCTAGTTATATCGCTGTTTTTGCATCATGTCCTCCTATCCCTTTTGTCCTTGCTCGTCCTTATTTGTCTCATTTACTTTCCACTTGTCATCCTCCTGTCCTCTATTCTCTTCTCTGTCTCTCTCTTTTTCACTCCCTCCACCTGCCTCTTTTGCCTCATTTGATTATTGTAGTTGGTTACAGGTGCTGGTTGTGCTTCCGCCAGACCATTAGACAATGCTTTGCAAACTTATTACATCATCATCATCATTGGCCTAACTGGCTGCCAACGCGGGAGCAGCTGGGAAATTCACTTTGCCTGCCAAAAACCGAACAAATAAAGAACATTGCGTCATGCAGCTGTGTTATATTTTGAGAATAAGGTTGGCTAACTGAAGGATTATCTAAAGTGGTTCTGCAAAGTTTTAGATGGGCCATTTAAAGATGATAGTATGCATATTTCCCACTGTGATACATTAAGCACTGACCAGACATGGTGAAAATATACTTTTGATAATTCAAAACCTATAAAAATCAAAACATATAAATTTGTATTTGCATTAATGGGATGCTTGATTTTAATGTCTGAGATCCATGTTGCCTATTCCTCAGCAAGGAAGAACAAAAACTGTGTCGACTTATGGCTACTCACTAGCTGTCGGAGATAGTAAGAGAGGCGTTACAGGGCTGAGACGAGATCGGCAGAGCCAGTGGGAGATAATGTGTGTGTGTGTGTGTGTGTGTGTGCGTATCTGAGTGTGTGCCTGTAGAGCTCCTCTTCACACATTGTGCTTCCACAACGCTGCATTGTAATGTATACTTCCAGACTGGGACACCAATAACACGCAGGTAACAAATCAATATATAAGTATAAAGATGTCATGACGGCAGGGCTTCAATGAGAACGTTTAAGCAAGAGGAATGATGAATACTCTAGTCATAGTTGCAAAGTGTTTCCAATGACTTGTGCTTTTTACTAATCAAATTGTAAGATGTATTAAAGTCATTCGGAAAACAACCTGTGATGTCACCAAATTGAGTATAGACAAACTGACAAACTGATGCAGCCCAACAGATCAATAAACAGAAAGATGAAGGCAAAAGATCACCACAACATATTTCAATGTGTGAAAGAGGAATTTAATTTATGTTCACAGTTGGCTGCAATGTGTTGAACCCCATAGGACGTGATGCGCACACATGTGAGAAGATCTATGGCGGAATAAAGAGCCTGAGATGAGGGAATGGCCAGTGCTATCGACCAAGGAAAAAGAGAAGAAGGCGGGTGGAAAAACGGATATCGGCTGCCATAAACAAAACGCCCCATTGCCCACAGGGAGAGTTAACATTGAAGGCAGATATTGTTCTCCTTTTTCAAGTTAATTTTTGTAACTTAGCACCCTCTCTACTAAATTTGCACTGACTGGCAAGACAGTGCCGATGTAGTTCATGAGGATCCTCAATTTTAGCCAAAGAAAAGACCTGAATTACAGATGTTATATTTTTTCAGTTAAATATATTCTGCCAAAACTCTGTGTGTAAAAGTGGGACTGTGTGTGTTTGTTTGTGTGTGTGTGTGGGCAGTCAACCACCTTTTCTTAGCCCTGCCAAAGCCCTGGCACCTCCAGTCTCTGTCTGGCTGCAGCAGTCCAAACCCAGCAGCATGTGAGAGGTGTTACTCAACTTAACCAACAACTAGCCCGTCCCATCCCCCATGTACAGTAGCACCTTCCCTCTCTCCATTACCATAACTGGCAGGGCTGCTTTATAATACTTCTGCTTGAAATCATCACATTAGACCTGATTGCATTATCCTTCTGTTGACTGGCCCTGTGCCAGTGTAAAGAGGGGACATAAAGAGACACGGACAAGGTTAATAAAGGCAGATGGGCTTTACTCTTCACTGATTGCTGAGGTCAGATTTTTAAAAAAAAATTCAGGCTAAAACTTGATCTGTTCTGTGATGTCAAATGTTTTGAAATAGAGATGTGAAGCTCAGGTATTTGTCTCTGTACTGTGAAGCTATATGCTTCATAATAATAGCATAATTACTACCAAAAGGCTGTCGATAAGATGCATAAATAAAGTTATTTACTACAGCAGAATAGTGTTTGTTGGATTATGGTTAAATTAAAGCCATCATACATAATGTAGCATAAAGTGACAGAACAACACAATAATTCCAGCAGGAGGAAAAAAAGCACAACATAACTGTCAGAGTGAGAAACGGGTATATCCAGAGGAAAATTGCACCATGCATGAAAAACACAAACTAAAGGGATTACAGTTATCACGTCACATCAAACATTAGGCTTTAAGATGAAAAGTGAAATATTTAGACCAGGGATTTATAGGAAACAGTGTTCAAAGTGTTTCAAGCAGATAGTCGGGTCTAATGTCCTTTCATTGTTGGCTGTTTGAGAACTGTGAAGAGGCAAAGAATTCAGTTGAGTTAAAAAAGGGCAAAGAGTTGTTTTTTGGTAGTGTGTTTCAACGTGTGTTTGTAGCCATCATCAAAACTGTGTCCATTTTTTACTTTGCATTGCAACCATTTAGGTCAAAGCTGAATTGGAGATTTATGGCACTATGACATGAATGTTCTTATATTCATAACGTCTTTCCTGCCTTAGGAAGTTAGAATGGCTGTAAATTACCACTGAAAAACAAGAGTGCGTTGAAGTTCAAATTCTAGGGTTTGTTTTTCAGGTGTTCCTCTGGCCACTCTACAAGTGTATTGGTCCGTGTTTTTTTTAATCTGATACTAAAAAGATCTTAATCTAGAATTTTTGTTCAAAGTTTAAGGAATAGCTGCAAAACATTCTGCATTTTTAACTGTTCAGTTGTCAACCACTATAAGGACTTTTGTTCTCGAAAAGTCCTTATAGTGAAAGAACCTGCAAGCCTCAAATATGTGTTTGTAAAGACCACATCAAAGACTTCTGGAAAATACTGGGCAATATTATATATCTGAACATAATGAAAAACAAACTCATATAAAAAGGCTTGTTCTTTATATTTTTCACATTTCATTTTAAAATGGCCGACCTTAATAAAACTATACACATCCACTTCAAAATTCTCTTTCCGGATCCACACCACTATCCCTCTGCTATTCAAGAGTTCTGCTACTTTGGGGATAATGTTTATCTTTGAACCTTTTTTCCGCCAACAATCCATTACTCTCTTCCAACCTTACTTTTTTTTCCCTGGGTAATCAACCTCAGAGTTTTACTGCTGGTGATGGCTCAGCTCCACTGGAGCATTTGGAGATGCTGTTGATGGATGGTAGAGTATTGGGCAATCAATTTGCCCAAACAGTTTTTCCCTCAAACACCTTTGGATGTTCTTGTCTCGTTTGGCTGAACTCTTGGTCGCAGGTTTCCAAAGTGGGAAATTAACCCATTACAGAGCATAATAACACTAGTTCTTCTGCAAACCATTCATTACTCGAACCTGCCAAACGCCTTTCGTCACCTTCATTTAATTAGAGTCTACGTTCAGCCTTTGTTATCCTGTGTTCAAACTCGATAAAATGTAAACATTTGAAATAGTGCTCCTTGGTACCAAAGTTTAGCACAGATTAAAAAAAAAAAAATAGCAGGGTGGATGAGGAAGTAGACCGAAAGGACTTTTGGTCAGTGTTGCATATTCTCACTTAATAAAAGAGCACAATGAAAACACCAACTGTAATAATAAAGCCTGATATTCCATCATCCATTGCAAAGTTATAAAGAATTACTTTAAGAATAAAACACCTTAAATAATATATATATATTCAATAAGTCAAAGACATGCATGTACAACTAATGAAAGCAGCAAAAAAAAAGCTACATAAAAACCTTTGTCCTAACCAAAATGTTGTGTCAGTAAAACATGCCCTAACATTTGGCTTTATTCTCTTGCACCTCAGCAAAGTCAGTGAGTAACAGGGATTGTTTCTATAAAAGTCTGTTGAGCGGGTGTTATCACAGCTTCCTGCTGTAAGATCCAGCTTGACTTATATCTCTGTCATAAAGACAACAAGTGTAACATTTGACAGCAGGACTGCCCTGCTGAGATCAGGACTGTTCTCACAAGCTTTGTGCTCAGCAATAACAAGTGTATTATGGTCAGTGAAAATGGAGGTGTGAGCAACTTCATTAACACGGCTTATTCACACATCAACTCTTTTGAGCCACTGTGGATGTTATGCTATGACAAACTGTGACAAATGTTCAGGTCGACAACACCAATATGACATCTGTACGACTCAGAGTTACTTTACCTGCCTTAGTCCTTCCTTGCTGTTCTGCATGATCCTCAGGGCGTAGTTAGACCGCTGGCCTTTGCTGTTGAATTCAATGTGGCCTGTTAGACCTTCCAATTCTACCTGTCCAACAAAGAGAGAAAGAGAGCAACATGTTAAACAATCTCACTCGGTAACTCTCCCTGCTTTCTTCTGCGCTGCACCTATCATCAATAAGACTGCAGGGTGGATTTTTTTTCGAGCAAAATAAGAGACACATTAATCATTGGCTTTTTCTCTGAGAAGTAAAGGCAAACAGCCTGAAATCAAACACACGCCACCCTTAAGTATTTTGATAGTACATCATTTTCTCTTAACAAGACAAACATTTTATTCACTGACAGGTCTTCTTTGTCACCCCTTCATTCTTAGTCTCACAGTATTAGGTAGAGATGAGATAAAGTCACCTCATGGATAGAGACTGTATCATTAGCAATCATGAAAGCACAGGCTACAGAATATTATGATCACGGCTATCTGACAGCATCTAATTATGTTTTCCCTGTTATTCTTGTTGATGCAGGCAAGAGTGTCAGAAAACTAACTGACTGTGGTTTTTTGCCTAAGGTTAGGTGAGAAGATCTAAATCAGTTTCATTTATGACAGCTTGCTGGCTGCTAGTAGTAGCTTAACATTTATTGTAAAGATATACACCTATTTGTATTCACTCTGGTTCCTACTCTCTAATTCTGAACTTCAAAAGAGTTAGGGAACAGAATTAAGTAGATGATCTCAGACGGTCAAGCTCATGGAGAAGGTCAGTATTGATTTTCTCTCATGAGTTTATTGAATTTTCAAAAGCCAAGACTTTCAGTTGATAACAACGTAAAACATAACCAAATATCGTTGTTGCTAAGTTTTGCTAGTGGCAGCTTTGTTCTTACCGTATAAACTAATCCATACTGTCAATCTACCACAAGAGAGTATAGAGCCACATTTCCCAATGTGTTCCCTCAAGGTATGTTCATATGTAATACTGGCCCTGAGGTGTGGCGTCCAGCAGAGGCAGTCTTACCATCCTCAGGTAGTTCATGAGGCTGGTGCCGTGCTCCCAGATCTTGGAGGACTTGCAGGAGAGCTGAGTGGCACCAACATTCTGGCTTCGATTCAACTCCTGGACGGCTGCCACCACCGCGTATACCGCATCAAAGAGCAGAGCTGAGGAGAGCTGCACAGGGAGAGGTAGGGAAGGAGGTGAATACATTATGAATACACATCCAAACACACACACACACACACACACACACACAGGCTGCAAATATCTCAAGCACACAGACTGCAAGTTTACTATGTCAGTGGTTAACAGTTAGTAAGGGGTTAACTTATCCCTGGAGTAGAAGTGAGATTATTCCATCAGATCATTAGAAAGACTCTGATCTGCTGACAGCATTGAAACCATCTCTCTCTCTCTCTCTCTCTCTCTCTCTCTCTCTCTCTCCGTCCTTCCTTCTCTTCTCCCCAATGAAGCTGGCGCATCCTGACCATTCCAATTACCGCCCACCTCTCTCAGCATGGGCCAGAAAACTGTGGAAAAAGGCCGCTTTGCGTCTCATCCCCCATGGACCGGCAGAATTGGAAGGTCTCATTGTTACTAACTCTGCATCCTGCCACAGTATGTACATTTGTTTAAATGCATTATGGCCTACACTAGCAGTTATGGGAAGAGACGAGTTGCTTGCCTGCTGTACATCTGTTATTTGGTGGATATCTATAGGACTGAAGGATATTGTGATGGATAATACATGTTGGAGAAAAAAGAGAGCTATTACAGGCCATTAAACTTTAAGAGTATAATGTGCTACAACCTTTAATTGGTAACTATAATTGTTGGATTGCACATTAAGAGCAATATGGTGCAGATAAACAGCCTGTGAAGACATTACAAGTACGAGTCGATGCTCTTCGGGTTTTACACACACAATGAAAAATACCATGGACAAGTAAATGTTACAACAGCTATTCAGATTATATTCCATTCTTATTAGATCATTTCTTCAACATGAGAACGATAGTGTCGAGGCATTAACATGTTGCTGTTTCACACTTTAAGTCTGTCTTCCTTGCTGTCTTTTTTATTGCTTACTTTCTTTCTCAAAGCATCAAGAATGCACAGGTCTTGACCTTTTCTTTCTTTTTCATCAGAATACATTTTTTTTTTACAATATATAGTGACTTAAAAGTATTGAAAGAAGACGGTAGAAATACATCATTCAAAAAGTCATTCAATACATAACCATTACTAGTATTGGAATATCAAGTATATAAACATGCAAGGAGAAAGACTGCTCTGTCAGCTCACATGTTCTATCTATATATTTTAAAGAGAAGATTTGAGATGCAAAAGTCTGCTTCCAGATGTTTTTCATAGCGACTAGAGTCAACATTCTGAATAAAAGCACGTCTGACACTCAGCTTGTGTTTGCCTGTCAGAGCTGATTTCAATATTTCAGCCCTGATTAAAAAAAATTCTGATTCTGCATCAAAAACCTTTCAGCCTTTGGTTCTGTTTGAAGCTCTCAGACACAACTACTGTCATGTCTTGTCTCAGATAAGACTAGAACTTGGACTTGTGTGTGTGTGTGTGTGTGTGGGTGTGTGTGTGTGTGTGTGTATGTGTGGGGTTACTTAGTTTGATATACCCTCCTAACACGCAGCTTCCTGCTTTCTCCCAGATTAACTTCTATAAGTAAAGAGGTCACTTGTGCGCATGTTTCCTATATGTGAGCCCCACAGACACATTTCCTCCAGACCTAATTATTGTTAATGAAACTACAGCACATTATCTTTGTGCGTGTCTAAATGAGTTAATCACTGTATTGCTCTGCCTCCATCAGCCTTTATTCTCTCTAGTTATTAGCTAATTAGTCACAAGTCCTAATTGCTGCAGGCTTAGACATATCTTAAGTGACCTGCTGTGCACAGAACACAGCCCTAATCTAACACTGCTTTCAAACTATTCTTTACCTGATTCAGTGCCCAACTGGTGTGAACCAGAAGAGAGGGATTGGTGAAAGTTTTCTTTGTTTTCAGCTGACTTCAAACAGAGAGGGGGGTTTATTCTTTAATCAAATTGCTTAATTTGTGGTTTCTAATGAAGCCCTTAAGCAACATAAAGAACTGCACAAAGATGTGCTGCTCTTGTATCTGTTGGCAATTATATCTAAATACATAAAAAAGTTTGATAGAACGGTGAAATAAAATATGTAATTTCCTTGAAGGAGTTCAGTCCAAGTATACACATTTGACTTTATGAGTATGTGGACAACAGGGTAAACATTTTTCTCTACTCTATTAAGTTAAGATATGCAGTAATACATATACACAATCATATTGTAATTAGTTTCCTTACAAGTAGATGATGTACAATCAAAAATGTTTTAAAAAATATTGAGTTAACTTCTTGTCTGATCTCTGCAAGCAGGAACTCAATCTGATGGTGAGGTGAATCTTGTTACTCTCAGATACAGCTTTTTACGAGGTACACTTCGGGAGAAATGTACTGTATGCGAGAGCTTAGCCTTGAGAGAGATTAATGGGGAGCCACATAATACTCATATTAAATCTGGTCTTATTTACAAGAGGTCATTTGGAAATAGGCACACACATTTGTGTCACTCAGTCTGAAAAGCATCTACTATAAAATACGTTCAAGATTGTTCGGCAACAAATGGCAACTTGGTCAACAATGGGGACACATTTTCTGTGTATATGTGCCATCAAGAGTATGATTCATTTCATTGCTGAGTGAAATACAAGCATGCAACAGCCTTCAGTCATTTTTCTGTAAACTGTAAGTTCCCTTTTTGAGGCTGTGGTTTGAAGTCATGAAATTTATTATGCTGAGCACAGTTTTTAAAACATTTAACGAAAGACAACAAAGAAGTAATAAGCTGAACAAGTTGTGGTTAGAACACCAAATGATTTAAAGGCAGATGCTTTCCTCTGAAGCACATTTAGTGAAGACAAGGCAATTCTAAATGTAATAAAGAGGGTGCCAAACCTCGCAAATGAGCTGTTTGGGAAACAATAACTGCCTAAAGGATCCCCTTCAAGTATACAAGAAATGTCAGCTCTGTATATCTACATTCCAATGTTTTTTTTATGGTATATTAAAAGAGTAACATCTCTGAAGGCTGTTTGGATTTGGCATGGAAACAAAAAAAACAACTTTTCAATCCTGCAGGAAACTCTGGTTCCAGTTTACTCCAACAATACAAAGGTTGAAAAGGGTCTGCATTGCTGACTTTGTTCTTCACTGTGTGTAGGATCATGTTTGTGTGTGTGTGTGTGTGTGTGTGTGTGTGTGTGTGTGTGTGTGTTGTGTACACTTACTGGGGTGCCAGCAAAGGGTGCATGGTCACAGTTCTCTTGCCAGGAGCGGTTCAGGCTTAGCACAAAGTCCTGGAAGAAGGGATGTGTTTGGTTGAAAACTGAAAAACCGACTATGTTGACTCGTTGGTCCACCACATCGTCCAGCCGAAGTAAAGAGAATTCCTGAAGGGGAAAATGAGAGGGAGAGAGACAGGCGGAGAGAAACAGATTATTGGCTGCTGACCTACATGGGAGCTGTAACACAAATGGTCATGGTCTACTTTAAATTACACACAATAATGTATTGAATTATTGACAAGGTAAAAACGGCATATGTTAATCAATCATGTTTACATCGGAATCCATCTGTCTCATTTAGTTTTCATTAACTCCCATTTTCCAGGTGATTGACATTAGAAGGCTGCAGCAATTTGCCAATTCAGTCCATTTAGCTTCACATCACTGTACAAAACTATGCATGTTTCATCGGCAAATGCATCCACAAGTCTTAGTATGAATATCGGACTAAATAAGAGGGATAAACAGAAAACACCTGAGAACGATCAAAGACAGGAAATAGAAGAAAAAAACAAAAACAAGATTGCATATAAATTGACAAAAATCTGAGGCATATTGAAATGATCGACGTTGAAGGACAGACAAATAACTATATTTACTGTTTGGCTTTCTTGCCCCAGAGACACAAAACTTTTCCTCACGCCTGGGGAACAGCTGGCAAGGGACAAGTAGTTATAAAAAATGAGGATGAGCAGAAAGGAAGGGAGATGGGGGTGTGACGGACGACAGACATCCACCAAAGGCTAACTGAGGTGTCAACGAAGCAAGAAACTCTGAAAATATGACGTGTTGGTAAGTGGAAGAGGGGAGTCTTTCAAAAGATACATCTATGGTTTATATGGAAAGAGGTGACATTGGGTTGTTGGCCAGTGTGTGGGGAGAAAAATGGAAACACACTTTACATGCATTAATGGTCAAGTACAGTTGGAAAGACACTCAGAGGTGTATATAGACATTTTAAGGGGTGAACATTATTTTTCTAATAAAAAAAAGAACAAAGTTGCCAGCTGCTACACTTCCTGAAGACCTCTTGTCATATTAGTAAGAACCTACCTAAAAGGCGGTACTGACTTTACACATTTAGGTCAAAATCAAAATGTTAGCAAACAGGCAAAAACAAATTTTTTTTAGGTCTGAGGTTCAGCTGAGCAGCAATAGAAAAATGAAAAAGAAAAAAAAGGATTTTAGAGGAAAAGGGAAGAGAGGGGATTAAGCAAGTCAGATATTACTTAATTGAATTATACAAACATTCACACCATTAGGTTTTACCATCAGATCCATAACAACAACTCATCTCCAGCACTTAGTGCTCCTAGTCCCAAGATTCAACACAAATCAGGAATGCATCACTAGATCACTCTCCCAAGCATTAATCTCAGTACCGGCTTACAGAAACATCCTTGGTCAGAGGTTATTGTTTAATATACGGAAATCTAAATGAGATCCCACATTATAGCAACATCATTGATACATATTAAGCTGATACTTACAAACCAGATTGTATTGCTGTTAAGTCTGATTGTGGGTTGTGTCTTTTGTCTGATTTGAGCTTTGTATTTTCTTTCGTGTGAACCTGCTGTAAACCATTGTTGAATGAGTCAGGCCTGTTTAACTGTAACTTTTTCATTGCAGTTTTTAAAGTTTTCCTGAATAACAAATGATGTGAAATGGGAAAAAAGATAATGGGCGCTTAGACAATAAGACTGAAAAGGTCAGTGATTTAAATAACTGATAAGTTGATAAAAGCTCTTAGACCAGGATGGGACGGCGTATGAGTCACTGCACTGTGAGGACACAAGTGGGTAACTTCACTGATAACGACTTCGAGCATGGTCGGGGAGGAGGAAACAGTCAGGTGTACACTTTGAGTGTATGGTCTATTATTCCCCATTGCTAAGTCTTTCAGCTACCTGGAAATCCCAGGTGTTTTGCTGCACGTTTAAAACAACAACTCTGGTTGGCCTTCCTTACAGAAATATTGTAGAAATGAGTGGAGTAGGGCCAATATATGATCAGGAGAGTTAGGGAGAGAAAATGGTAGAGAGCTACAAAGTTGAACGTTTTTTTGCTTTTATGAAAAACACCTGTCCAAGGCAGCCTCCTTGGACAGTCCAAAGACAGCAGCCTGTGGCAGCCTGCTTCAGCTAGACATGATGGACTCTCTACAAGGTGGTGTAATAATAATAAGATTTCCACATAAGAATATGGCATTTCACTGTCATAGAGATTAGAGTCTTCTAAATGAGGGATTTTTTATTTATTTTTTACTAAAAAAATGAAAAGGCCCATTAGCTAATATTGATGATCATAAAGCGTAAAGTACAAATAACCAGTTAATAATGACTAATAAACAACCAGTACAATGCTAATTAGCATGCTAATAACCAAGTTGTTCATGGTGAATATTGTGATCTTAATTCAAAGTGTTACCTTTGATTCTCATTATTCTATCAAAGCTTTTTCCTGTTTGTCACCAGAGAAAATCTCTTTTGACTTGATTGTTTGTCATTCTGCACCAAGACTGTAAATGTGCCTGAAGCCAAAATGAGTTTCCACTATTTGCACCTAATAAAAAAGGAGTAATTAAAGCACATAAAAAAGTTACAGATATTTGACAACTGTATTTTTCGTGAGAATGCAAGTTTTGCAAATCCAAGACCAGTTAACTTGGAACTCATTAAAGAAGAAAAAAATAACTTCAAGAGACAACTTGTTAATGACTGGGATAATGGTCTAATCATCTAGTTAGAGAAGAGAATGCCTGTTCTTTGTAAATCTTCTACTGAACAAACTGTTACAGAGAAAGTGATAGCCTGGCCCTCTTCATTTTGCATTTTATGTTTGAAATGAGATGATTAAAAGAAGTTGAGGAGAGAAGGAGAGCTGAAAAAAGGGATTACACATGTTCCTCAGTAGAAGCAGAGTTGGAGGAACATGTAATCCTTATTTAAGATTTAACTTTGTGATCACTGGAGAAAAATCTAATTTGACAAACCTTTTTGATTTCATTTGATCTAGCAAAGTTATTAGACTTTTGATTCCTGTGTATTACAAAAATTCATCACTTTTCCTATAGTCCTCTTACCGTATCATATCTTTAGCTGTCCCCAGTGCTGCTTCAAAAGCCTTTCAGGACTGGATGTATAATTACTGGCTAAGTGTACTTCAATAGATCATTAAAGGCAGAGCTGTGCAAACGAGCTTATCATTAAACATACCCCTCAAGAGTGCCAGTATATGCATAGACACATGAAACCCTAAACATGCATGTGCACACTCACACATGGATATGAAAGCCCTATAATTAAGCATCACAAACACACACTCACTGAAGACCAAGGTTACAAAAAGTGTCCTCAGGCTATGTCTGAGGAAAACTAATGTGTTGTGTTCATGTTGTTTTAGGGGCAGAAATGCAGAGACAAAATCAGACAAATGTTTACACATATGGAGGAAAAGCCAGGAAGCTAAAGGTTGAATCATTGAAGACAGAAATAGGCGAGAGTTCATTTGGCACAACTGAGGGCGTACAAAGCAATGTGGGGGGAAAAAGAGAAAAAATGGAAAGAGTGAAGAAGAGCGGGGAAGAGATGGTGTATAGCGTAAGGGAGTGACAGTGTGGCCGAGGGCCCCCTGACACCGGCTGTCACCTGGAGATCCATCAGCAGCCAGAACTGGAGCCAACCAACCAAAAACTGTTTCTTCCCCTCCTCAATAACTTCAAAATCTGAAAGTTTCTCCTTCATCTATTCTTTGTCTTTGCCTCCCTTAGTTTCACTTTATGTAATTTATAGTTGTTAAGGATTTTATTCCTTTGGCTTCATTTTCTTAATGGTTTTCTGGCTGTCCATATAATGAACCTTTTACACATGACCACTTGTACCAAGACAAAATGCTCAGATTTGTGATTTGTTTGTTTTGATATCGTCAGATTTAACGGTGAATAATGAAAACCCATGAGGATTGATGCTGCTGATATTGGGCTTTATTGTCATGAAAACCCTTCACAGCCTATACCAAACTACACACACATACAGGAATATTTATTTGCAGTACTATAAGCCTCCATAAATCCACCATTCAAAACAGGATATCCAAAATGAAGCAAAAACCTTTCTATCAAGCAGCCTCTTTTAGCTCTTCTCTTTGTGTATTAGTCTCATCTCCCTAAATAGGACAGAAATGCTGAGATTATAGCGATTCTCTCGATTACATTACTACTGCACACAGAGTACTAAATTTTGTGACAGAAATGTTGATATCTCTCACTGAAAAGCTGAGTTTGTAGATAAGCTATAGAAATGTAAGTTAGACTGTATAGGGTGTCCAGTGATATGCAGCATGCATAACATGCTGTGTTTGGTGGAGTTCTCCTCTGTACTTTGCTTTAAAGAAAATCAAAAGTATCTGTGATTCATTAAGTTTGAGTCATCTGAACAAAATGGGTCGGTTTTTCAGTGGCATTTAAATTAATGGTGTTTGCTTGAGTTGTTGATCAAAGATGATAACTGAAAAACACTGCGATAATGTCAAATGAATCACAACAATGTATTAAAGTTGCAAATTCAATGACTCATGATAACATTTTCCACATAAACTAAATAAGGACTGAGGGCTGTCATAAAAGAATAAGTGATATGTAATTAAGATCAGCTCAGTAAGACCTCAAAGCCTAGCTGTGGTGAAGGAATTGAAGGCCACCTAGGCATGAACAGACAGTTAACTGCTTCTGTCCAAAGAGAGGCAGATCAAAGACACAAACAAGACCGTTAAGTGTTGCAGGAAGTGCAGGCATACTGGAAGCATCAAGAAATCATGGGAGTGCTTAAGGGATGGCTGGGGCTTAGACACTTTAATGCTACGAGCTGGAGAAAGGCCAATGCCACTTACAAGGGACAACTTGAGGTACAGAGGGTCTGAGAGACAAAGCAAGAAAACTGTGTGAAAGTGATACCCTAGCAAGGTATATAGGATGCAATAGAACCAGAGACTTGAGAATTTTTTTCCCCTGAAAGCTTTTTTTGGGTCCATATGTGGCTAAGCTGACCTTCCTTTGGGTGCCATGGCAGAACTTTTGACCACTACCTACAAACAACGACAACAAAAAAAGATCCATCCTATTCCAAGCAGTGCAAATTGACATTTTCATCCTGAAATAAGTATCCTGACAACATGTATCGAAGGCTCTAATCTAGCCAATTGTAAGCTCTGAAACATTGCCTCTTAACTCTAGTTCTTGACTCTCATGTTGCTAGTCAAATGTAAATAATGACAACAATAAGGTTTCTGCCTATCTCCCTCCACAGGAATTTGAAAGAGTGATCCACATGTTCGTAACCTCTCGTTTGGATTACTGTAATTCTCTGTATTATGATGTGGATCACTGTTTGCTTTATCGCCTGCAGGTTGTTCAAAATGTGGAGGCACGTCTTTCAACAGGAAAGAGATGTTATGATTAAATCACATAGTCCAGGGATTCAAGGCCCAGGTGTCCTTTATACAGAACTACCCAAGGTGAAAGAGGTAAGATATGATACCATGATTCGCTTGTGCTTTCCTTATGTTTTGTTTATTGGTAATGAGTTGATGCTTCAAAAGAACATCTCAAAAATGTCCAAAATGACAAAAAGACGGATGAATTAAATTGTGCATGCACGGGACTTAACTCATTCCCCGCCATTGACGAGATTTCCCGTCATTTGGAACGTAACGCTTCCCCGCCATTGACAAGATTTTCCGTCAATTGGTGTTTTCAGTGAAATACGATAGGGGGCGCTCTGATGATGTGAAAAAGTTACAGGACTGTGAGGTCAAAAACCAACAAACAAGACCACCCGTGGGAAAGTAGAGAAAAAAACCCCAACATCTTCTTCGTCCTTATTTTCCAGCGGGCGGAGTTCGATTAGTCTGTATGTGAGTTTGACGCGCGTCAAAACGTAAACATTAGCCGTATAGATATGAGATAAAAGCTCTTGAACAGTACAAACATGCCGGCGCCAGCAAGGAGATATTCGGCTGCGGAAACTTTAGAGTTTATTATAGATACAGACTCTGATAATTCATTTTTTGACCTCCGTGAAACTGATCTGAATGAAGACGGCAGGGGCGAATGGAGGGATTCAGGACCTACATTCAGACCTTCAGGACGTGTGAGAGGTAAGATATGATCACGTTATTTTTTGATTCACCGTGATAGCATATGCATCTGCTAATTCATGAGATAACGTGATCCCTCAGTTTTCAACATAAACTATAGTACCAAACAAATTTTTGACTGACTTTTTATTGTAATTTCCAGACACAGAGTCCAGGTCTCCAAGATCCAGACATACACGTAGGTGCAAGAGGTGAGTTATGATAACATATTTTATTTAGTTTGATAGTATGTTACTTGGATTGTATGATTATTATATACTACAAGACAAGAGCATCTGCTAATTTGTGAGAGAAGATAAAAAAGAAATAATTTAGCTTTCATTTTGTACACAAACTATTTACCAAATGAATATTTGTATGACATTTTACTGTCATTTACACATATGTCCTGGCCTCTCTTCACTGGCATCCAGTTGTTTTTAGGATCCAGTTTAAGATTTTATTACTTGTTTTTAAATCCCTTAATGCACTGGCGCCACAATATGTGTCTGAGCTATTAACTATTCATGCTCCTGTCAGAGAGATGCGATCATCTAACCAGATGCTGTTGGATGTTCCAAGGTGCCGGCAAACAACCTGAGAGACAGAGCCTGAGCTGTGGCTGCTCCTACCCTTTGGAACGCCCTACCTGTTAATATAAGAACTGCTCCAACCATTGAAAACTTCAAATCACTGCTAAAAACCCACCTCTTTGCTCTGGCCTTTAATACAAGCTGAGCTTGACATCTTTTTTACTTCATGCTCCTATTTATTGTATTTTTATTGTTTTATTGTCTTTTATAGTGTGCTTTTTGCCTGTACAGCACTTTGGTCAACCAAGGTTGTTTTAAAATGTGCTATAGATATAAACTTTTTGATTGATTGAACACATAGACACACAGTTGTCTTGGCCTGAAGTTCTCAATCCTAAACATTTGCCTTGACTTTAAAGATTGTATGACTTTAAAGGGAAAACTACTACATTTATTGCCACTTGATCAAAACAAACACAACCACAATTATTTTGGAGCTGGAGCGAGTGTAAAGATTTGCAGAGGGTCTGAGCCCATAAACAGGCTCCGTGACTCAAAGCAATCAATTTCCAACGGAATGGAGACATGGAACAAGTTTTATTTTGAATTCAATTTCTGGTGTGAAAACCCTGTGTTCTAAACAATTTAATTATCTTTAATATTTACCATATCAAGACAGATAAACATGGTGATAATCATAATTTAAAATCTGAAAACCAAGAAAACCTCTTGTACCACTTCTCTATCTTGTTAATCTGGTCATCAGTCTGTAATAAAATCCATTTTTAATTGCACAATGATAATTATCCAATCGCTTGAATTTTCATGCAGTGTTTTTGAAAGTGAATCATTTCACGCTTGTATCAATTGCCATGTAAATTCAGGCTGAGCTCTAAAACCTCCTGCAGCCTCTTAATTATGATGTTCCAGGCAAGTGTGGGAGTCGGAGTTCAGTTGCATTTCTCTCTGGCTTTGGTGACACAATTGCAGTAAGGACACTTTGCTTTTCTGTATGTACATGAATTGTGCCAAAAGTCATCCCTCTTGTGTACGTCACTTAATGTCACTGCCATCATTCCCAGTGGCCTGCAAGTTTTGTTTACTGGAAGATGAACATGGAATTAACATGACATATATCTTAGTGCAGCCTGCTCGGGTTGATACATTAGCTTTGTTTAAAAGCATCTAATGGCCACATACATCACAACCATCTGGCAGCTTCCTGCAGTGTTGGAAACAAATGACCAATCTTATTCCATTATTCATAGAATTACATCTGACCGGCAACAGTAACAACCTATTTGTGAGGAAGAGACCTTATGCCCAGAATAATTCTTACGCCGGTGGAGGCCAAAACCCCATGAATATTGCAGATACTAGCATATGTTTGGAATCTTGATTCTGTCCATGTTTTCTCTGAAGCTATTTATTCAGAACCAAAAAGAACTTTTAAGGAGAGAAATGACAGCACAAAGCAAGCACAACAAGCAAATTACATTTGTCAAAACCAATACTAAAATAACTCATTTTTCAAACGAGAAGCTTTGCATTCATATAAAAAGGTTGTTGTGTTGTAGGCTGAAATACTGAAGCAGAAAAAAAACGAGAGGTTATCTTCAAATGTAATTTTCCAAATTAATCCAAAACAAAGAAGGACTTTATCATAAAAGTCTCACGTTATGGTTCATCACAATTAACCTTATAAACAGATACAATTCTGAGGGAAATAGTTCTTTCATTGTCTTTCTGTAAGCCTATTCAAACAACCAGCAGAATTAAAAAAAAATGTTGTCCTAAAACAAAGCTCATGTTGTTTTCTCATGTGAAGTAACAACTAATGGCCCATTAATTTTAACTTCCCAAGAAAATAAAATCAAGCTTGTCAAGAGCTACAAGTGCTTGGGTTTTCTTATTGATTGTGAGCTGTCTTTTCAAGCATATATCGCCAAATTGGCCTCTAAATTCAAGGTCAAGTTAGGATTTTATAATAAAAATAAATCCTGCTTTCCCCTCAGAGCGAGAACATTTATTGTCATGAACCATTGTTCTTTTGGAGATATGCCCTATATGGGTGCCCTGGCCAAATGTTTACAGTTATTAGACATTGTGTATCACTGTGCCTAAAGATTTGTGACCGGTTATAGAAGCCTTACTCTTCACTTTGACTTGTTTATGAAATCTGATTGGCCATCCTTGAGGATGTGTAGGTATAGACACTGGCTGAGTCTAATTCATAAATGTGTTCTAGGTTTAGCTCCTCCTTATTTAAGGTCATACCTTCAAAGAACCAGGAGCCAATATGCCTTGCGTTCCTCTGATGTTTATAAAGTGACTGTTCCTCATGTCCACACTGAGGTCGGGAAAAGAGCGTTTAGTTTTGCTTCTCCCTCTGCATGAAACTTTCTCCAAAATGAATTGAAACTGGCTGATCTTATTTTGCTCGATCTTAAAAGACAAAAAATGTGACAGCACCTGTGTTTTTGAATAGTAATCTCTGATCACAACTTTTGCACTATGTAAAACCTGCTTTTTACCTATTCTCAGAAAACTTTTTGTTAATCATGTAATGTTTATTACGATGTGTGCTGTGCTCGCTTTGCCAGGTCACCCTTATGAAACAGATCTTGATCTCGATAGGTTACTTACCTGGTGAAATTTAAAAAAAAAAAAAATGCTAGCAAGGAAGATATGAAGTCAGTTAGCAATTTCATCTTTTCAAAAGGCCCTACAGTTAGCTGTACACAAGCCCTGGGGATTTGGAAGATAATAGACTGTAATACGATTGTCAACAGTGAGTCATCTCAACATTGGGCTCAGAGGAAGAGCTGCCGGTAATAGGACTGACACAGAGTAATCAATACCCTACAGTAGAAGTCCTCACAGCTAACAAGGTGAAAGTCTGGGAGGTGGAACATTCAACTAAATGCTTACCTTCATTTACAAAAACATCCAGCTGCTGTCTGGCTAATCAATGAGGATAAAATGACACCTTGGAAGTTCAGCTGTCATACATTTATGGTAAACAAGCTTTCTCAGACTTTGTTCAGATTTTGTGAGAAAGTTAGAGTTACGTTGATAAGGTGAGAAGACCTGACTTATGTCAATGTTCATCACCAATCTATCACAAATATTCTTCTAATCAAACATGGACAAACCTAATGCCCTAACCTGTTTACCATTTTAATGAGTCAAAATATGATTAATGAATGCCCTCTATGCTGCCAGGAGTCAGCATAGAGGGCCCCCAACGCAGCCAGTCACCCAGCCGACGATGCACCCTACCCCAATGCCTGTACCTGTGGATGGCGGGCTGACAAGGCAGATGCTCCATGTCTCTTCTTCAGGCTGAACCTGGTCAGATCCGATATAGGAGCTCCAGCCTGACCATCAGATGCCTGATGTCGAGCTGTCCCCCCAGGTTTTGCTACTACGGGTTGCCCCAGTTTCCCTGATATAGGTGAGGTAGCTCTGCATCGTTCTACATTCTCATGGTTTTTTTCTTGAACCACTGATTTTCCAATCTCAAAATGCACCATGGAGGAGAAGGACATCTGCTTTGGGGGCAACAGACTTTCATCTCTTTGTTCAGAAGAGTATGTTTTTCTGTTGAATTCATCCAACTGTCACCTCCAGCAGGCACTGGGCTGTTTCTCAGCTGAGTGTGAAGTGAAGTGGATGGGATGGGGGTCAGCAAGTCTTAGGCTTCACTTGGCCATGGTTTTCTGATGGATAGTGGTGGATTACTCCCTCCGGGTGTAAGATAAGTCTCCATCTAAAGTGAAGGAGTTCAAGTATCTCTAGATTTTGTTCATGACTTGGTGCAACATCAGCAGTAATGTGTATGAGGGTGTTATACCAGACTGTCGGGTGAAGAGCTGAGCCTAGAGGCAAAGCTTTCAATTTACCGGTCAATCTACATTCCAAGAAACAGATTGAAGATACAAGCAGCCGAATTAGTTTTCACAAAAGGGTGGCTGGTCTCAGCCTCTGAGAAAGGGTAAGTATCTAAAAAACCCAAGGGGAATAAATAGAGCTGCTACTGTTTTGCATTGAACGATGCTTGGTAAGGCATTCCAACATGTCATGAGGATCCCAGACTATTTTGAGAAAATTCAGAAACAAATTCAGAGCTCACCTAAGGGATTGTGTAATCTGTCTGGCCAGGGAGGATATGAGAATCCTAGTGGAGCTGTAAAATATAGCTGTGGAGAGGGACATTCAGGTCAACTTGCTAAGCCTGCTACAACCTTGACCAGGCACCGCATGCATAAATTTATGGATGGATGGATAGATGGATGGATGGACAGGACGAATGGATGGATGGAAAGGGAGATTCATAAAGGCTGATGAAGTCAATGGCTGTGAGGCTGGTGCCACTCCAACATACAAAGCCAAAAAAAAAAAAATGCATTGCACGGGTTTATCAACCAATCAATCATTATTTGTGTAGCACCAATTCACAACTATGATTATCTGGAGATGCTTTCCAAAAGAAAAGGCAGGATTTCTCCTTTGTATTCCTCACATTACGGTTGTCCACACTATTCTCAGAAAAAAAAGGAAAACTTGTAAACGTGTAATTCCAGTGAGCCTAAAAAAATACAGAGGAGATTGTCCTCAAAATGTATCAACAGCTGTTACTAGGGTGAGCTGAATTCATGGAAACAAGTACCTATACTACTCTCCACAGCACCAACATAATTAAAGTGATTCTTCGCTACATAAGTTAATGTGTGCATTTTAAATGACAAGCGGGACGACAATATTTGATGAATCAAACTTGTTTTGACATAATAACGACATAGTTTATATTCTGGCTGAATGCTGCTCTCTGTTGTCACCGACCACGTAGCCTAATACCTTTCCTATTACTCACATGATTGATTCTCAAACTCTGTGTCTAAAGAGATGAGCATAAACTTTACAAAGGTGGTGAGGGGAAATTAATTAAATCCCAATCATTTTCACCGTCACACTCACTGCCATATATAGCAGTTTGACTGACAAGACTTTTTTTTTTAATACATCTTCTGTGCTACAACGCAAACCACACATGGTGGGCACGGTTGATGTGGAGGATTCTGTATCACTCTGACAAAATTACTGTCAATTCCAGATACACCAAAAGAAAGCGAGGGAAACAGAGGCAAGACGAAGGGCTGACTTATTGCCTATTCTGTCCAAGCTCAGAATGACAGAGGATAGAACCATCTTCTGACAAGGATATTTTGAAAAAAAAGACAGAAAAGTCATACAAACACCTCATTAGTTTGAAATATTTGGTTGAAGATCATTTTAGCATGTGAACAATGTGTGGATGAACAATTAGAAGCATGGAGCCTTTAGAGCCTATAATCTTAGCCGACCATGAACTAACTGCGGAGATGTCTGGAAAAGAAGAACACTCGAGAAAAACAGCCCATGTCCTAGAAGTTAAACTTAACTCCCCTTGTCAACCTTTCATACAAAATCAGCTCAAACTAAAATCTGTAAATTTGCTTTAGGTGCTGTCAAATTGAATTAGTGGTTACCAGAACTGATAACGACACTAACAAATAAAAAGTGTAGTGATAACAGCAGTTGGAAATAAAAGGTAGACAAAGGACAATTGACATGGGTACACATTGTTACTAATATGTACTGAGAAGACGATATTGTGTTCTCAGTACAAACTGTGTATGACGGCAGACGTAAAAATTCCCAGCTTTTTTACGGAAGTTGATATTCAAGCAAGTAGATAAGCAGGCAAACATGTTAAAGCTGTATGCATGTGTCGAAGGGAGGAATCTTGTGTGTGGGCAAGCATGTGACTTTAATTTGCGTTTTGTTATTCATGTTTGTGTGTGTGTGTGTGTGTGTGTGTGTGTGTGTGTGTGTGTAGGTGTGCATGTGTGTGTGTGTGTGTGCTGGCATCTCTTCAGGCACAGATGCATGACAGTGACTACAATGACACGAGGGATCAGGGGTATGTGGAGGGGAAATCGAACATGAAGTACAAAACAAACAGGCATTAAGCTTTCTGTGTGTGTGTGTGTGTGTGTGTGTGTGTGTGTGTGGGGGGGGATGACTGCCCTGCTTTACAGAGAGGGATAATATGTCAGGCAGCACTGGATGTCAAACCATGTTTTGTGATGGTTTGTGGATAGGAGTGTGTGCGTGTGTGAATAAGCGAGATAGAGCGAGCCCACAAGCTTTCATCAAGACTCAAAATGACATCACAAAGCGAGACGCTGCGAGGGCCCAATCCCGTGCTCACCTAACCTTCAAATGACATTAGGCATGCTGTCAACATATGATGAGTCACTGCCAACCTGATGTGATTCATTCAATCCTACCAAGTAGCTAGGATTACTGGATACAAATCACTTACAGTATATGGAAAAAATTGGACACCGATTGAGGGAATGTCCTGGCACACGCGTTCGAGATTCTGTGTGTTTGTTCTGTGTATGCCTGAATGCATCAGGCGAGCGTACAATTGTGTGCATACCTCTTGTGCAAATGATACATAATGTTGAAGTTGGAGAAGTTGCATGATCTTGATCAGTCTGAATAACAGAAATAAACAACATATACAAGAAAAAGCCTTAAAAACCCTGTGTCGTATTTCATTTCCACTGATTTTCACTTTTTTTCACCTCTTTGCTCACTTTGACCAGAGTGCCAAGATAATTACATCATATAATTAAAGCCCAGGACATTTAAGGCTAGTTACAATTGGAGTTAATGGAGAGAGCAGAAAACAAACAGGAGCTGAGAGCTTTATCAGACAGAAAAAAACAAACAATGTCGGGTACAATCTGAACAACGTCTTTGTACCCCCAGTACTCCCATCTCCAGCATGTCTTAGTTTGATCAGCGCCATCTATTTATGTTCCAGCTTGAACATCACATTAACCAGGGCCAGTTTCCTGAAAGTCCCAGAGCTGAATCAAAGTAGCTTTTGTGAGGTGTATCTATTTGGATTGTTCAGCTTTTGAAGACGGGAATGGCATCATAAAATAATCTGTCTTCCCCACAGGCAGTGTTCTCATCAACGCAAATGATAGTCATTGAATAGTCATCCTTTCACATCCATCGTCTCCATATTGCATGAAGCAATAAATGGATTGATGCCATTTAAAAAGAACACACACTAAATTCAGGGGAATATCTAGATCAGGGGTGCTCAATACGTCGATCGCGATCTACCAGTCGATCGCGATCTACCAGTCGATCGCAAAGTATTATAAAGTACACGTCAGCCTATCGTCCGTCCTCACTATGAAAAAAAAAACGGCTCAGTGCTCCGCGCCTCCGTATTTTCCTCTTAAGTTTCGTTTCATTAAAACCGAAAGTAAAGACGGTCGCGATGTGACTGTATTTGCTGAATGAATATTAAAATATGTAACGTAGTGTTAAAAGGCTGCATCAATCAAGTTATCATTTGTTGCAGCAAGAAAGGCAGAGGATCATCAGGTAAAGAGGAGGAAAGGTGAGAACTGTAATAAGCCAAGAGACTGAGAAACATAGTGAAGGAGCCTACAGATGAAACAGATAAAAAAATAGATGTAAATGTAGCTTAGGCTGGAAAACGGAAGGATATGCAATGAATCGGAATATTTCAAGGCCATGTTGATGTCAGTTGTTAATCATGTTGTTCAGTCACAGTATGAATTATCCATCAATAATATTATTTGGGTGGATTAAGTAATAATGTAACTAAACATGGCATTACAGTTAAAGTAATCAGTAATCATGACTCAGTATACTTGGACTTTTAATTTAAAAAAATTCAACAGAGGATGAGACAGACCAGGACCAAGTTACATACAAAGGCCAGAGTGTCTCTCTCTCTCTCTCTCTCTCTCTCTCTCTCTCTCTCTAACCTATACCAAACACTTAACATACAGGTATAGAGCTGAATTCTAAATATATGTTTTGCACGTTTATATTAGGTAGATCATTTTGACTTAGTCATTTTATAAGTAGCTCCCATGCCGAAAAAGTGTGAGCACCCCTGATCTAGATTATCTTTGCACAGTTCGGACCAGTTCAGAACAGACATCTCCATATCTCTGAGTTAACAAACAGAACCACATGGATGACTGGAAGCAGTCAAAACCATAAGTGGGCAAGACAAAAAACTAACTCGAGACAGGTAGATGTGAAAGGAAGTTGATGAGCGTCTTGAGATGATTCAGGGGAAACAGATTAGGCAGGGGAGCAGTCTGGCAGATCGTTAGTCAGGGATGTCAGGGCCAGAGATAAATGAAGTGTCAGCAGAGGACAGAGAGAGAAGAAAGAATGGTGGTAGAAACGGGGAGGACTATGGAGGGAGAAAGGAAGATACAGAGAGGGAGGAAAAAGAAGATGTGAAAAGATCGACGTGAAATGAATGGAATTCATAAGAGAAAGAGGAGCTAGCTTTAAAAAATGTGACGGAAGTTGTAAAAAATCACAGCAATGAAAGTAGGCTCTTGACTACATCTGAGTTGTACAACACTCACAATTACATTTGCTGAAGTTTTGTCTCATAAGTAAATCATGAGTATGTAATGTAATATTTTTGTGCAAATTAATCTTTAATGCCCCTCTTAAGCAACTTTAATATTCATCATCATTTTTCCTAATGCTGCATGATTGATTAATACCAGTTACAACTTAAGTTCTAAATATATTTCTAAAAAAAGATAGACTGTAGCCACTTGTAAAGTGTTATTACTAAAATATTAGAGTCTGGCTTTCTGATTCTGTCTTTTGGGGTGTTCAAAAACTGTGCACAAGTTTTATGACAATCACCTGTGTAGCAACGGGTGAATGAAGTGTGAAGTGTTTGGATTGCAGCACATCCAAGGGCTTTCATCTGTGGACCATAGGCTGTATCACTATAGTTCTAAGATACACTATCTGGTGCTACTTAGACTGGTGAAGGGGGTTTAGGAACTGGGTGTCCTCTTTCCTCCACACTCTGCAACCAGCTCTGAGTATTTAGTCCCCACGTTTGCTGTGAGTAGCTGCCTCATTGGAGCTGAACTGTCTCCATAGCCCATTGACATCAACGTCATTAACTGGCTGAATGGGAAACCTAAAGGGGACATATGATATCATTGCATTTAAAGAGTCACATGCACCAAAACGGAGCGTCTTGAGAGAGCTAGTTTATACAAAGTCACAAACCTCCTCTGGTGCTTGATTCATATTTTTATTTTGACTGAAGTAAGGATAAATGTTTCATTTAGACCACAGGGGAGTGTTTGAAAAGTTAGAAAAGGGTATAATGTGTCATCCTTAATGCAAAGTGGTTTGGCTCTCGAGAGCTCTGACCAGGTGATCTTTCAGGTGTCTGCTTCTCTCCTCTGGTCCAGGCCCCTTTGTTTCTATATTCAAACCTCTTGCTGCAAGGTTCTTCCTCCAGCACTGCTCGTATCTTGTCCTAAACCCAGCTGACACTTCTTCTTCCCATGGGCCTTGTTGTTATTTGGTTTGTGAAAGCTGCCTAGTAAATAAGTACTGCTTTAGACTAACGTGTTGCTAGGTAACACATTATTGTATCGCCACTACTATTTGCGGTAACTAGTTAGTTACTTTCCAGATTCAATTATGCCGTTACCATTACTTATGTGAAACAGTCGACGAGAAACCGGCGAGGTGACACTAACGTCAACACAGCAGCATCCTGGGAGAAAGAACATTGCACCCAGTGAACAAACACAGGCAGGTGAGCATTCAGCCGTGACATTTCTGCCATGGAAATATCAACATTAGTTTCTCTTGCTCAAATTAAACAACAAGACTACAACAGGGACTTGTAGTCTATGTGCAGGAAGGAAAACTTCTCTCTCAAGAACAAAAGCACCGAGCTAAACACCAACTAGCTAATAAAACAGCTGTCAGAGACTCTGGCATTGTGGACACCGGAGACCAAGGTGCGGCTCACGTTAGCTCGACAGATCAAGTTAGAGAAACTCCATACAAAAAGCTTGATTAATTCAAAACACTGCATGCTCCACAATGTGAAAGCCGGACAATAGACTGATATACAGGCATGTCAATGGCGACGTGCTTCATGTCAACTGTTGAGTCTGTTGCCCTCAGAGAGGCAGTTTGTAAACTACCTACATATTGAAAACGAGAGTGTGATTTGAAATAAGTGGGTTTTTACAGCACAAATACGCTACAGCAATACTAAATAATGTTTTAAGCTTTAGTCGGAGCTTTGTACCAGGAGAAGGTCAAACCTCCTGCCCAAACACATTTAAAATGGCTGAAGTTATTGGTTTATTTTAAAAATGACAGAAAAAATATAATCTTTAAGAAAAGTAACTGCAAGTTTGTACAGTTTGTCTTCTGTGTCTGCTCTGGTTAATGAGAGGCTGTGGTAAGCACACTCTGACAAACGCTAAAAATGTGAGTTTATGTAACCAAAAAAAAAAACATCAGATGACATGAACTCTGGAACATTTGAAAAAAAAAATCCCTAAAAATATTCAAAGAGGAAGCAGGGAAAGTGCAGGGTAGAGGCTCACATCTCTGAGCTTTATGTGTTCTCTCTTACTCTCCATTATTAGTCATTTCTAGAATTATGTTTAGTGTATAATACAGTAATTATGAGCTCTTCTATCTTTTAAAAGTACAGAAACTAAATCTAAAATCAAAGATAACTTTGCCTATAGTGTCATCCAAAGCTATTTGAAAATCACTTTATTCTCCATGGAGATGACAATCTGTTTGTGTACAGAAGCAGTGTGAAGTTTAAATAAGTCATACTGATGCCAAAGCACACAAAACAATATCACAGCCTGAGCTGGGCACACACCTGTTAATGTGTAAACTATTCATTGATGCCTTAACATTTTTGCAGTTCTGTAAAAAGACTGGCCCCTACTTTAAAGAACAAAATACACTAAGTCGGTCATTGCTGAGTAAATAAACCCTGACAGGGTGATGAAAAAGCACTGTTTGATTATACCGTTTGAATTGGCTCCATAGCAATGGCCATCTACAAATTAGCCTAATTTGCTAATTAACTTCATTGATGGAGAAGTGAGACAAGGTGAATGGGGACCACAAATCAATGTAACACTGATTGAGGTTTCCAGCCCTGTTACTGTCAAAGTCTGTCAAAATTTTCATCTTGATTAACAAGTCTGTAAACACAGCCAGCTGAAATGACGTTCTGCTTGGTGTTTACATCATGTCTGCCAGAAATTTGCTTTTCGGGTCCAGCTTTTTGTGGCTTTCATTTTCATGATTATTTCCATGTTTTTTTTCCTTCCTTTTTTTCCCTTTTACCCACAGACTGTTATTAAATCCTCTGGACTCCATTCTACCGATTGAGATCACTAGACCTCGTCCTGCTGATCCTATGATCAGAACACGGTTACAAAGTGTGCCCCACTTTGCAATCTGTCAAGTTGTCCCTTTGTCAAATGAGAGCAGGTAAAAACAGAGAAGAGAGCTACAATAGGAGAGGTGACTATGTCCACAGCTGCAATTTGAAAAACATAAAGATGGCTGTAGCCCACTGTTAATGAGTCATAAATCAGCTTGATATGAATCATCTTTACAGCACTATTCGAGAAAAGTGTTGAAAACCTCATTAATTTCCATTAAGGAGCAGCTATCTGGTGAGTTGACCACAGCATCAAATTCCCTGAGCTGCAATCTTTAAGATCTCAGAGGAACTCACCCAGTGCCTCTATGTGCCACACCAAATTCCTTTTATTTGAGGTCATCCCTTTCATTTTCAGCGCACACATTTAAAGGACTGATATTCCAAAAACAGCCAGTCAACAGCCTATCGATTGATTATAAAGGCTGTTAATTTCGGAAACATACTTTAAATGTAGGATTTTTCAACCAGTCATAATGACTCAGCTGTCAGTCTACCACTGCTTTGAGAGCAAATTAGCAAAGCACCACTTCCTTCAGCTGCCTCGCTCTCTTTGTCTGCCTCTGTCAGCTCCTTTCAAGCCAATGTCATAGTCAACATATGAAACAACCAGTATGAGGCATCATTTAGATTAAATCACTATTATGAAATTATAATGAGACATGTCATGGGAATATTTTAACAACATGAAATAACTGATGAAAATGAGGCCCCATATTTATTGTGATTACATGGTATCTTAAGCACCGTTTCCACCAAGCAGTTCAGTGTGGTTCGTCTCGGTACGACACACATTTTGTGGTATTTCTCCTCGCGGCACACAGCCTTCTCTGAAACAAAGCTTGATTGCGTTTTGTAACAAAGAGCCACATGCCAATGACAAACTAGATAAATTACTGGATGTCTTCCATTGTTGGTCTTTGTCTACTGTGTTACATTTTTCTTCTTTGTTGAATTTATTAGCGGGGTATACTGTGTCACCTGCTATGATGACGCTGTTAAAGTATGTAGCTGATGCAGCTATTAGCATCCGGCTTACATGCCGCCGACCAAACAACGCACGGTTGGCTGTGGAAACGCAAACAGGTAAGGCTTTACCGAACCAAACCATACCAAACTGTACTGATCCATACCAGACCGCTTGGTGAAAGCGGGGCTAAAGTGAGCAGCTACAAGAAACTGATCTCAAACCTTGAAATGGTGTTGCACTCAATAAGAAAACCAAAGCAAGAGGAGTTAAACACATACACTTCTTTTGCAGATAGTAATGCAAAACAAATGAGTACTTCCTAAATACGTCACTTCAACACTTAAAAAAAACAAACAAACATAAATTCCGCAAAAAAGCATAGAAGTGGATGAGAGATAACATCAGTTTTTTTCACAGACAGAAATGATTGTCAACTCTTCGCATGATGACTTCATCACTTATTCACAGTGAGAGCCTGGCAGTTTTTCCACAATCTTGATAATAAGATATGCTGCAGCAACAACAACAGTAATAGTAGCAATCAAAATAACTGTGATGTTTTTGGTTTGGTCCAGAAGAGCTCTTGAGCCAATTGAAGCGAGAAGTGGCATCTTAAGTCACAGCAGTCAATACACCCAGCATGTGTCGAACCCCATGTAGTGAGGTGAAAAATATATAAAGTATGTAAAATATATTAGGTCTAACAATTCATCTGTCTTTGCTCCTGTCTGCTTTACTCTATCCATTTGATCAAAATTAGCTCATACATTAAAAGTTACTGCTTCTTATCACACTTTTGGAGTACTTGTGTGCTCCTGCAGGTGTGAAATCAATATGGCCTCAAAACATCCCCACCATCCCCGTGTTCGCTTACCAGAGAGGTGAAGATGTAAGTGTAGTAGACTGACAGCATTCCCAGCTCTGATGCCTGTCGAACAAAATCACAAGAGGGGCAGGAGGGGAGAGATAAAGAGAAACATAAGAGAGAGAATATTCAAAGGTGCAAAAAACCCCCGAAATTTGAGGATCAGAGTTTGAAGAAAAAAAGTGTTAAGATGCAGGTTGAAGGAGGGAGGGGAAAAGTACAACAGAATGCACAGGTAGTCAAGAATAAAGGGTTTCTGGAAAGAGAGGTTGAGAGGTTGCAACTCAAGCTCCACTCTGCAACAGAAAGATCAAATCCACATCTTGATAAGATGCAACACATTCTTATCTGACAACGGCTCTCAATGGAGCAATTAATTTCAGAGGTGCTTTAGTATGCTGCTCAATACTCCGTCTTATAATGTGATTAAATCAAAGTCACAGTGTTGTGAAGGACAGGGTGAACTTTCATAGATTCATTTCTTTAAAGTTATTGGTGAGAAAAGAAGGAAATGTACAGTGTGTTCTGTCCAATTATGCTGCGAGGCAGATTTTTCTCAAGTAGATAAACCATACAATAAGCCAACCTTTTTTTTTCAAGAGCTGCATTTGACCCGAGTAAAACTCCACCTGGGAATGAATAAAAACCGGATGCCCTCTGGGACACATTTCTTCAAGAGCATGTTTTCCAAATTCATCTGTGCTAAACTTTGCACTTTCTCTTTGTATTTAGCTTTCACGCTGGCATTAGTCTAGGATTAGGTATCATTAGACTGAATTTTATAACAGGTATTAAGCTGTCGTATCTTCAAAAAAGGTAACATCTGTGGGGTGTGAGCCATTACAAGCATATGCCGCTCTCTTCTGCTGGAGCATAAATAATTAGTAAGAAGCAGAAAGGCACCAATCAACTGCAGCAAAAACATTCAGATACAACTTTCATCCGAACACTGTGAATGACCTTTCAAGATGTCTCAACAAAATGTATTTGTAATGTTTATTCAGCATGTTTACTTGTGAATGTTATGCTCCAGGATATTTATTTTTTAGTCTGTCCAGGTGTTACGCACAGTAAGGAGTATGAGCTGCTGTGTTTTTTTTCCCCCGTTAAAGGGACATTTTAAGCAACTAATGCTTCAAAGCACTACATCTTTGTCTCTTGTGTCTAAACTTGATGCATAACAGAAACCGGTATTCTTACAAACAACAGCTAATTCAAAATGTACTGTTGTTCTCCACTGCATTTAAAACCATCTCTCCTGCTCTCTCGCTCACTTTTTGTTTTCTTGTTCTGTGGTAGCCTTTGGTCAGAGTACACACGCTCTGCACCGTCCCCATACACTGGACTCACTGTCTGCAGCTGTGTACAACAATGGAGGCCTGACTGAATGAGATTACATTCAGAGTGTCAACACGACTGACCTAAACCGCTCTGAATGCTTAAACCTCAGAGAGGGAGACCTTTGTCTGACAAGGGTTTGATGCAAGATGTGAACAGACAATTGAGGAGGGATATCCTGCATGACAAAAGACGTTTCTGTCCCAGCAGACAATCTGGGTGCTCTCATCATCGTCTGAGACTGGCAAATACTGTACGACGGGCACCACTTTGATGTGTTTGGCGTCCTGATGGTCTACATGAGAGGCAGAACTGCCAACCTTCCACCATCCTGCTGTCTCTTAACAGAAAGGGACACAGGGACAGATAAAGGGGACACAATTGGGGTGTATACAAGACCACAGGGGGAGGTGAGAAAGCAAAGTAAAACTGTCCACTCTGCATTTTGAGTCAGATGAAACATGAAAAAATGGAAAACCAGAACAAAAGAGAAAGCAACATCCTGCTGTGGACGCCTGCTGCTCTGTGGCCTGGGGTTGCCACAGTTGCCATGGTGACTGGATGACCACTGATGGCAGCATGAACACTTGATTGAGGTGAGAGATTGAGATTGTATACTTCTGTGGGAGCGATTATAATGGAGAGAATGAGGGGGACAGTTGGAAAGTGAGAGAAAAATCTTTCCTGATCATACCCCAAGCCAACCCCCATCATTTTCTGTCTTCAGTTATTGTCACCTTCACTCTAGCCATCCCTCCGTCGTCCTCTTAGAAATAATGAGGTTTGTATTAATTACTAGGAGGCCATATGTTGCTTCAAAAAACCCTTGCTTCATCAGCTCTCACCTATATGTATTCAATGCAAAGTATCCAATCAGCAGAAGCTTCTCCTTAATGCTAAAGCAGAAAGTGTTGAAGGTCGGTTGAAGATTATAATTACTGGTATGTTCTATTAATGGAAACAACATGAAGTTGTTCCTGACAGAAATACGGCTCATGAACACTCTCGGGAAGTTGTGTTTTCTCAATTGTGTCTTGTATTTTTGTTATTAAAAGTTGTTTAAACAGAAAGAAGAAGCATGAGGGTAAAGGTAAAGGACATGAACGAATCAGACCTCTTAATCTGCTTCCCTGACTGAAACAGCAGTTTGTTATAATCCATGACATTCATGAAATGAAAGAAGACAAAAGGGCTTTTTTATTTTACGAATCTGTTTTTATAACACTAATCCACTTAACTGTGCGGGATTCTCATTCGTGGAAGCTGAATCATTGGATACAACTTTGATTTAATGCTCTCGCCCATTTCATTTGATTTAGCAAGGTTTTTTTTTTTTTTTTTTTAAACAAGATTGCCTCAAGTCATTTGCCTTTTGTTTTGGGACTAGGTTTATGACCTCAGGCTATGTTCTTGTCTGTGCTTGAATACACAACATCTGTCATTGGATTCAAGTGGGCAGGTAGAACATCGCTGTCTTTTTATACGTGCTGCACAGTATTTGTTGAGTCATAATGGAAATCCAACTTCTTTCTCTTCAGGTTGAAACTAAAACCCAACTAACTTCTTCTTCAGTTAAAAGTATAGAGTATAAAAAAGTATATTTCCCAACCCTTGAATCTACTTTAAGCCATGAACCCTTTATGCCACTGGCGTTTCCACTCACTTTTCCTATTTGAGACGCATGAAAATTTAAGAGGAAATAGGAAAAGCTAGGAAAGGAAGACTTTAAATAAAGCTGTGTTCTCAGCGCAAACATGACCAGGTATCAGTTAAAACATACTCACCCGTTCCAAAATGATATGTGACATGGTGGCATTGGCATCCACAATGATGGTGGCAGTCTTGTCATCTCGTATCTCTTTCAGGAGCGGGGTTGGGTCCTGACTGTCGTCGAGCATGCGCACAGACAGGGTCTCCTTGGAGATGAGGAACTGCCTGAGGAGCTGCTCCAGGTTCAATAAGCCTGCAGATAATCACGCACACACACACACGCAAACACACACACACACACACAAACACAGAAAAGATGTTCTTATATCGAAGGCATGGCTGTTCAATGGTTATGAAGTTTTACATCAATATTTTAGAGTAGTTAGATTAAGCAGTTGAGCTCTTGAGTTTGATGAAGTCATGCACAGTCAGGATGCGTGCATGTGATGGATTACAGTATGCGTATATGTGTCACATTGTGCAAAAAAAATGTGCTTATTGTTTGTTTTAAGTCGCACATGTGAAAACAATGAAGCCATACAAACTTCATCAACAAGAACAAGTCAACACAATATCCTCAGTAAACTTATTATAAAGCCATCAAACCCAAAGGGGCATTTCAGCAAATGTTTCTTTGTAAAACCTGCATCGGGTGTATATAGGATATATATAGAATATATATATATATATATATATATATATAGTGTGTGTGTGTGTGCGTGTGTGTGTGTGTGTGTGTGTATACATATATAATATAAGATTTTCAGAGCAGGACACCAATACAAGGCACGTTGTTGTAACATTCTCTCCTTGGCAATTTGGCAGATCTTATTACACTCAAAAAGTTTTTGACACTGGCAAGGAGAAAAGGATGTGACTTATTGAAAAAGGACACGCTTCAGCTAAATCTTCACCTGCTTTTTCCTTTCACTTTAAAATGAATGATTAAACGGCGCTCTACACTTTTTGCCTGAACAGATTTTTTGTGATTTTTGCCATCGCGACAGCAGATCAGTTGATCCGTCATAAGGAGACCAATTTCAGGAGTAGCAATTTGAAGTTGTCAAGCTGCTTTCTTAACTTTTCCACGGCCCATTAACTTGGGTATAGCACCATCCCAGTCCCCAAAATCATGTCTAATGGCTTCTGCAATTATGTCTCTGTCTGCATGTCCAGCAGCATGTCTGTAGGCCAGTCTATCATTGTATGTGTGTTTCTCCTCCTCTACTTTGCTACCTACATCTTTGCACTCATGAGATGTCACTCCTGGCTGCGGCTTGCTCACCTGCCAGAGCCTCAGAAGCTGTCGGAACAGCTTCATCTGTATACGCAGAAAAATGTAATGAGCTTGAAATAGCTTCTACAACAAACGGCTCTTGACTACATTCAAGCTCTGCAGCTTCTCAACGGGCATCACATACAAGTTCAAGTACCAGATGTGGCTCATGGAGCGCATACACACATTTATGCACATAAATGGAGTTATCACAGAAAAAAAGCTCATAATCACTTTAGTGTTCGAGCTGCACGCGATTCATATGGGAGTCAGAATTTTACACCGGGGTTTTTTATAGCAGCCATAATGTTCCCTAACTATTTGCTCATGGTGAATCAGATTTAGTGGAATGAAAAAACCTCCAGCGGAATGAGAAATGTACTCTTCTGTTTTTTTGGTTAGACTTGTGTCTGTCCCTGTCTAGAGAAACTACACAAAAAGCAAGTTGTCCCAGCACTTTCCCGTCCTCTTGACCAAAATAACCATAAAATAGAGTGCTATGGAGCTATCAAATCCAAACTGACAGTTGGTGATTGTTACCAGCATACATATTCATTTATTAAAAAGCAAACAGGAAGAAGGAAACAACTTACAGTGCAGAATGACTGACAATGACTCACATGAATCTCAGCTCATGCTGCGTATTACTGTAGGAGATGTGGAAGTGCGACATTGCAAAATAGGGACCAAGTTAGATGCCTCAAGAAACTGGCAACGATGGAAAGATTTTCGCAAAAGGTAAAATTCCTTTGTTGTTAGTTGAGCTTCATATAGAAAAAGGGATTTGCACGAGAAACAGGGATTTGACTAACAGTGAAATTAAAATATGGGAGGGGGAAGAAAGGGATCACATGATTTCTATAATAAAACCAAGAATATTGGTCACATGACAAACCCCTCGATACCAAACCATTTATCATATTTCGCTAGTTATGGCAACACAGGTTGGAAAGTGAAGTCCTGCATTCCAAAGTCCCCAAATTAGGCCATAACAAGTAAAGTCTTCAGAATTCACTCCTAAAATACTACACTCTTTACATGTCTCTACAAGTCAACGTCTCTTCATATTGAGACAACAAAACTTCACAAAAAGCAGCAGAAAGGTTTGATGTTTTTAATACAACAAAATGCTGCAGCTAAAAACAACTCAAATACTCACATTGCTGCCTTCCACATTAATATCATTATCAGTTACAGTATAATTACTATCATCAAAGACTGCTTTTCACAAGTCAGTGAGGCGTCTTTTTCACCTTTCAATGCTGATTACAGGTGAGAAATGGCTATCCCACACAGTGTGCGAAACACTTAGAGACAGCGGGACAGTGCTGAAAAACTGCAAGTAAGGGAGAATGGCAATTTAAAAATTATTTCGCAGACATTCATCAACAGCGTAATTATAAACCCCAGTGAATCTGTATGAGCTGATTAGAGAGAAAAACCTGTTAAAACAAGTAACTGAGGTTTTGTTCTAGAAGGGGCTGCAGCGGGACAATGCAGTGATCTTAAATGGGAAACTGTGCTCCCCAGCTGTGCTTATCAAGTTGAAAAGATGCGCTTCAAGCCTTTGAAGCCTGCTGTTTTGTTTAACTTACAAATCCTCTATCTGCACCGAAGCTCCAGTAAGATTTCAGAGCTTACAGATGCACCAATCCCCTTTCTGATGAAAGTGCACTGCTGTCGCACACTATCAGGAGGTGCACAGAAAACATACATTGAGATCTTTGTGGTTTCCCGTGTAAATGTGAGCATGCAGGAGAAGTCTTCTCTTTTCTGTTTTTTTTTTTACGTTATCGTATAGCACACAGCTTCACAACATGTTGAGGCCGTCCAGGTTAAAACAGGTTAAAAAAACCCGACCACATGTATGATACTCTTTGTGATAGTAACGTACACAACACTGTCATCTATATTAAAGGTTAACTAGATTAGTGAGCTAGATTAACCAGTGTCCCAGTGTGCCTCCTCTTCTGCCTCCTCAGCCATGGCTGGAAAATATTCATGAATTGGCCACGCTCTATTAGGCTGTCACAGGCTTGGGTGATTAATGAGACTGGCACATGTGGTTGAGCCACGGACAGCATGCTGCAAACTGACCGACTGACTGGGCGAGCTGACGGAGAGAGGTGCTGCTGAGAGAGCTGGAGCCAAGGTTGAATGGGTTTCAGCTGATGCTGAACAATCACCTTAACACACAAACAGGATAACAAACACACACAAATCCAGGCACGCTGCTGCTTTCTGCATTTTCTAGTGAATGAAAAAAGGGCTACATGAGAGGATGTAATCAATACCACTGCATCATTTCCTGGACTCTTTCCCTCTTGTAGAAAATGTGTAATTTATCTTTCTTTTCCAGTCTCCCTTCAACCCAATCAGTCGATTTCCCCTCATGCACATACAGTATGCTTAATGGCATCCTCTCCTCTCCTCACCTCTCCTCTCCTCTTAATTGCCTTTCTAGTCCTCTCTTAGCCCACTGACATAAAAAACCCCCAACAACAATCCCATTTAAACATAACCAAAGAGTAGAAGGACATTCTTGTTTAATATTTGTGAGTTAACACTCACAAATATTAAAACCACAAGGTCCTGAAAAGATTGACCTGCTATTGATGTGCTCTATAGAGCTGCATTAATCCACTAATAAAGTCAATTGGATAATTAACCAACAAGGACAGGAATGCTTAGCTGGAAAAAATAATGTACTTTTGACCCTTTTTTTATGATTAATTATGTATTGGGGTTTGGTTAGACTACGAGCTAGAAAAAAAGAAATGTTTAGGTGCACACAGAAAAGGGGTTTTGTAAAACACAAAAGTAAGTAGTTCTTTGCCATCTCTGGTCTGTCTGACAAACATTTGAGGTCTCAAGACTAATTCCTTTCTTCAAAGTCTTCTGCTGATAAGGAAAAAGGTTAGCTGATGACACTCAGGGTCATGGTGCCTTTGTCTGGGAAGTTGTAATTACTGGTTGCTGGATTACACTAGGGTGGGAACAGGCCATGATTTAATCTCTCTCTATATTTACAAAAAAAGAAGAGATTTTCAAGGTGTTTTAAGGTCATTTTGTTTAGTAACTTTAGAATTTAACAATGCCCCTGACAAGTTGGTGGTCAGATCTCTGGCGGGAGATCCCTTTTATCAGTCTTAAAGATGTTTTTCTACAAAGGCAGGAGGTGTTTTTGTTGTGTACACAGAGTCTTGCTGACATGATACATGATATTGACGGTTGTAGACAGTTTATTACATGACTAACTGCAACATGCTGTGTCATTATTTTATGTAAGAAAAATGTTGACTTTAAAAAAGTAAAAAAAAAAAAAAAAGCAGTATTGTTGATTTATTTCGGGCTGCAGACATCTGACATGATACTGCGAGGGAGGGTTTTTTTTGCAGGAGAGTGCAGCAGCTCCTTCAGAAGGGAGCATGTCACAGGGTGAGATGTTGATAAGCAGTGCGTCTGTTGTCTGAACACAGTTGGTGTGTGAGAAGCTTATGTGTCCTAACACATGTTAAGGATACCAGACACTAAACAAAAATGTTTGCACTTTGTTGGCAGATGTAGGGCAGCGTGTGCGCATCCTTTTCTGGTGTTTATCATTGTGTGTGTTTGTCGTGAGAGTGTGGACACTGAACTCACAGTCAGCCTGTGCACAGACGAGGCAGGCGGTGGTGCCGTTAAAAAAGGTGAGAAGGCCGGCAACAGCAAGGCTGATGTCCGTGTTGGTTGGGCGCATGTCAAGCGTGGTGAATCGGGGGAACTGAACCTTTAGAATGTCCTCTGGAGCCACCTTGACGTAGGGCACCTGCGGAGAGATGCTGATGTTAGTCTATCTGTTACTTTGTAATCATTCACAATCGATTTTGACATTTTGCACTTAAGTTAAACTTAAAAAAAAAGCAGACATCAACAGACAGGACAACCGTAAAAAGGATAAAAACAACAGAGCATGTCTGTTTGAATATAGAGTAAAAATAGTTCCATGTCACCAGACAGACAGAAGAAAAACAGCTTTGTTGAAACCGGTTTAATCGGCTATGATATACAGTATAACGTACAAGTAACCCAGGGGTCTGTGGTAATGTGCATATTTGGAACACATATTTTCCAGTGACTGAGGCACTGAAGCTCATGTTTAGTACAAATAAGGATCCAAAAATGTATTTTTGTTCCACCCACACAAACAAGCCCTTGTTAGAGAAATCTCCAGGCATACACCCCCTCACCCAGTGATACAAAACATTTGCTACTCCAGCTCAATATAAGGCAGCTCAACTTTGTGTTTCAGGTTAGGCTTTAAATAAGACACTAACAAGAACACACCACTCGAGGCATTTTTTAATTTACTTTGAAACTAATTGTCTAAAAATGTAGGTTACATCTTTAAATTTCCTAATTGGGCCAATTGCCTTTGTACTCAAGAAAATTAATTAACGAGTGGCAATGTGTGGCAAAGGTGACTTAAGCTTTAACTTAAGGGTGTTGTATAGTTGTATTCTCAGAGCCAAAGTGATTTGTTTATTAAAAATAGACCATAGAATCCCAAACAATTAATCCTCTCTGTTTTACAGTATTAATTGCAGTTGACAGCAGACAGCAGCATGTACTCAGCTGTGAGATGAGGGTTTAACACAGAGACAGACGACCAGGAGTCCAGAAAAAATAAACTTTAAACAAATGTAAAATGTGAATAACAAAGAAGAAAAATTTGGGATTAAAGATTTGAATTTCAAGATGTAACTAAAAGTTCAAAATAACTGGTAAAATAACACAGGAAGCAACCATGACAATCCATACATGATCACATGCAGGAAGGTTTGACAAAACAGTCACAGAAGGGACAGACTTCTTTCAGAGAGTAATAATAAGAGTCAGGCACACAATGATAAATGGTGAAATCAAGACCAAGATGTCATTTAAAGCAGCACAAGAGGGAAGAATGTATGACAATGCAAAATAGGAAATGAAAACTGAATAAGTAACACATAAGTAAAATATGTTTTAAAAAATCCCCCCAAAAAACAACCTAAAGAACCTACAGACAAACAGCCTGAAGATGGAGCAGAAGTGGAGCAAGGGGGCCTTTGGGTGCATGGCCTGCAGGCAGAACAGAGGCTGACCAAGTGACCTCAGGAGGACTGGCAGATGGGTGGAACTTTTCTGGGGGATGGACGTAAAGTCAACCAGAGACTTGAAGTTTATCTGTTTGACCAGGATACGGGCAGAGCCTCTCAGGAGGATCAGGATTATATCATGGGTCTTTGACGAAAGGAGGTTGACCTTCCAGACAGAGCCTCTCTGGGGGATGGGATGGGGCAGGGGTTGAATATGGGTTAAGCCTCTGCATGGGCCTGCAGCAGGTGAGTACAACTCCTGGACTGGATGTTCCAACTGGGGATCTGACAGGAGACAGAGGCAGGATGCAACATGGGGGACCAGGGTAGAGCTGGGACGAAAAAAAATGATAGACCAGGATAGGACCACGCAGGAGGTTAGAGACATGGTCACTGGACAGAATTTCAAAAGCTAAGACACTGGCAGATGTGCAGAATCTCTATAGGAACAAAACACTTGTTCAACGGCTCTGAAAGAATGGACCTTGTGCAACGATTCAGGAACAGGAAACTTGTGCGGCAGCTCTGCAGGAGTGGGAGACTTTTCCAGTTACTCAACAGAAAAAAAGATGACTGTGTGCTGAAGATACACAAGAATGAGCCTTTTGCTGAGGCTCAACAAGAACAAGGGGCTTAGAGTGAAGCTCCACAGGAACAGACGACTTGTGCTGAAGCTACACAGGAAAACGGGAAGAGTACAGCAGCTTGTCAGGGGGAGGATTCAGCCAAACTGCTTGAAGGGAGCATTCTTGACCTCGGTATTAACAGGAAACAGAGATTTTCTGTGTCTGCAGTGGCAACTGACTTGGAATCAAACATTTTTTTTAGGCTGAATGGAGTTGAACACAGAGGTAAGAGTCAGGCAAGTTGCCCACTAGCGACCAGACAGGACTGATAGCGGTTATTTGGCTATGGGTAGCTGAATCTCTCAATAGCTCAGGGCAGCTTGATCTCTCTGGCACTGGAGAGATGAAACTGGGGTGCTCGGCAGCAGAGACTCTGGGGGATAGTCACAGCGCAGTGAAGCTTGATTTAATGTAGAGTAGCTGATTGCTTTGCTCCCTTAATTTTACAAGTTGCTTTCCCAACACAGACAGATATCCTATTAATATCCAGACCCAATGTGAGTAAATTGTGGCAATTTAATGTGGAGGAACATTATCCTCTTCCATCGTCTTAATATTTATAAACTTGTTCAAAATAGGAAATTGTTCAAAACCAACTGACATGAATGATAATATCTTCAAACACCCTTGCAGTAGGCATCAAGGCAAATATATTAACCTGCAGACATATAGCCTATTAACTATAAGTCTTTTACTTTATTGACCCTGAGGGAAATTCAACGAATAAACACACTGAAGTGCAGAGCCATATCTAATAAGGTGCGTGTGTTCTGCCAGTAGTCAGAGCAAAGATCAGACACAACGAGGAAGTAAAAGAAAGCCAGCCAAGCCTACAGTCAGAATCAATGAATACACACTGCCTCCTCTGCATTGATTTTATGTAGCCTTGTGAATATCTGTATTCTGCAGCTGCACATAATGAATTCATCATACCACCACTACTGTACTAACAGGAATGTTGACTACAGGCTCATCTCAGTGTGGAGGTTATGTACACTGAAACTAACCTTTCAGCCTTCACTGTTCACTGAGCTCAGCAATAAAGATACAAATCTGGTGAACATCTGTAAATTAAGAAATTACATCCACCCAATGCAAACACATTATTTCACTATTTAATTCGAAAAAAAGGTTTGCTCTTTTCCATTTCATTTTGTAAAGGAATACAAGTGACCAGGGCTAACAGCACCTCCTGAAGGAAAAGCAGCAGGAGAAGGAGTGCCGAGAAGTGGGGCAGGTGTCAGGTCGGTCAGCCAGCCCAGCTATGCAGTAGAGAGCATTGGGGCTTGAAGGGGATACAGGAGGACATGCTGGGTCCGAGCGGAGGAAAAGGGAAGGGAGCCTCTTCATCATAGCAGATTGCCTGTCTGTGTGGTTCCCGTTGCCCGAACATTGCTTTCTCTCGTCCTCACATCGGCCTCGATTGGTTTTTCATCCCTGCCCATCAGGGTGTAATGGAGTCCCAGGGTGTCTAGATGGATGGAGGTACGGCCACAACTGACAGTCCCTGCTGGAAGGCCATTCTTTCATCTCAAGCCATCCTGAACCCTGTGTCATAGCCATACACCACACTTGAGAAATTTGCATCTTTTCAGCTGCCTTCTTCATCTTCCCTGTTGCATTCTCACTTCTTCTGTCCATTTCTATCCTGATCCTGATGTTATTACTTCTCATGGGTACTTTCTAGGGCTGTATGCATTAGCTTGTTAGTCCTGATTCATTGTTTAAAATAAATAATTAATAATTAATTAATGTTCATTTGGTTTTATATAAGCCACACCTGATGAAGGTGTGAAACATTGTGTGGTTCAATAAACATGTCAGCATGAAGCGAGACAGTCTGCTAGAGCCCTTCCCATTGTCCTTCAGGTTCAGCCTCTTCTGGGAAGCCGTCGCACATACAAGTGTGCAGTGACTTTTTTCAACAGTGTTGTAAAAGTCAGCAAGTCCCAGAAATGAAAAAGACACATTTCATCAACTTTTAAAGAAAGAAAAGAGTGCTTGATGCACTGTAGAGCTCTCAGAGTCTTCTTTGGTAGGATCTGGACAAAAACTTCTCTCTGGTATATATATATATATATATATATATATATATATATATATATATATATACACACACATACACACATATAAAAACGGTGTTCAATATCCTGAAGGTTTTTCATTTGTATTTATGGTTTCAATCCTTAAGTGTGTCACACTGTAGGTCTGGGAGAGAAACTAATTACATCTAAAGAAAGTTGTTAAGGGAAGAAAATAACAGGCACACAATAAAGCCAAAGTTAACTGCTCTGCTTTAAATAATCAAATATTCTCACTATAAATAGAAGTTGGTATAGCGGGAACTGGAGTGGAAACCAGCAGAAAGAAGTGTTAGAAAAAAACGGAGACAGCAGAGCATAAACCGTTTCACACAGAGGCTAAAATGAGGGCTTTTACTGACAACAGTAAGATAAATAAAGAGTTTTTTGAGCTGCAAATCATGTAAAGCTACTCTCAAGGTTTCTCAGACTGACAAGGTGAAAGGTAAGGCTGAGTATAATACGGGATCTTTAAACCTTGCAGGGTAAAATTTGACTCTGTTGTCAGAAGCAGTTTATCTGGTTCCCTTCCGTTTACTGGTTCATTTCTAAAGACACAGCCTTTTAATAGAATTCAAAAACATCATTTGGCTTTGTTATTGTCTGATCAATGTGGGCTACCATTGCATTTCAAGTAAAATCAGAGTATTATGGTCCTCATGCATTATTTAGAAGATGCTGTACTTGTAAGGATTCGAAGAAAGAAGACAAAAAAACGTTGATGATTGTCTAATCACTATAAAGCTGCGTATTAGTTTTCAACATTTCTTTGATCATTACTGACATATTTCAAATGCATCAAGGAGCAAAAACAACTGGATAGGAAAATGGTTCAATGTGCTTCAAGATTGTGTGCTTGAAATTATTTGGCAGGTTGAAGTAAAGGTTCAATAATTAAAGGGCCTAACAGGCATTGATAAGACAGATTGGATATTTCATTCATTTTAATGCAATTATTCTCTTACATGTTTCACTGTCATTATCTCAGGCAAATGTCCCTTTGATGTTTAAAGAAAGTTGTTTTATTGAAGAATTGTTTAAAACAAACTAATTTTTTTTTTCTCCTGTCCAGATACACTTGTATCTATGTATGTGTTTTCTGCAGTATAACTGAATGGCTGACACTTTTTTAGGCCTTTAATGAGGAAACTGTCACAATATATAAGCTTTGCACTATAGTAACACATTCACACAGTCTTACAGACAGACAGACAGACACACAGTGAGGAAACCTGTTAAACAGCAAACATACCTCAACCCAAGTGTACTTACACTATATATATATATTGAAATGGATGGATATAAACAGGATGGATATAAACAGCAAACATACTTCAACCCAAGTGTACTTACACCATATATATATATATATATATATATATATATATATATATATATATATATATATATATATATATATATATATATATATATATATATAACCAGCACATTTTTAAACTGCAAGGCCAAGTCAAGATGAACTGTGAGCTGCTTGTTGAAGGAAAAACACGTTTTGTTTTGTTTGTTTTGCAACTTTCAAATAACCTGTGATCCCCTTTTTGATAGAAAATTCAAGGTTGCATTTAAGAAAATGTGTTGCTTCAAATCAGAACAGGCATTGGTTACGAGAGCATTGCAGTCTGAATTGAGGGGAAAAAGCTAATTTTTCCTTCAATCCGGTTCAACAAGCTCTGGGTTGTCAGAGTTGTTGACATGATCCCAGGCAAATCTGCTACTGTAGGTTCCTGCTGTGATATAAAAAGTGCCTGCAGTGAGGGGAGGTGAAGAGAAGGTGGATGTGCAGCAGTGCCATATGGAGAACAGAGACATAATGAGCGATTACATCTGTTGGCCCCGACTCAGAGACACAGCAGAACAGACCTCTGTTTAATAGAGAATCAAGACATGAGCAAAGTTAACAGTGTGTTTGAAGTGATGATTTACATTACCACACGTCGTTGACCTGCTTATCAATTAGAATACAATACATGCAACACAGAGATAAAGATCTGTACTTGAAAAAAACTTGCACTGCTGCCAAATGGAAAGCAGTCATTCAGCCTCAGTGAGCATACTATGAGGTAGAGCAGAAGTAAAGTTCACTGAATGTCAAAAAGTGAACATCATTACACTTAAATTGACTACATCCAGACCTGTCTGTGCACAGTTTAAAAATCTGGAAGCACAGTTTAGATTGAAGATCTATGCGCACGGATTTATCAACCCTGAAGCTTTTCAGCGTTTCTTGACTGAGCATTCGGGGGTTCCATGCAACATAACAGAACTCCTGTTTTGTAAGGTCTCATAAGCGACTCCGCTATCACATTAGGTGAGCCTCCTGTGGGGAGGCTTGCTGTCAAGTTGCGGCAAAACCAAAGGACAGCGAATCACATCGAGAGCAGTAAAGAGGGAGAGAGAAAGCAATAGAAAGAAAGAGAGAGGTCCACTGTTCTCACGTCCCTCATGGAAGCATACCACTTAAGATGCAATGCTCATGTCAAACCTGAACCTTCACGTATTCTGATGCCATTAACTGCTACAAGTCAGCATGTGGATAAGAAAGTAGAATTATTTACACAAACTAAAAAAACATAGATAACGAAGCACAATTAATAATATAAAATATACTGTAAGCTATCGTAAGTAGAAATTCACATCACAGGTACAGTGCCATTCTGAGGGATACACTGAACATAGTTTAATCACTTTGATTATTAACTGCCATAGAAAGCCATCCAACAGCAGAACACAAAGCCCAACGCCTGGCTGGATGTAGCCTTTTGAAAAGCCAGAGAATTATGTTGGCCACTAAGCATTAGAGAACAGATGCTGCTGGAGACATTGTCCATCAGTCAGCAAGTGTGATGCCAAGGCTGGAATGCCAGTGATGAGTTGGCAGGGATGGTGTTTCAGGGTGGCAGGAGATGGAGAAGGGCAGCTGGTAGTCTATTTTGTCTACCTGATCCCCTTTTGAACCAAAAGGTTCATGTGGGATTTAGACACCAGCTGTTGGCATTCAGACGCAGCAGATGAAAATCTTGGAGGTGAGAAAGTGAAGAGATGCAACACTGGAGATAAGAGATGCCCCGTGTCAAAGCTGCACTAGCTACAATCTCCATCCCCAGCAGCCAGCTCAACCAAGTCTCAGCACATGCAGTCAGATCTCAATTTGTGGTAGTAATGATCCTGCATCAGGTCCCTGCAGTCAGAGCAGAAGTAGACCAGAGATTAAGATGAAGTGTGCTGTGGATCCCTGGGTGCCTTTTAGGCGAGTGGAACATTGACCACGAGATCTCTATCTCATTGATCTGCCAGTTCAGAGAGAGAAAATGCCCTGTCCTCCAGAGAGGCCTGCTTCCCAATTCACAGCTCTATTTTACAGCAAACGTCTGAAATAAAAGAAGGGAGTGCTATTAAATTCTACTAAACATTGCTCTACCAACTTTGTGGGTAATGTTTTATTTTATTAAGTACTGATAATAAAAAAAAAGACATTTCTAATTTGATTTGGTTAACTGTCTCAAACCCCCTACTTGATTAAATGAGGTTATATTATTGTATAATCACTACTATTTCCAAAACAAGAAGGAAGGAAGATTGTTTTACTTCTGCCAAAAGTTTGCTTATTCCAGTCTTGGGAATCAAGCCAAGTGTTTGAGTAGACAGTAACCAAAACATATAATGCTAAGCTTGATGAAACAGAACTGGCAAACACTTGGTCTATCAAATCTCAGAGAACCTGTGTCTTTAAGTGGAACAAAGACAAATGCTGATGGGGAGACAAAAGACCTGGGTTTTCTTAATGAGTTTCTGATTGCAGAGTGAAAATGGTAGTGCATTAAATCAGTATGCAGCTGGCAGAGCAACATCAGCTGACTATTGTATCCTTTGACACAACAAAAGCCTCTTCAAGCCGCTAAGACAAAACAAAAGCATGTGTCACCTGGTCATGATCCCTTTTCTTATTATTAATGACCACAATCTGCTGAATGGAAAACAATTTTGCTCGCTCAACTGGGAGTCTCTGTTGTCTCTCTTTCATCTTACGGATCAACTCAAGAGACTGCATCCTTATGATAATTTACTAAACTAAGATATTATGAACATCCTGTTTCTGCTCCTGCAGCCTTGATAAAACAGATCAAATAGTATGGTTATAAAAGGGTCAACAGGAGTGCAGATAACAGCTGTGCTCCTCTAATTATGATCATGCAGAGACAGAAGACACACCTGTGTGCAAGATTAACAGTTCTTCATTAAAATGCATTTACTGGTTCTACTGGCATGCACAAACCTTAGGGATATGACTAATGGTTTCATTTTCTTTATTTGTCATTGGAATAAAATAAAAATAATTATTATTACTTCTACAATCAATCCCTGACACTATGTTTAAAATAGCCTAGACGACTTTTGAAACATCCTTTTTCAACACATCCCATTAGTGGGAATAAGGTAGAAAAATAACTTTTAAAGTGACATCTGTTAACTGGCAATAATATTTATTTCTAACATTGAGACTTTAAACGGCTGTAATAGTCTTAACCTAAAGTACTGGCCTGGCATTAAATTTGATAAAATTACAGTTTGATGCAGAAATGTTAGATTATATCTCAAGTAAAAAAAAAATAAAAATAAAAAAAAAATAGAGGGATGATACACATCTACTGTATTTTGAGGTTGTTGGGGTTTTTTTTAGTTGTTTTTTTTGCTCAGCACTTCTTAATGCAACTTTTACAACACTAAAGGAAGAAAGTTTAGTTTCCATATAATGACACCTGACACATGACGTGAGATCATATTAAAGGTAGTAACAGAAGGCTGATTTGAATTGCTTGTTTTCTTTATTAACTATTTTTGGTTGGAGAATCTGGGGGAAAAAAACAAACGCTGTGTCTGAAGTGCAGACATCCCAGTGATACTCAGCAGGAACCTTACTGCTCTGAATAAGCTAGCTGCTTCAGCTTAACTCTTCAAATTCATTCTAGATACATCTCAGTAATGTGGCTTCACCTCCAGCTGCTTGTACTGTGCAGATCAGCTCTGCTTAATCAGACCTGACTACTGATTGTGACAAATAATGTGTCACATGCTGCCAAAACAGCATTACTTTTTGCTGGAGAGCGTTTGAGTTTTGACAAAAAGTGTTTTTTAAGCCCCATTAACGCAGAGAGCTGAACCATAAGCTGACCCCCCCAAGCAGAACAAGACTGACACAGCAGAACTAATACCACCACGCACTCAGACATAAAGATTCAGCTTGACACTGATGGAGGGTGATTAGGGAGAGGTACACAGAGAGGGAGCAAACATCGCAATATTGTTTCCCCTCATGTTTTAAGTTCCGTAAAAAAATGTATGATCTTGACCTAGTAGTGATCTTTGCTGGAGTCTCAGATGCCTTAGGCTGAGGCCAAGACTGAAGAACAGGTTGAAAAAGGCTGAGAAAAAAAGAGAACTAGACAAAAAGAAAGAGGTGAAAAGAAGCACCCTTTGTAGGATTAGAGCTGAGGCTTGTGTAAGGGTACTGGCAGATATTAGAGGTGGGAGGGGACCAAAGGTAAAGAGTTGAAAATTGGTTAAAACTACAGCAAGGTAAAAGAAGACAGAGCAAGAGAAGAGTGTATATTAAAAGCGACGAAGGACAGAGGTGTTCTCAGTTGGTTTATAAAATAAAAATGGGCTAAGCATCCAGGAAAATAAAAAATATGCTGTACAGGTGGTTTTGCAGGTCTTCTTAAGCTGTCCAAGGTTCTTTATCCTATGAGCAAAATAAAGCAGCACTGAAAGTCCAAAGCTTAAAACTATAATCACAATCTCTGCTTTTATTAAGTCTAAAAAGAAAGTTACATTTGTCAATGACAATCTAACAGTGCATGAAATGAGTAGCAAATTATCAACCTCCCTAAACTTCAGTGTTCAGTGTGTTTCTATACGCCATTTATTAACAAAGGTTTTGTTATGAATTTTTTGAATGCAGTGCTATCAATTCAGCAGTTCTAAGTGTTCATGTTTTACCACTTATGAATGCGGGTTTGATCAAAAGGGGAACTGTGACCAGAACAATCCATTTATCATTAATACGTCTTTAAACTATTGTTACAATGAAAAGAAATCATGGTGTCCAGAGTAAATAAAAACCCTCCCCACTTCATCTTCTCTTCTCATACTGCATTAAAGAGCAAGGACAATACTTGGATGGTACCAGGGTCCACATGTAAGAACAAAGCTGAGCAGCAGCCGGTACACAAATACAGTTGGAGATGTGTGTCTGTGTGTGTGTTTGGGTTTTGCAGTGTCTGGCAGGTAGACGGTCTGAAAGGGAGCACAGCCACCGTGTAAATGGTCTCTGGCCAGAGAGGATTTGCTGGGTTGGCTAGCTAGCTCTTCAGTTCACAAAAAGCAATTCCACACTATGTTTACCACTGAGCTGCTGCCATGTAAATCTGTTACACTTGAGTGCAAATACCGCAGAGGTGGGTTTCAGGACAGTCAAAAGAAAAAGTAAATGAATACTGTCAGATCAGTGGCAGATATACTCTGAGTGAGTTTGTTATGAATGCCTTACAATGATCGAACAAATGGAGCTTTGGATCAGATCTGCAGAGAAAGTTTTTAAATGTGTTAAAAAAAAAAAAAAAAAAAAAACTTTTATGAGCGATAAACAATTGTTCATGATTTGCCAAGTGGAGATGAGGAATGTTATCTTCCTGCTATGAAGTTGTCTTGAGAAATATGTTCTATTCCTAAATGCCTTGATATGAAAGTTAGAAATGTGTTATCATTAAATTTGATAACACATTTTTTCACTGTTTCCTCATTTCCAGTGCTGTGAATCAACATGAGAGACAAAGGCAGGCAATGAGACAGGTACAGCTTCTGTGACTAAAAGGGGAAGAGTGAAAGGTAAAGAGAACCTAAAAACAAATACAATCAAAAGATAAATAGTGCTGTCAAAAAATGCTCACAGTATTTATAGAATTTATAGGAAGTTTAAATATAAAACAGGGTCTTTATGGATTTATGTGGGTGTAAGTCTGCGCGCGAGTTTGTGCCAAAGCACAAATCTCTCATTATTGGCCACCTCAGATGTCTAAGCTATACTACTGACCTCCAAACCTCAATCCAGCGTGTTCTTTGTTTGCCCAACGGACCTCAGGCTCACCTCTAAATCCAAACTGAACACCATCCTAACAACATTCAGTAGTGTAATATCTCTGTACTCCTGCAACCAGATGGTTTTGCAAGCCCAAGGCAACCCCTTGACATCAGACTGGACATTAATATTCATCACCACCACTTCTCTTTGAATCATGAAGGAATATGTTTCCTTTTTTTTTTTGAAGAGGTACAGGGATGCTGCACAGTTTCCTCTTTGTGGAAGAGAATAACAAGGTAAGGAAAAACGTGGAGTGAGATAGTAAGGCTAAGAGCAGTGGAGTAAGTTAGTTAAGATAAAATCAGAAAACACATGAAAATGTAACCACTGACCTGAACTCAGTTTAGTAGATTCTGATGGTTAACATGTGGCCTTAGTCATAGAAATAAAAAGATGAGTATTGGAAATAGAGACTATGGTGCAAATGTATATGCAAAGTCCTGGATCTATCCTGTCATTTCCACGTCACCATTTTAAAATGGGAATATTTTTTTCTCCCCTTGACATTGACAAGAAACGAAGAAACAAGAAGAAAACCGCACAGCACTCAGCCTGCAGATAAGACGAAAACTATAGAGCAGAGTGAGTCTCTCATCCAAAGTCCCAGTTACTGTTTCTCATTAGTTGATATGAATCTGCCCTTCCTCCAAATCCTGACCTCGAGGTTTGTATGTGAACCAGAATAAAGAAAACAAACTACAAACATGGTGCAGAAAGTCAACTCTTCTCCCCCAGTATAAGTGTTTGTTTTTTGCTCTTTGTCATTATTAGCAGGAAACCCAGTCCCACTTCTCTTCCCCCTCAGCAGTGGAAGTATGGCAACGCGGACAACAGAAGTGCGTTTAATGTTTTTATCCATCCAACCATTTCTATACGGCTTTTCTCATTCAGCGCTGTGTGGGGCCGATCCCAGCTGTCATTTAGCAAGAGACACCTCAGACTGTTCGCCAGTCAATCACACACGACATATACATATACATATATATATATATATATATATATATATATATATATATACACACAGACAGACAGACAGACAGACAGACAGACAGACAGACAGACAGACAGACAGACAGACAGATAGATAGATAGATAGATAGATAGATAGATAGATCACCATGGGGAAGGGGTTTTTTATTGAAAAATTCCTTAATTCACCACAACAAATGCCCAGCAAGGCTAGCCGACACAAGGATGAGGGTTCTTTCCCGTCTTAGAGGGACAGACAATGACAAACAATTGTACGACTCAGCCGAAAGGTAACATTAGGACAAAAGCAATATCATCAGCTCCTGCTGAGCAGACCTCAGGCAGTGATGCAGACTATTTGCTGCCAAGACCAGAATAAAACTTTCCATTTTTTTCCCAAAGGGTTGCTGGTTTATCTACAGTTCTATACAGTAACAAAACTGCAAGGTTGGTAGTGCTATTTTTTAAGATGATTTTAAAATCTTATAAACACACCTTTGCTTCAAATAAATCCTAAAGACAGAATATTTTGTGAAATATTCTTTCATTCAAGCATTCTAAACAGAAGCTTCAACATACAGGGCTAATTGGTTTGTGTTGTGGTTATTGTGAGATGAGGTCATAGCAACAATTTCTTTTTAAAAAACATATTGTTACCTCATCTACCTGATACACCCACGCACCAACAAACCCACGAACGCACACACAGAAACAAAGTTTTCTTCTGCTTTTTTTTTCCAGCTATGTTTTGCTGGGATGAAATCATTTCTTGATACGATGGTGAGAATAAAAACCAGCAGCAGAAGACCACAGCTGAGATCAGAGATCAGTTAGCTTGATTATTCCCTCTATTGTCCAATAGTTTAAAACTATTTATTAATTCACTGGCTGTAACACAGCAGGAGAAAACAGGATTACAGTATCACACAGAGGAAACATCTAACAATGCTTACCTCTGGCTGTTTTTGTCTGCAGCTTATTGTCTTAAGCAATATGTTTCCCGAAATGCAATTTTGTTTGTTTTAATATCACAATTCTTAAAATCTTTCTGTCTTTTACGACTTCTGTTGGATTTGGTTTCAGAGAAAAACATGAAAATAAGAATATTAAAACATGTTCCCCGCACTTCAATATTTCATGTTTTTTCCCTTTCTTATACTCTGCTTTAACCGGCAGTGAAAGAGGAAGCAAGAGATCCTCAGTGGCTATCGTTTGAACTCGAAAAAATAAAATTCCTCTTGATGCTACTGTAAGGTGAGAAACATGTCACAGCACATTAAACTGTGCATCCCCACTGACTCATGTGAGGGAAGAAACCCTTCAAACTATTTAACAATGTCAAACAAATTTCACAGAGCCGGCAAAGATGAGCAACATATGGGGGTAAAAACTGCTCAGAGCTGTCTGGCAGCTGCATATCCGTCCTGCTGTTCTGAAGGGAAAACTTCACAATGAACCATACAAAGTGTCAAAGCTGAGGATGAAATACAACTTCCTGTGTAGTTGATATGTCAAAGTGGTGAAATGTAATAAAAACATTTCCTCATATCCGCATGGTTTAAAATGCAAGGTATTTGTAGTGTACGGGGATCGAGGCAGAGTCAGACCAAGACCAAGCCAGGCAGAGACCAAGATCATAAATATTACAACAACAAAAAAAATCATCATCTTATGTGCAGGGGGCGTGTCATTCCCTTAGACTGGAACACTGGGATGGTTTGTGGCTGTATTGTGTATAACAATTTATTAAGGTTTTGGCAGACTATTTACCATAAACACTGTGGGAATTTTCTGGAACTAAAAACAAGCCATCTTGGTATGGAGCTAGAAGGTCATCAAGGGCGTCTCAAGCAAGCAACCGCTCCCTACTCATCCACCTGTTCTCGTCAGGCTCCTGTGCCAGTAAAGTACAATGGAGAGGTCGTCTCCATCACTACACTGGTGGTCCTTCTTCCAGACATGGCTGTGTGAGTCTGGTAATAAGTAAGGTGGTCTTCTTTCACTGTTCTGTCACATTGCAACGTATATTAATTTCCTTCTTCGTGTGTTTAATGGGTCTTTGTGCAAACTTTACTGTTATGAGGTCTGTGGTGTGGACACCGATCGGTGTGATTGCTTTCTCCCCTCAGAAGTATTTATTGTATGATTGCATTCACCGAACTGGTAACGTTCAGAAAGAATAAAAACATGTTAAAAAACTGTGGTTTCTCTTGGGATCACATCTAATTAGCAAGCTGGTGAGAAAATACAGAAAACACAAGTGTAAACTGAATGATTTATGAACTGAAAGAAATATTTAAATAAAAGTCTAGTTAGCAAACAAAAGATAAATGACATTAAGAGAGCTTATCAGCTCAAAGTCAAAATTGTTAAATGGTGCAGAACAAAGTGTTTTAAATTTAGCAACATTGTAGTAAGGCAGTAACACTGTCTTAAGCGCTGCTCGTACATATCGTTTCTCCTCTCTAATTGATTTAGATCTTGTTTATGGATTTGTTCAATTCAAAGAAGCTCTGTCTCCTTTTATCAGGCAGCAAAACAAACTGTGTCAGAGTTCAGACAAGCCAATTAGCATCATACTGGGATCTGCCTGCTTGCCATCTTGCTCTGAAGCTAAATCCACTCAGTCATGTTTACGGTGCAGGAAACACATTTTGTTGTCTCAACATTGAAGAAAACATGTCAGGTTTGTCAAAAGTAATACTAACGGGAAAAAAAGAAGTTGGTTTGATGTTGCATGGTAAAAACAAAACAAAATCTTGCACATTTATTTTGTCTGTTTCTATGATAATCACAGGAAATGGTGCCTCACAAAACCTCAGCAGGCTCTCTTCAGACTGTTCTAAGCTAATGAGAGGAATGTGGAAAATAAAATGGCCAGTGGTGATTTGTCTTGAGAAGGGATTGGAATGAATAGTTGGACACTTGAGATATTTTACCACATTCAAAAACAAGTTGCCACACAGAAGCTCCGTAATTGTATTTACGTCACTGTGAAAACCTAGCCTCATATGAGTTTGTAGGTGACCCACCAGTTGGGTGCTAAACTCACCTCCTTCTCTCCACAGATATTGCTGATGATGGAGTTGGAGGCTGGACTGGCAGAGGGACCGAGGACTGCCACCACCCCTTTAGACATGATCTGGCACACTGGTTGCAAGGGAGAGAAGAAACAGTGAACAGCAAGTCAGTCAATGATACCCCAGAAAGAAAACTACAGTTGATGCATTAAAAAGTCCTTCTTCAGCCAGATGTTAATGGGTGTACAAGCTGACTTCCTCAACCTCTAAATAGGTAGTGTCCGCCTCAAGTGAACCTCAAACTACCCGTGTTGGCTAAATGAGTGCAAGGCCAAATGTTTTGGTCCTGGTTAAATATTGCACAAAAAGATAAATCCTTTCGATTTTACCCATGAGCGTCTAATAGCTTTTGGGCAAACACAACTCATTTTGCTTTTCACATCTTTCCTTGGATTGTTTTAAAGGCTCGACCTTAGAGGAAGAATGTGCAACATTTTACACATATAAACTGCAAAAATCAAATATGTCTTTGTAAATGTCTCTCTGAGTCATGACTGTCTACAATGAATGAGTAGTGCGAGTGCTGCCAGCTGTACTGTACAGTCTTGACGATAAAGCTGTTTTAGCCAAGGGCTAGAGAAAAGAATAATAACACAGCCTTCTCACTGCTTATTTGGATGTCACGTAAGTGTATTTAAATCACAGTCATTCCGTGTCCATTTTTTTATGCAATGGGAAGCAGTGAGTTAAACAAAAAAAAAAAGTGCTAATATTAGCCTGCTAGCACAACAATGCAGGACACAGGCAATTGCAGCATGAGCAAATGTGATATCTTCCCTCCCCACAGGCCACAGGCTTTAATCTACCATACAGGAAAGCAGGATGCATTTTCTTTGAGTTTATAATCCCTGGCTTCTAATTAAACCGCTGGAGTCACTGATGTGAAGCAGACACAAACACTTTGTACTTTTCCTGTGTGTAAAAAATAGGTGTGTGTCACAACTATTTCTTGTCAGTTATTGGATAAAATTCTGAGCATTAACCAGAAATGTGTGTGATGGAAGAAAAGGTAGAGAGCCATTTACAGGCCTGTGCTTTGAACCCAGAGGCAGTGAATCGAATGATTAATAAATAATCCCTTATTCACCCATGGGGGCTGTTAGACTCCAACACTATACACAAACCTACATACACGTGTATGCACACCGTTACAGTACACACACACACACACACACACACACACACACACACACACACACACACACACACACACACACACACACAATATGCACTTCTCTGCATGACTTCACTAAATTATAAAGCTGAGTGATTTGAGTTCCTGCGAACACACTCCTGGTCCATGTGGCGATCTGATTTGCTGCATCTCTGCACAGCGAACATTTTGAATATACTTGTGAGAGACAGAGGATGTCTATGAAAAGCCTGTGTCCAATCTCTGCCTTTCCAGCAAAGTTTATTTATCACACCTGCTGGACTTTGACAAAGGATTCTATTGGAGCTGTGAACTGTTAGAACAGGACTGTCTTGCTCAATGTCATCAAAAAATCATCAAAAGTTATAAGGTCAAATGATCATTTTCTGTAGTTCATATTGATTCTTTAGTTGAGTTAGTTTAGTTTAGTTTTATTTTGAACATATAAAAAGAAAAAGAAAAGAAAAAAGAGAGAAGAGAAATGTAAACAAGTCATCTGGACAAAAAAATAATAAGATCACAAGCCTTCAAATACTTTCAATATAAATGTAATGTACACGTCCAAAAAGGAGTGGGAATAAGTATGAATTTATTTAATACCACCCCTTCTCCCTTAATTGATAATTGTCTAGATTTTCTATAAATCTAGGTTTTGAATGTATGTTTTTATACAAAATTTAAATTTTACAATATGGTTGTACCATATTCCTATATACATACAGTATAAACAAGAAACAATTGTATTGTGCACACGTGCATGTGCAAACACCACATACCATTAAACAACTATATTTAAATATGTGCATGTGAAGACATTGTTATTTAGACAAAGAACAAATAGAATAAAGAAAAAAGACAGAAGGAATAGTCAAAAGAAAACAATACTTTTTTAAATAAATAAATATGTAAGTAATAATCCCCGAAAACACCTGCTGATTATCAAAGCCCTTCTTCATCCATGTAACTACTGAAAATCAGCTTTTTGTAGTTGTCAGTACACTCAGCGTTTTGAAGTTTAGTTTACCCCTTAAATTGTTTTCCCTTTCTCGGCCATAGAACATTGTCTGAATGTTTTGTGGTATCATATTGTTTTCTGCTACATACAATATTTGTGCTGTTTTGAATTCTATAAAATCTGCTAACTTTAATAGTTTTGACTGTATGAATGATGATTTACATGACAGCTTTGACTATTTTCCACATTTTTGGTTGTGAAAATGAACCTATGCACAATTTTTGCAAACAAGCAGACTGTTGTTTAACCTTTTAATAACCAGAGGTAAATACTGAAAGCTTTCATAAAAAAATTAACGAAGTTACAGGCTTGATTCTGAGAAAAACTTACAAAAAAAACATTTAATTTTCCTTTATTAAAGGTTTTTTCTTTCAAACCTTTTCAGTATGATCAACAAAGCCTTACTCTTTTTTTTTCTTTTTAAAGAAAATAGAAAAAAATAGTTTCTCACTGTAATTAGTCATTGTGTTTTCAAGTTATTTTTGTAGAGGTTAAAATACAAAAAAGTCCCTTACAGTATTATTTTAAAAACAAAACCTGTGGCCCGCAAACAATTCTAACGTGACAATTTTGGCCTGCAAGAAAAAAAGTTTGGACACCACTGCATTAAAGGGCTGTAATGAATTCGACTTGAGAATTGTTTGACAGATTTGCTGCTCTCTCCAGGGAAAACAGTAAAGAACAAAAAAGAGGATATAAAGGATACCTTATGACTCTAACAACAATTGTATAAAGCTCAGTGGCTTCATACTTGGTATAACTGTTAAAGGCTTAGCTTGTTTTCTGCCTTAAAATTCAGTTCAAGGTGACAACCGTTGTATGCTACTCAGGCAGAATTAGGTTCTTCAAAGGTGGGGGTGGGTCTCTTCTGGGCAGGTAGTGCACCCTCTGTGATATTTCCATCTAACAGCGACCACTGATCCGTCCCTAATCCAATTCCTGCCTGTAATTACACACACCAGCTCACGCTTTAACACACAAAGCAATCGAACAAATACACACAATCCAGAATGTGCACACCAACACGTGCTACTTCCGGCACACACACACACACACACACAGAGGAGGAAACGCATTTAGGAAAGCTTTGTAGTAAACCAGGCATGGAGAGTAATACAGTTTCTTTTTGTGGGAAGTGAAGCAGCATTTTTCTTGGATTAAGCAGCTCCACTGAAGGGTTTCTGAAAGTGTGAATGTGTTTTATTGAAAATCAATTGCCACCCTTCCTGTCATAGCTGTTTGTATTGGTTGCTATTTGCAGGCCCATACTTTGCTGTATTGATTTCGGATGGTTTTCATTAAAAATTAAAAAGCCTAAACACTGAAGCAACAAGTAACTACAGAGTCCAGGGACATTTTGGTGAGCTGCCAAGCCAAAGTGTTGATACAATTGATAACAAATAGGTACTTGAGCTGGTGTTAATGGACTTGGACTGAGTGATGCATTTGTCACATAGGTGTAACCAATTACTGGACATCCCATTATGGCTTGTTTAAAAAAACAAAAAACAAAACAGTTGAGTCTAATTTGACATAGAAGATGTGGATGGATAAAAAAAACAACAACAGGTGGTGTCGATTATAAATAAGAACAAAAACAAGAACAGTAAACTGTTTTAAAACACAGCGTGACCCCTTTAACTATCAAATGTATATCATTTTACGCTATTGCACTACATCGACATCAACTTCTTTTCAAGATATTGTCAAACCATCAGACACACAGTGTGTGCGTGATAGGGTGATGAGAAAGAGTGAAAAGAAGACTTGAATAACATTAAGTGCTAATGGTTTTCAAAATCAGAACCCTCTGTGGCTGCTTGGTATGCTGACTGCACCAAAAATATCATTTATTTATTACTTTTTCTGCACATTTCCCTGACTACACATACAAACACACACACATGCATGCACGTACGCACGCACGCACACACCTACACACACCTACACACACCTACACAGCGTGTTGACCAACAGCCTCTCACCCACATAAAAAAAACACACACCTCAACATTCTCTTCCTCACTAATTAATTGTCATATCTTCCCAGTGCTTACTTGTTTCCCCCATCTCATATTCACTGTCTCTCAGCAGTTCAAAGATGTCCACCTCCAGCTTGCCAGTGGTGGAGCGGTTACTGTTCCTGTTGATGCTGTCTTTGGCCAGCGTGATGGCCAAACGCTCCCCCCTGCTGCACTCCATGGGGTCATCAAGGATGGCAGCTGAAGAGATGGGGGGAAAAAAAGACAAAGAAGAAAGAAATAATTAGCCCCACTGGTAACTGCTGTTTTAAAAACATTCAGTTGGAGAATTTGTGAAGACAGCTCATGTTTCTAAAATCCCCTTTCCCCCCTTTTAGAATTAAAATCAAAGTTCACTCCATTGACAGCTCCTCCCAAGGTGTTGAATTTATGAGCACCAAAACTTAGATGACATTTAGTCAACACTGCTCTCCATTAATCTGATGTTCCTGCACTGGTTCAGTGCTGTTCTTAATAAATCCATACCCTCACTTTGGGAGCAGCTTTTAGTCTGCAATATCTGCTTTTATTCTAAAAGGGAGAGTGCTATTTAATGTAAATATACAACAAAAGCTTGAAAGCTTAAGAGCTTTATAATCTTGCACCTCTTCGAAGATATTTTCAAAATGCTGCAGAAGCATATCTTTTATTATAAACAGTTGACGGTATAAAAAAGCCACAAAATGCTGAATGGCAAGCTTCCATACAAAGTAGCGACACTTTAGCCACTGCTGTAGCATTTTAGAGTCAATACAATGTGTATTGCTAAATTAAATCCGGATAGGAACATTAAAGAATTATGAAACAACAACATAAACCCAGAAATACTGTATACACGCTTTGCATCAAACATTGTATTTGTCGTGCAGTACAATTATCCCAAGAACTGATGCCTGTCTTCTAGCTTAGCTGAACTCATCATGAAATTGGATGGATAATTAATTCCTTTCATATTTTAAGCAGAAACATATCCTGTAAATTGACGTCAGCAAGACTGTAGAAAGAAGTTCTTTCAAAGAACTGTTTGAAAATAATTGCACTGTACATCAAAAATAACAACGATAGGAAATATGTATGCATTACTCTAAACATATTGTAACAATAATAACAGACACTCCGGGCTATCCTTCTTTCTTTTATGATCTTTGAAAAAAGATGTCAACTTTTCATTGTGGATTAATAAACATGAACAGTTCAGATCAACATGTAAAACAAGCCAAACATTAAGAGGACAAAGCAAAGAAATCTGTCTGCATATCAACTCAATGCGTGCCCTGTCTTTTCCTTGATTATCAGTCGGACCATGAATTCAGTTTCTCATAAAGTTCTGATGATTAGTCCGACAACTCTGTGCAACATCATCTTGGCAGCTGTGGAGTTTTCAAGATCAGTAAAGAGCTGAAATGTAAAAAAACACCCAGTCTCGAATCATTCCAAATACATTAGCAGGCTGCATGAAAAACTACATCAGTAATAAGACCTATAATAGGCCAAGAGAGGTTCAACACTTAGAAGAGAAAGAAAAAAAACACACACATCAAATGAGCAGCAGATGTCAGTAAGCAGGTTTTCTAATTGATGTAATTATTATTGGTTAGCTGAGAGGTTAGCTGAGAGGTTCTCCTGTTAAACAGATTACATGCACAGCTAAAACAGAAGCAGGAAATAAAACAAAACAAAACCGGAAAGTTTAAATTGATAATGCACACAAAGCACAGCATGGCTAAAGGTAAACAGTATCTGTCTCTCTCTCTCAGTATCTACGACCAATGCAAATGCTTTGCTATATTAGCACAGAAAGGTAAAGTAAGGTTAACTCATCTCTGGTTAAAAAGCTGTGGACAAAGGACATATTAGAGCCTTTATGCACTTAACAGCCTCCATTCCAATTTCTTTGAGCTGACAGGCTAAATATGACCTGCAGTATATTATTTGGATAGCTTAATGAAACCAAAGGCACCCATTCTATCAAATTAATTTCATGTGTAGGCAGGAAATAGATATCTCGGCAATAAGCAATGAGTTTTAGTTCATATATGTAACAGAAGGACTTTTTAAGAGTGTGAAGATAAGACAAGACAAACAGGCATGTTTATGGAGCATTTGCCCAGTGGTATTAAAGTTTGAGGTCCACTATATACCTGGAACCTAAAATTGTCTTCACCCACCATTCATTAATGACCTGGTAGTTCTCTAAGTTTAAGAGCAGATTTTTGGTTACAATTAGTTTTTCATTATTTTTATCATCATCAGAAGTAGTAATAGTAATAGCAGTATGCTCAGCAGCTGTGGTTTCTCACTATACACATTGTTAAGGCATTGTTGTATTGTTTTTTTTGTTTTTTTTGCTTTATATTTGTAAATAAAAGAAAAAAGAAAAAGAAACAAATTGCAAGAATACCTAATTGAAACACAGCTGAAATCTATCCAAAGAAAAAGGTGCGTACCTTCTGCATGAAACCTATAACTCTGGCAGAGTGTGTTGGTCTCACAGGAGTTGACATTTAGGAGAGGTCAATACATAACAACTGGCAAACAAGCAGGGCTGTTTTCACAAGGGCAAAACACGAGTTGGCCCTTGATGCTTCGAGAGCGATCAATGAGTAGCCCGGAGGTACACTGAAGTGTAGCGTGCTGTGGACTGTAGAAGAACGGTTCTTTATAAAGTAGGAATGAAATGAGAATTACTTATAAATAAAAGCATGTAGCACAGGAAAGTGATCTCATGGGGTCTTCGAGTATATCTCTCAAATGGGTCCTTTTAGACTTTACTATGGACTTTGTTAACAACAAACATAACACACAAGCAGTATAAACACTGCTAACCATGTCTCTGACAGTTAAAGTCTTGTTCATATAGATGCAAGGTCCTGAGAAGGAAGATTAATATCTTTAAACCTTTATTCAGTGATAAATTGTGCTGCCTGTTTACATGAAGCCCAGATATACTTATAATGCACATGAAGTATTAACATTAAAACTCATCACTGTTTCTTAAATGGACGATTTAGTAGAAGAACTTAAAAAAGCTAATTCATAAAAAAGTAATTTCAACCCTTTCCTATACCCGGATTCCTGCTCTGTTAAAATAATTTACAGGCTACTATTACATTAAACACCTGAAAATAGGCTTGCCTGTGATCAAAAGCACATACTGTATGTTTATGATAAAGGATAGAAATACAGAATTAAAGTGTCTCTGCAAGGCTGCAGTCAAGGGTAAAAAACTCATTATTCTTTTGAAGGATCTGCTGGCTCCTTTATTAACTCAATGACTGCATCTCTATTTCCATCGGTCTGAGTGTTAAATGAGATCAAATGAACTAGCACTTCACCAACCGTACAAGGTATTTAATGCAAATGTCCTCTTCAACTCTGAGATTTGCTTGCAGGAAAAATCATTGTCTTTTTAGGAGGGGAGTTGAGAGGTACATGGCCTTACATCAAATCAACACGTTTTAATAATATGGGAACTGAGAATAGATTAAACATATTTCAATTGGCAAACAGAGGTTTCTGTTCACAATCATGCACTTTGGCTGGTCATATAAATGTATTTGCACTGTCGGTAGTTCATTTACCTTGAGGAGTGGCTTTTCAGTCCTCAGGTAAATGAGAAGCTAGAGCCTTTACAGAGTTAGGATCAAACTCATTCAACAAATAAAACTTTTCATGGAACTGAAGGTAATTATTTTTTAACACAATGACATAGAGAAAAAGAAATGATAATTAGTAAGCTGTAATCTAACACATTGACATTTTACTTTAAATAGGATGTACAGAATATAATAGTACAACTTCTGCTATTATGAAGTCATATTCAAATGTATTGAATTCAATTCAATACAAAAAACATTATTTCTCCCTGATAGGTAATTCAAAAAGCAAAGCAAGAGATATTGAACTTTTCCACTTTTAAATTGGATTTTAAAAAAGCGATTCTATAGCAAAATAACTTACAACAGTAGGAATGATATCACTCCCATGTCCACAGTGTTGCCTGATTGCCTATTTACTGCAGTATAACGTTGACAGCCGGCCAAGGTCATCTCAAGAGAAGCGTATATGGCTTCATGGTACTTGTTCCACATAAGCCTTCAGTAATAAAAAGAAGGTTTGATACAACAGCTGAAACAGTTATGTATGAAGCTAAGAAGAGGAAAGAGACAGTGACTGAGCAAGAAGCACAGTGAACATCATGCTGATATTATTCATAACAGGTTCTGCAATGCCATTATAGGCTGTATTGTTATCTGACTTATATAGTCTCATGTTTACCAGCTGCAGGTGCAGAATGTCATTTATAACCTGAGTTATGTCTCAATTTTGTAGACAAATTAAAAATGGTCTGTATACTGCAGGTTCTGGCCATTGGGTTTATGGTTCCAAAACCAATTGTAAAAATATAAAAAACAATCATGTGGTTAATTGAATCTTTAAAAAAACATTGACATACATGTAGATTTTCTATTTCTTTATCAAAGACATTTGATCAAACGTTATGAAAGGGTTTGAACCATTAAAAAAAAATAAAAACTGGAGACAGAAATTAAAAAAGGTATCATCCTTATTTAATATTGTGAAACTGGATGTTGTCTCATTTAAGAACAGGAGGCTCATGGTATAATCTATGCTAGCCTCCTGTTCTCGTAGAATGGTTCTAACAACATTTCAATCACAGTTTAAGACCTGGTGACATAGTGATATCCATTTGACATTTGATTTATAATAATGCAGACATTTGTTGCGTTTGTTTTTGTAAATTAAAAAGAGCGATTTTAGAGGGGACTTTAACTGTAGATTAAACATTGATTACATTAATCCATGCTTTGTTTTGATTTGGCGCATGTAAAGTGATGTTTTATGGTTAATTTCACACAGCATTGTTAGTGGTAAAATACGAACCATTTCCTGAAAGCATGCATCCATTCCATACTGCATAAAACCCGGAAATTAATATCCATACTGCAATGTTCAGTATACTAAGGTGGACGCAAAAAATGCATACTGAATGACCACAAGAGTTCAGTCTACGGAAACTCCCTACTTAAAAGAGAGATACAAGAAGAAGAAATTAAAAAATTAGGACGCATGAGCACTCCTTTTATGTTCCTTTCTTTTGGTTATTTCCTTTTTTTTACTTCTTTAAAATGGATACATTTTTCGCAGCAAATATTTTACCCCCATAATCTAGTATTGACTTGTTTTAGTGGCTTCATTAGAGGTCTGCTTGTTTTGTAACAGCTGATTAGTCTATTTCATTGTGTTCAGGAGGAGTTGTGCACTAATACAGGTGTGCACAAAGCTTAATGACAGAATAAACTAAGAGGCCTCTATGGACAAGGCTGTGCACTTGTGTGCCCCTTTAATGCACAAAAAGAAGTAACAAAGCAGCTCATTAGCACAACAAACTCTCCAGTGGGAGGCTCACTCAGACTTTAGCACTCCTCTTATCGGTGTAACTAACAACGTTTTTTTTCTTCAGCATACCCAATTCGATTTACCAGTATTACTTGCTCGAAAACTCTAACCTAGCTCTTAAGAGATATTAAATGGAAATAAGATGACAGATTAAAAATAAAAGCTTGACAAGAGGCTACAATTCCCATAAAGGCCTCATTACCTCCACCAAAGAGTCTGTAACTTCTGGAGGCATTCAGTTTGTTCTTTATTGTATTTGTGAGAAAGATTATGGGAACCTGCATTAAACAAGCATTAATCGTGACCAAACCCTCTACAGCTTTGCTCATCCTATAAGGGGTTAAGTGTTTTTTTTTATCCATGTATGTTATAGTTTTAAACATATAGCTACACTTAAAGGTTTTTTTTTTATTAGCAGATACATTTGACAGCTGTCAGCCTTTTCAGTGTCAGTGTTTATTTTGCATGTGTGTGAATGTCTGTGCCAACCTGTGTGTACACAAAGATGCATGGACGTGTGCTTGTCGCTTGAAAATTCCATGTGTCATGCTTGTCTAATGGTTTTGTTCACTTGGAGTAGCATGACTCTCAACTCTACCAGAGAAAATCTGTCTGCTTGTCTAACTGCATGGCAAACAAAATTGCCAGTTTCTTACTTTAATCAATCTCATTCGCAAGCCCTGTGGTGTGCACAACCGAAGAAAGCAGAGGCGCTATCTTGCACAATTAGAAAACCCCGATCACGGAAGACCAGGTGACAGGAAACTGATTTCCTGGTGCCACATGATGTAAGGCTGCAAACATTGTTCAAGAAGTGTGCAGGCGGAATGATGTATTAAGTCTAGATTATTTTAAAGTGGGTTGCTGATATTGACTAAAATAGTCTGTTTAACTTCTCACAGTAATTGAAATGCATGCATATTCTGTCTACATATTTAAATCTTCTCTTTTGAGTGGGGGTCAGAGCTGGAGGAATTTTAAATGTAGATATCAATAGGACTGAGATAATAACTATGCAAATGGATGTTAAGGGGAAACATTTAACAGATTCCCTTTGGGATTATGAATGTAAAATCCATCAACAGCATGCTGCCTTTGTCTTGCATTTCGCTTGTTGAAAGAACCTGCAAGGGCTGACGACACAGAGAACGGCAACATTGAGATAAAGAGATGATAATTAGAAGGCTGTAATCTTTCAGCTCTTTTTGATGCTTCCTGACAGCATTTCTCTGCAGACCACTCATTGCTATATTGGCTGAAACAAGAGGGACATCAAAGGTTTTTTTGTTCATTCTGTAATTCTCACAGTAGTCATGTCACTTAGTAATCACGGATGCACACAATTATACCACCATGGTAGGGATGATTTATAAAACACTACAGTAGATGGATTTAAAAAAAAAAAAAAAAAAAAAAATCTGATGCAACAGTTTCATTTGATAAAACTAATCACAGTGACTGTATAACCAAGTCCAAATAGGGTAAAATAAGACTTGGTCACTGAAAGGAGAGAGGAAGGGAAAAGAGAGAACAGACTCTGAGCTGGTTTCCCAGAAAGAATGAGATGGAGGATGGGAGATACAGACTGATGACAGCTGTCTTGGATAATGATCTTATGTTGTCTGTGTAATATGCAAGGTTTACCATCACATGTATTGCCTTGTGTGCACTTTGCAGGCCAACCTGCATGTACTGTATACCATGTGTTTATCCATGCTCGGCTTACATTTATGATATGAGTTATGACCGGAGGCTCCCTCGTGGGAACAATGAGCAAGAGAGTCTTATGTAGCATACAGTAAGCAGCCTGTGTGAGAGACAGGGCTTTGAGGAAAGGTGATGCATGTTTGAAACAGACTTTGCGTGCCTGTTCATTGAATCCCATTTGTGCCATTGAAATAATTGTGTATACAATGATCTTCTCTATTCAATCTCATCTCCAATTCAGCTCATTAGCCGCTGCTGCCGCAGAGCCATGACATTTTAAAATAGCTGAAAATGCTCACAGAACGAGGTGGAATAGTATACCTAAAGTGTGACTTTCAGTGCAGCAGATGTTTACTTAACAGTCATTAACAACATTTCCTGCCTTTTTTAAAATACAATAGCACAGTAATATTACCGTAGACCCAGTAATAACAGATCACACTGAAAGCACACAAGTTAATTGGAGAAGGGGTTCCAAATACAGGATCATGCCAATATCAGCATGGTTAAAGGATACATACGCAGCATAAAATAGAATCAGTGGAGAAACTGTTGGAGGAGCACTTAGAATGATGAAAACAGGCATACCTCAGGGAGGGGTGCATGCCAAGAGTTAAATAATGGAAAGTAACCACAAAAACTAGCAGCATGAATGGCTGGTTTGGCTTAAACATGTTGGGCCACAAGTTCATCCTGTGTGTACAGAGTATACTCATCAAGTATTTTATGCACTGACACACTGATGCAGCTATTTGTTCAATTTCACTCTCACTGGGTTGGAGAAGCCTGAAAGCAATTCATCAGTGCAAAATAGCCCGCCCACTCCTATTTCTCCTGAATGAGCTGAGCCAACACTCCAAATCCTGATGTCTTCATGCCCACTAATGGCCATCCATTCTCAGTAGTTGTTGGCAAACATTTCAACTTTAGAAGAATGGGTTATTTCTGACAGCGCGGTGATGCAGGATGAGCAATGGTTGTCATGGAAAGACAGCAGGGAGTATGATTCATTGTAACTGGGCCAAACTTCTGCAAGCTTCTATTCAAAACACAGGTTCACTGGGTGTCTATTCCTCACACCGGAGCATGCTATGTCCCAAAGCCAAAATCTACACAAATGTTTGAAGATTGGCAGACTAAAGTTGAATCAGTAACTTAGCCCTTTTTTATTGTGTTAATTGAAAATGAAGGCCAGTACTTAAGTACAAGCTCTTTGATACAAATTGCATGATATCTTCATTTAAGACTGTTCATCTCTTTTCATGTTAACAGAGGGACATGGAACAGCTTTTTTTCAACCATATTGCTTTGTCTTGACGAGTTAAATTGGCATGGTAACAGGCATGATGATGTCAACACACTGGTCTCATTCCATTGAATTATTGGACAATATGTCTCGAATAGTGCCGATGTGTAAAAGTGACATTTTCCCTTAAAGGGCACAGAATGCACAGTCACATATTCTGACCCTAACAGTCAAGGTAAACGCTGTCTCTCCCGACTGTAGCTGTGACTTTCACAGCAGAAGTTTAATTAACACGATGATGGTCAATCACTCTCTGGGGAAGATTTGAGTGGATTGTGACCGTTAACGGTAACAGCTGCCTGATGTCTGAGGGCCGGCAGAAAGTCACACTGTGATAGTAAATTTAAGAGCTGCCAACTTGACTGGGTCAGTCGAGAGAACACTGACAAAATCACAAATGCATTTCTGCCTCCAACCTGCACAACTTTACCTAGCTCCCCACTTTACTAAACTATAATCAGCAGGAAGCTCCAATGACATTCAGAAATCTGGATTTCAGGAAAATGGAAGAAATAGCAAAGAGAGGCGAATGTGAGTAAAAAGGAAAAGAAATTCCATTCCTTCATGGAAGGATGAATTCTTGGGTCAAACATGATGACAGCAATGGAAATATCCGCAGCGTTTGTGTTGCCAGCCCCCGTCAAAGATGGACAGGAAAGAGGACATCATTCTTTAAAGGCTGTACTCTTTGAAGGGCCATGACATAAGTCAGTAAAACTGGCAGACAGCATTGACTGATGCTTGCTCAACCACTTTAGAAAGTCTTGTCATGTGCAACTCTTAAATAAAAAAACAATAATATATTGTATATATAGGAATATATATATAGGAATATTGCATGAACTTATTCAATATGCTTTCTCTGCAAAAAAATGCAATAGAGATAATGTTGCCCAAGTGGTACGTGATAGATTTAAGTGAAAAGAGAAAGGCCAACAAACAAATAAGTAGATTTTCATATATTCATATTAGTCATATTCATGCTGTTCCTATTCAGTAGATGTTACAACAGCTTGGTTTGAACTAATAACGAAGGATCAGGGGTCAGTAGTTAATGACTAAAAGACTGCATGCACAATATAGAGAGCGCAGATATGCTGCATGGAAATATTTTCCAAAATCCCGATCTCAATAAGTGCATGGGTTTGTAAACCATAGCCTTTGCACAGGTTTTGCACAAAGCATATAAAACCAGCTGTTTGCAAATACATGTGAATTGACGTGTTTATTATTGTTATTTTTTATTTTATATACTTTATTAAAGCCTTAGGGGGAAATTCTGGTTCGCTGATATTTCCACAAAAGGAGCCTTGTGTAGGGAGCCGTGTTATTAAGACGCAGAAAAACCAAGAGAGAGCCAAAAAAAACATTGGCAGCAAGCAACAGCAGAAAAATATTGTTATCAAGGCATGAGAAGCTTTAGTTTTCAATGTGACACAATCGGTGCATCTAACGCAAGACAATTCTGTTGAATTATTACGTCACATCATTCCCCATATTTCACACAGTGCACACATGCTCATATACCATACTCAACTTATTTTACTCCTTCAAACTAACTCCACCTCCACAGTGATGTTACCACAGGAGGATTAAAAGTCAAAGTAATAAGCCCTTTTACATAAAATGTTAGGGATGGGAGGAAGATGCTGGCAATGCATGCCAAAAGTTCCTTTTCACTCTGTCTTTTAGTCTAAATTAGTTAAAATGAATGATAGCTTGGACTGAGCCACTATAAGTCAGAGTGACAGGCTCGGAAAGAGGAAAGAGATTTAAGTAAAAAAGCTACTGACTGAAAGAAACCGAAAAAGAGCGGGAAAGTGGCTGGAAGGGATGAAGATGGAGAAAGAACCCTGGGCAGACCTGTTGCAATGAGAAACAGGTTGACAGACTGACAGCCTGTGACACCTCGATGACTGAAACACTGACACAGAATGATCATGACGATGAGGATGACGATGAGGATGATGGCTGTTATGATGAAAAAAACAACTCTGAGTATAGTATGACTTCTAAACCCACTGGAGGGTAGACAGGCAGGCGGCAGGCTGGCAGACACACAGACGAATCCTGGGGGAATTTTCAGCACTCAAGTGGCATTAACTGTCAGTCAGCATATTTCCCTTACAGGCCTGGCCTACAGATACTGTAGATCCACTGATGTGTAATTGTCTAGAAGGTCAAGAAGAGAGATCCGCAGAAAGTTTTCATGAGAGGACAGGTAATGGTGGGGAGTGGATTAAAAGAAAGATGAAAGCTGTTTTAAAGGATGGAACAACTAGAGGAGCAGAAGGTAACATCTTGGTAAACTAGTGAGAGCCTGAAGTAACATGGTAGCATATATTCTATTCTATTCTGACTCTTGAAAAACCAAATCAACTATCTTTGATGAGATGCTTCTCAATAGAGTTATTGGATTTGAAGAATACAACTTCTCTAGAAAGTTAACTGTTTCATAAGGAGGTTGGGAACACTGGATCCTTCTCCTGTATTGCCAAAAAGCTTTTTCCTGTATCTGTGACAGTCTTTGAAGTGACAGTCTGGGGAAATGGACAGACTTTCAGCAACTCAAATGGACTAAGAGCACCCAAGGGGGCTGGTGCTCGTCATGTCATTTTAGGGCAAAATTATAGTATAATCCATTACACGAGAAGGACATTGATAACCTTACCTCAATCCCTCACAGCTTTGCCTCCTCTTTTTTTCTAATTGCTTCTCTCAGTCATATAGGCTGGCATGTAGTCTCAAGTTCAAAGTCTGAGTGATGGCCACACCACATGAAATATTGACATTTTATCACCATTACAACAGGGCAGGCAGGGACACTGCTAAAGGGCTGGATACAGAGAGGATCAATCACTTGGAAAGACAAAACCAAAGCTCCATAGGCCCTTCAACAGGATCAGATATATACTGGATATCCCAAGATACTAGCAACCCATCATGTTTATCTTCCCCATCTGCCTTGCTCCTGCCTACTATTACACAGCAAAGAGATATAAAAATTAAATTCTTCATGGTTGTTGCTTTGACTCTGATTCAACCAGCACCCATTAAGGAATTAAATGAAAGTCTAAAGTCTGAAATGGAGAACAATTTTACTTAACAATAATGTTTAAAAGAAGATCATCACTGAGAAGAATACAAATAAAATGTTCTTTGCCTTATAAAAGATAAACATTATGTAGTTATTATTATTGACGTGAAATCTGTGATGGGCTTCAGTTGGATTGATAAAGGATGTCCCGAGAGACAGAGTTTCATGAGATTGGCTCATTTCTAAATTGATGGTGGGAGACATTGTGATAGGGCTTCAGGGATTCTGGGACTTCCACATAAGGTTTAAGGCATTTCTTAAAAATCCTTCCAACGTAAAACGAAGTAAGGCAGCTCAGAGATGTATGGAGTTAAGGGGTTTGGAAAAGAGGAAGATGAGTCATTGCTGAGTGTTGGGGTGTTGAACCTCTGCAGGATGTATCTACGGCCATCAAGAGCTCGAAGAGCCGAGTTTAATAAAGCTCAAGGGAGAAGAAAACATGGACTCAGTGACAGGTGCAGTGTGTCTGTCTGTTCCTGCATTCAGCCACTGTGCCCCATAGGCAGTTTCTCACTGGGGGTTTCTACATCAGTGCTTCAACTGAAGGCCACTTCTTCCTCATTATAGCAGCATGGGACCTAGATGTCTAGTTGGGACCCGGGAGACTACCTAACCCCCTTGCACTGTGGTCAATTTTTCGCATACAGGTTTAGGCTGTTATCAGGCAGGAATGGAGACATAGAGGGTTCCCTGTAGAACAAAGTAGTAAGGTAAACAATGTAACTGGTAGACCACCAGGTATCTGCCATGGTAAACACTGTCTAAGCCACATGCTGAAAACACACACGTATCCTTGTGCACCTCTGCTTCAGTTTATTTGGGTATGAACCAAACATGATCTTGTCACTGGGGTTGTAATATGACCAGTGGATGAAATATCCACATGAAAGTCCCTATTGGAGTGTGTGTGCAGCTGATAAGGTGAGGAATCTGTGGACAGGTCAGGACGAAGGTGAGCGGATGTAGACACACATACAGTAATCCACACTGCTTCCCTACAGGAATGTGCTCCATGTAATCTGAGGTTAGGAGATAGAAGAGGCACATCCATTTACTGACCCTGAACAGTGAGGAAGCCAGTGATGGAGGCCGGGGAGGCCAAAGACAAGATGAGAATAGACACGCAAACACACAGTGACACCTGGAGAGCTGTCAATTGATTCAGTGCAGGTCTGTTAATCACACAGTTGGCTGCACAGTAAAAATAGCCTACCTGTCTGTGCACAGTTAAAAGACTGGCACACTACCTCAGGAGTCCTGGTTAAACTGTATGTGTGTTTGTTGAAACGTTTGTTGAAACGTTTATTCAAACGTCAGTGGCCATGATTTTCTGCCATAAATGTTGAAATAGAAATCACTCATTTATGTAAATTTGCTTTTTTTTCCTGATGATTCAGCGTAAAGTATAATAGTTAATGCATTATTCACCCATTGAAAGAAAAGGATGAGAGACTGGATGACATAGATTAAATGGGTACAAGCTGTTTATTTCCATAGCCTGTGTTATATCTTTCACTTGTTTTTTATCCATTGTAGTTGTCTCTTAAGGAAAGGGGAAACTTGAACACATTGTATTTTGCTTCATACATCTTTACTTTCATGTTCGACTTGAAACAGTCAGTTTGTCTTGTTTTTCTGGATGCTATCACAACAGCTACGCCCCTATTTATGTGTTTCCTTCCTCTCGCTTTATTTGAATGTACCAGTAATTGCTTTTTCTTATAAGCATGCATCCATTTTTATTGGTTCCCCTTTGATTGCCCATATCGGCATTTTTTCTTGCCTCTAACCTTTAATTCAACTTTGATGTATTTAAATGGGATTTATTTGATCTTTTTAGTTTCATCTCCTTTTGTTAGCTTGTTTCAAATGTAACCCTTTTCATGTTTATGTACATTACAAACCCATCGCAGACTCAGAAGGACCTCAGTATGGTAACTAAGCAACATTCAGAGATATATGAATATCTATGGACCATTAGAGCTGCAGCAGAGTAGTTAAATGTGTTTGTTTTTCCACAATTTGTTTCTCCAATCATGATGCCACCACTTCCCCTGGCAGATTGCTGTTCCTCCTTTAACAGCATCAGTTTGGCTTAAATAAACAAGAATAAACATTTTTGCATATTGTTTGCAACCACATCATAACTACATATATCTGATATTGCATATGTCCTCACAACCTGAAACACACCTGGTAAGAAGTCTACCAAGCTGTGCAAGAGTCAATACCAACATCCTCCAAGTGTTAAGTTAGCCATTAAGATAGCAGGATGGCATGGCTTGCCTCCAGGGGCCTGATAGATTAAGAATTAACATATGGCAATGAATTTCAAATAAAACAGCAGGAAATACCACAAAGATAACAAGATGGATGAAGGCATGTGAGCAGGTGAGTGCACACATCCACAAATGAGGCATCTGTGTTGCCAGAAGTGTTGCCCAAGGCGAGTCTTGCAGTTGCTGTTGGCTGTGCCAACCGATTGTAATGGCAGAGGAACTGGCAACAGCTGGGGAGGGAGGGGGTCTCTGAGGAGTCGCCAAACTCTTCACTGTGAGCTGTGATCAAAGATGTAGTATAATGGAATGGGATTGGCAGAATCGGATGTCAAGAGAGAGTTCATGTCTGCCGTGGGCGAAGGGGTCTCTGTATGTTCCATGAGTGTGAGTGGGTAAATTGATGGATGAGTTTAGAAAGCATTTGTACTAGGGAGCCAGAACCAAATCAGTGAGGAAATTCACCAACTGGTGATGTAAAAGTTTGCTACATTAACTGAGTAGGACTAATGGGATTTATTTATCACTGTTTCACAAAAAAAAAAAAAAAACAATTAGAAAAAACGCACAGCGATTTTATGGCTCCCCAAATCAGCCTAGCAAAAAGCAATGCAACCACGGTTAAAACCTCAGACAACAGACCCTTGTTAAAACTGAAAAAAGACAATATTAACTGGGTAGAAACTGCCTCACCATAACACTGGGCAATAATTATTTTTTGTTCTCATTTCGCATGTTACTGGTGTTTTTCTGCAGCAATAATACAAATCAGATACAAAGCATCTTTGTATGGGATTACAAAACCCATATCCATTAGCTCCAGCATAGTTGCCTTCAGTTTCAGCTATAGAGTCAAACATGGATTTCTGCTTCTAAAAAAGACCTGCTTCTCTCTTTCACAGTCAGGATAACTGATACATACATATTTACTGTAAATGTGTTTATAAAAGGGAAGCTTATTGTTTCCAAATATCACGAGAAAGGGATGGTCCCCTGTATGGCATTGTCAGCAATGTAAGATCACCTTAACCCCCAGTGTACAGTGAAGGAAGCTGTGTGTAATATAGCAATATAATTGTTGAAAATGTTAAGATAAAACACTGCCGCGATATCTGGACCGTGCATAAACATTTTATTCCAGACTCAGAGTAACATGCTGCTAAATGAGAGGCAACCGGTGAAGATAAAAGTCATCACAGTTCAAAACATCCAAATAGAGAGGGAGAGAGAGAATGCCATTCGATGTCTGTATATCCCCCCCACAAAAAACAAAACAAAAACAAAACAAACAAAAAAAACCAGACAAAAACAAAAAACAAAACATAGCTGTTTTCAGCACACTGGCAAGTTCATCGGTAGCATGGCTGGCCATGGCAACACATTCTCTCATTTTAAAATAAATGAAAGACATTAGCATCGCAGTGCTATTCTATGCACATGCTGTAGGTGTTAAAATGGTTTAGAAGAAGGGAAATACATCAGTGTAGGGTTGGCATCCATCATGACAAATTATCTCCTCTAATTCTCTTTAAAAGCAGCACTCTCTTGACTGTAATGGATTCTGTGCACAAAAACAGCCACTGCTAAGAGAAAATTGATGTCCTTGTGCAGGAGATGCAGGTTTGTGAGGTACAGAAACATGGGATGAAAAGAAAAAAAAAACAAAGAAGAAAAGCATCTACCAGTTGAGAATGCATTACAATAAATTAAGTGGTAGTTATTTTAGATTACACCCAACGGGTAGCAGAAAAAATAATTATGGAACATTCATGTAGGTGGGTCCCATTATTGTACAAGAAGAGAGACTGAAAAGGATGAAGCCCACTGAAGGCATTCCAGGATGTTTCTATAATGGCAATGAAATGGAATGTAGAATAATCCATGTAAAAAATGCATGAGTGATTATGTCCATCTCAGGTTATGAAAAATGTCAGCGTTTTTGGGGGGGTGAAATACAGAAATGATAAAAAGAATGTACTGTCAGCTGGTCAAATGTGCAGCCTTACTTTCAAAGGTAAGACCTAACAGAGGATGACAGAAAAGCAATAGTCCCCCTCATCTCATATTAAGACAAAACCGGCTGATGGGGAGAAAACATTCATTCTATGTGAATGATAATTTACATCATGTAAACGTACTGAAACATTGTCAGGTTTAGGTAATTCTCTAAGCAGCACTGCAGTAAGTCACAGTCTTGAAATATTTGTAAAAGTGCATAGGGATTAGGGAAGTATTTGATTTGATTACCTGAACAAAAATGAGTCATGGTAACAGCAGGCATTTCAATGATCATAAAAAAGTCTGAGTTCCTATCACAGATCCTATATTGTTAAAAAAAAAAGTTATTATTTTGTAATTGCTCTGACCTATTATAGATTTTCAAAGAGCAATTAAACTAAGCAGTTATCTACACTCTATGTCAAATTAGTCCATTCAATCTGTGTAAAAACAGCTGGATATAATACAAATTCAAAAGGTCTATTGGCTATATTAATAAAATAACACTCTCAATAGGAGCATTTACCTAATTCTGTGGTACATCATCCTGGTTAGGACTTTCATTCTTTCTCTGGGACTGTAAAGCGTACTGTAAATGTGCTCATGCCCTCAGACTGTTTTATTTGAACTGAGCTCATCCCTCTCATCAAGTGGCAAGCTCCATTACACATCCACAAACATCACCCTGCCGCTTGTAATTACTCTTTTAATAATTTAAGTACCGATGTTTTCCTTGTTTGTGTTCAGCTGAGGACAGGGAAGCATTTTCTAAAGGTGCATATGGTAAATGTGCACATTTGCATTGTCAAATGAGCAAACATTCATTTGAATTTGTCTTTATCAATCCCAGCCAAGCTAACATAATTTAAGAAGGGCGGCTCTGTACAGTACACACATACACTTTGTGCCTGTACACTGTGACTTTATCAGATTTACTGAATAATTAATGTGGGTATCTAAGGAGCAAAACAGTGTGCATAATTGCACACATCACTCCTATCTGCCATTTGTGCCATTAACTTAACGACTGGTCCCAGCTCCTGCCCTGGTAATTAAAACCTTCGAGATTAATCAGAAACTCCCCCACTTCTGGTCTACGCCTGGGGTGGAGACTTTGCATGCATATGACTACAGGAGTATTTGACTCATATTAGCTTCTCCTAAAAAGTCCTGAACAAACGTTTTCAATTAGGTGATTGACTTTAGAAACAACAAAGAAACAATAAACATTGTTGCTTCCAGACACACACACTGATCCGTAATGTAGTGCTCTTTACTTTGTGATATTTCCTCATTACCTTTCCTGCCATCTGAGTAAAGCAGAGAGAAACAGGTGGTCGGCTCGTGTTACAGGTGTTTCCCTAAAATGAGCTTTAGCTCAGATGTGCTGTGAAGCTTGGGGCCTGTGTACACATGTCTGAATGCCACAAACTTAATAACTTCCACAGCACATGGCTGAGGGATTAAAAGTAGGGAGATTAGTCATCAAGTGTCACCACATTTGTTCTTCTGCTGGACATCAGTCTCTGCCAATAAGAAATGTGTGAAAGTTTCACTTCAGAGACACTAAGGCTACAATTGGATGATATTTTAAAGCAATAACAGATACTTTCCTTGCAGTTATTTACTCTTCTTCCCTCCCAACATGCCATCTTATCTGCTCTTCCACTGACAGTGAGTTAAATGAGTTCATAGATGCCAACTGGTGTCAAAAGTGAACGAAGGCTAAATTAACTTGACTGGAGGCAAGGTCACAATGAGTCAGCCATGGCGGCTCCAGCAGCCAGACTTGATAAGTTAGTGTGAGAGTGCATGGGGTTGAACTGTGGGAATTGACAGTGTGGTGCTGCTGACTTGTGGGTATTAGCTCAGCGGGGCTAATTACACTGTTAGATTCTACCTGAGGGCTTCAATTTCCCTGACCTACCACTCTTTCGCTCAGTGACTGGACACATACAGCAAACACTTTTGTTCACAAATACGTAAAATAAACATATTTCCCTGGAAATGTTGTTCATGTGATGCTACCCGTACAGATGTATGTCCAATACATATTGTATTAATGCATACTAACCCTTGAGGTAGCAAAGTAAACCTAATACTAGACTTTAGGCCAGTGTTACATGGATAACCTAGAACTGAGCCACAAACTCATGACAACGAATCACTAATAATGTATCACACTCTAAATTCTCATTCTTGAAACTTTCAGAAAAACAATGTACCTTTAATTACAATTTTCGATCAAAAAGTAAGAAATAAAATGTTGAAAAGTATCCTATACTTCATGTTTGAAACTTAATCTGTTGTGGGGTGTATTTCCTGGCTAAAATAATGTTTGGTATGTCTCTTGATATTACTCAGTCTTAGAAAGTATGCTGACATTTTCCTGTACACTAAAAGGTACTTTAAGGTATTTTGGAAGGAAGTCTAATGTCAAGATTGTACAGGCTTTTTTTTAAACAAAATTATGTAGAGGAGGTTTCAGGATTATTGGAATAAAAATTTCAGTTTTCTTAAAAAGCTCCTCCACTTACACCCCTGACTCTGCATTTTGCATGGTTTTGCTTTGCACTGAAATATATTTGCATGCTTTAATTGAGTCTTAATCAAACTTATAGTCAGTGCAGTGGGTGATTCACCACAGTGCACCATTTTACATTAAGGAACTGCAGAGGAGCTACTAATTAAAGTTATAAATAAGATGCATACAGTTATATTAGGTGTGTACATTGTTCTATATAGCTTACAAACAAAACGCATGGCTTAGTTTCATTTGGTCATGGTTTTTAAAATGGCTTACAACATTGTTTCAGTGGTAGAGATGCCGATTACAAAGTGTTCCTTCTCCTGAGCGACCCGTATTTAATTAACCATAAAGATTAAGAAGGTTCTTTAAGTATTAACACATTTCTTTGACCCATTTCAATATTAACATCATCGCAAATAAAGTTGTTTTGTGTGTGAGACAGGACGTACTGCTACATTAACAATTGAAGCATAAACAACAACAAAAGTCAATTGAAGACATTTGATTTTGTAATTGCGCTTTTACTTCCAGCTAATAATACTTCAATTTAACAAACAAGTTTAATGTGCTTCTCTTCTTGTGAGTGCTTAAAAGCTGGAAGTCCTGTCGCGACTATGACCCTGACTTTTGTGTAAGGCTTAAAAAAAGAAAGATGGGCAGATTCAAACAACTCTCAGACAACCTGGCTCTTAAAGTTACCCTGAGGACTGAATAATAAGGAAAGTGATTGTTCTTGGCCAGGTTGTGCTAGCTAAAAAGCAGGAATATTTTGCTCAAGTTAAGACAATATTTGTCTGCTCCTTGTTCACCTTCACAGGGATAACCAAGCATCAAACAGTATTAATTCACAATCTCCTCCCCTTTGGGTCTTTAATCAAGTTACATAGAAGCACGACTCACATTTGTCTCTTCCATGGTTAGAACAGCACATTAAACAACAACTGTCTTTGTTTTGAAAAATCAAAGCGAGATCAAAAACTTCTGTGTAGCGTACAGCGGTAGCTAAACTTTCTATCTGACAGGCGGGCGGTTTCAAGCGTTCTTGATGTCATGCGATAGCTATTAATTTGAAGTGTCCATAGCTTGGCATTATTTTCAATGTTAATTAATAGCAATTCCCCATGTAGATCTTTAGAACGTGCACTGTTGTTGTAAAAGCTTGTTTAGGAAAAATATGTCCTGAAAAATGATTCAAAGAGCTTACTCCAAAGGCCTTTGTTGATCACGGCTGTCTGTGACAACCACACAGGGAGGACAAAGTTGAGTCCCTCATTTCACCGACACTGAGCTCACTGCTGGCTACTATGAGCTCCTGGAGGGGAATGTGGCGGGGGTGTGAGGTTGTTTTTGGCCTTGATACATTCAGAGAAGGCCAGGCAGTGACATTATGCCAGCCAGGCTGGACCCGAGGGACATCCATGTTAAATACCAACTCCTGGAGCACAAATGGCAGGGAATTTGTGATACTGTTTAGGTGTTTGTTTGGTTGCCTTGGTGTGCTTTGAAATGTGTCCGTGTGACAGTGTGTGCTTGTGCATCTGCTCTGTACTGGCTTGTGCATAAATATACACACACGGTCACACTCACAGCAGAGCACACACAAACACACACTGACAGTACGCTGGCAAAGAGACTGTTGCTGTGCATTGATGATATTAAAAAAGGAGAAACAGGCCAAATTATTATTATTATTACCCTTCAACAATGCAAAATGACTAGAATAAACATACAGCATCGTCACCGTGGAATTGTTTGTATACAGAGTCAAATTTAAGTCAAATCTAGAGAGAGCAATTAAACAATTCAACCAGCAAATTATATTGATATTAACTGCCATGCACAAAAAAACCCTTGACAAAAATGTATCAACAAAGAGCTGTTCAGGTAGCTGTGGGAGTGTAATAAAACACAGGTGAGGGCAAAGAGTGTTCTGTGAGTGCAGGACTGCAGCTGCTGACTCCCTCTCTCTCTCTTCTCACGCATGGCAGAGTTCTGCTCAAATGGAGCAAGACTTTTGACAATTTTGAGACAGAGACCAAGTCTGGTTAATGCCTCTCTCATGAATGGTCACTGTCAACCCCATCACGCCCACATAACCAGACTCATTCAACTTTGATTGACAGCTTGCGTTGCATGAAGCCCACTGTCGGGCTCAGTGCAACAATTTATTTAGCTTTGGCGAAAGAACTCCATCTTGAGAGAAGAAGAGAGCACCTGCACTCGCCGAGCAGACAGTGAACTTATTTGCACACACCTGTGTTTTATTTCCTCCCTTTGCAGTTGCCTTGCAGCACTCCATTAGTGAAAATGTGTGAGAGGTTGTTTTGCTTTGTGCGTGGCGGTTCATACAGTATCAGCGCTTGTGAAACAACAGAATTTGATCGTGGGTTTGTTTTACTGCTCTCTCGCTAGATTTAACATTGATCTGATTCCATACTTTTGTACATTCAAAGTCGAGTCAAGGGGGTGCAAGTCATTCTTACAAAAAGCATTCTTAAAAAAGAACTGTTTATTCACCGTCTTATAGATTCAGTACACCTTGAAGCCTTAGCTGATCTGTGTTCAAATTTTGAGACGGTGAGCAGACAGGAGAGAAAAATACTGAGTGACACAAACAATGTCTTGTTGAAATAAAGTTGATATGTTTATACTATTTAAAGATGACAGTTGAACTGACTTTGTTTTTTTCTTGCTGTCTAAGGCTATTCTGGCAAAATTCTCTGCCACAGAAATAAAAAAAAGAAGCTTAATATTGGAAGAAGTTGAAAAATGCATTTATTATCTTGTATTCTCCATGATTTACAATCACTTTCCAGGAAAAGTAGTAATTTGTTACTTTTTCTAAAAGGTGCTTATCTGCCCCCTCAAGAAAATGTTTTTTTATGAACTGTTCGGATTACTTGAATTTCTAATAGCCTTGAAAATGTCACAATGTGTTTAAAAGCTGACGGTTTATCATTAACTGTATTATTAGCTTAACCACAATGGTGCCTCAAGGGAAATGTCTTAATCCTCATCTATCTCAATAAATGCTACCTCACTTGTTACAATCATTTACTCCAGTGGTTTCATACCATTGTTTTGCTGATGATACCCAGCTCTCAATCCTGCCAGACGCCATGACAGTCTCTGCAAATATTTTATCATGCCTTACTGGAAAGACTGAGCTCCTTGTCATTCCAGCCATCCCTCTATAAAACAACAAATCCCTATCTAGCTTGTCCACAGAGTCTGCTCAAACTTGGGTGTCATGGTTGATGACCAGCGAAAATTTAAGGTTCACATGGTCTTGATTGCTTGGCCATGTCGATTTGCTCTGTACCACATCAGGAAGAACAGACCCTGCTTGTCAGAGCATGCTACACAGCTCTTGGTAGAGGCTCTTGTTACATCATGCACTCCCAAATGTAACGTCAGGTTTTTCTGCATTCACAGACAAACCTCATCCAGAACATGTCACCTCACTGTTCATCTCCCACCACTGATTCACAATTTAATAATAATAATAATAATAATTTACACTTTATTAATCCCACGAGGGGAAATTCGGTTTACACTCTGTCTAACACACACATAGGCCGAGATACACACTCATGCACAAACAGGGTTCTAGTGACATGCATTAATGGAGAGGTCTCAGAGTGAGGGGGCTGCCCACAGCGAGCGCTCCAGAGCAGTTTTTGGGGTTCGGTGCCTTGCTCAGGGACACCTCTGCAGTGCTCAGGAAATGGACTGGCACCTCTCCAGCTACCAGACCAGTTTCCGGACTTGGTCCGTGCCGGGACTTGAACCGGCGACCCTCCGGTTTCCAACCCAAGTCCCTACAGACTGAGCTACTGCCGCCCCAATTTATGCTTGTATCAAATTCACAACCCTGTTACCAACCAGCAACAAACTCTCTCTTCCTATCTCTCTCTCTCTTTGGTGTTGATTAACATTGGGATATAAACAATGATATACGTAGCTGTAGATGTTGACAGTAAAAAGGGCCTCTCTGCACTTCCTGTCAATAACTGTGTTCATTTGGACTGAAAGATGTCACTTTGTTTTCTGCTTTCTACATCCTCTCATATTGTATTTACTCTCGTACATAGCTTTGGACAACAAAAGACAGAGTAACATTGCAACTTTCAACCTTCTTCAATGACAAAAATCACAATGTTCTCTGTATCTGAACATGACCATAACAGTAAGCCTAAATATAGAGCCAGCCATGTTAGAAGCGGAGTATGTGCACTCTAGAATCTCGTTCTCTATGTCTTTACCTTCTACTCCATCTGTTTCTATAAACAGAGTGCACATGCTCATCTACAGACACACCTAAGTGCAGACTAAATTTAATAAAGTCAGTGAAACTTTTGCTAGACTGGGAGAAAGTGACAGGATGTCAGAGAATTGCTGACTGTAGGAGAATATTAACAAGAAGAACAGCCCCCATAGGTTACCAACCGAGTCAGGCAGGTTGTGAGACTTTTGAACCATGTCCGCTAAGCTCCAGCGTTGGTCCATCCATCTGTCACTCTTTCCAGAAGAAAAATGTTGTAGTGGTTTCTGGTGTCTTTAACATTTAAAGCTGCTCAGAACGAATGCCATATTTTATAATTCAATTAGTCTCTCAAATCAATCATCACAATCCTAATTTGTAGAGCCTATTGTCTCGTTTATAACTGTCTCGTCACTATCACATCATTTCGAGATAACACATAAATAGGAATGATAATATCCCTAAACAGACAAAAGGAAGGTCTTTAGGAGGCATGTATGTGCATCATTTTTTACTGTTACTGGACTACACCATTTAGAGCATTTTAGTTTTAAAATATACCTATTCTGAAGGAGAGTGGGCCACCGGAGCTGCTTCTCACCCACATGGCTAAGAAGAGCAGAAGCGCCCAGGCTGTGAGCATCTTCTATGACTCCTCATGGGTCCTGCCCCGGGGGTGCCCCTGTCACAGCCACCTGCAAAACATAGAGAGGACACCTTTTAGGCATCAAGAAGAACACATAGTGGTTCAGCATTCTGTAAAAAACCTTCAGACATACAGTACTGCTGTCTATGTCTTTGCTCTCTCTTTCTCTCTGTTGCATGCTGGGAATCCGTTACTGAAAGCATAAAAGAGCTGTAAAGTGAATCCGAGGCCTGCAAGAGAACTTTTCTCCTCTCATTGTGTATTTTTGTGTTGTTGGGTCAGAGCTGGGTTGCATTTTTTTGGTTTAGTTTGGTTGTGCCAATGTCTGCTGCTTTGTTGCAAACATTTTTGTATTGTTGTTGACTGTACAGCTCTGATCTGCTTTATTACTTACATTTCATAATAAGTACGGTTTCACAATCAGGAAAAACAGCCAAATCTGGACAGCTAAGGATGTACAGGTGGGGTTCTGTCTCCTAATTTAACAAGTATACAAAGTAATGTGCTGCTTTACTTTTCTGAACATATCCAAAGAGGCTCATGGGAAACTTAATGTCTTTCTATAGGGAATTCAAACGTCATAACTCGCAGACATATTTCATCGGTATCATTAAGTCATCTATTATCAGCGGAATGATCTAATAATTTATGTCAGTCTATCGCTTTCTGTCCACAGTGATTCTCCTTCAATTTATCAGTTTGAGTTAAACTGCTGGCTGAAAGAAAAGTGTTAAAACCTCAGTGGTAGGAGGAGAAAACAGAATGAGCTGGACTTGCTGTGAAGATAAATCAGACAGAGGTTGGCTGTAGTTCTCTTTTAAAATACCCACAGCAGAGAGGATAATGAGGTCCACACGGGGGCTGTTAGAGGGGGGTAGATAATGGTCTTAGACATGGGTGTACTTTGAGAGCAGGAGAAGCTGTGCACTATTTCGTCGAAGATTTCAGAAAAGCAAATTAGTCGACCCTCATTTCCACCAGTGATGGACACATTATGTGAAGTTACTTTTAATCCTGTACGAAAAAATCTGAACATTAATTATGCTGAACAATATTGGGACTGTATGCATATACAGTGTATTCCAAGTGTGGTGACATTGCACAATGAATGGATCGAAACACTTTTAGATTTTTTTTTCCTTTTAAGTTTAAGTATAATTGCTTCATCAATGAACCTTGACACAGAAAGCAAAGATCATTCATTTCTTGCCTAATTAAAAAAAATCTAGGAAGACAGTTTAAAAGCTCTGATTCAGTAGCAGTTGTAATTGAATTTATTGCACCTCAAAGCTCCTCTACCATGCATGTTCAATAGTCTCTCCACGGCTGAAACGAGGTGGATAGAGAATTACACAAAAGGTTGGAATAAATCACACAGAATGGGACAGTATGCTTGCTGACAAAACCCAAGGAAGCGAACCAAAAAGATGTACTTTAATATTCAAACAGACCTAAAGTTATACCAAAGGGCAAAGGGGCAACACTATTCTGGGATTACAACAACAGAACATCAATGTCTTTTAGGATATTTTAGTCCAATTTAACTCATCATGACTCATTCACATGTATTCTACGAGGCTTGATTAACACACGTGCTGTTCTCTTTCTAAGGTAAGGTCGGGTTAATTAATTCACCTCTATTGCAGTCAGGACTGTATTGCAGTTTGTCCTTGTGATCCAAACTAAAACTGAATAAGGTCTTCAATTTGGACAGGACAAACAAAGAGTCTCTTTAGAGTCATCTTTCCAAATACAGGTAGCCAATTTTATAAGACTGATGCACATAGGACAAAGTTTCCAAATGTCAGACAGTGGACCTGTGAGGATGGCAGACAGCAAGATTAGAGCAGCCATATTGAATAAATAAGAGCTTCTATTTTTATACAGGCACAAAGCCAATGGAGAGGCAAATGTGGCCACAATGTCATTTTCTTACTGTCAGGGCAAAATATGCTCAATGTCAATGGAGAGCACTGAAGGTAGACGATCCACATGACATATAACAGATATACTTTAGCTAAAGCAACATCCCAGATACTGTTTTGGAGCTTTGTATGATAAGTAGCCTATGTGGAGTGCACTGTTTTGCTACAGTACATAACACAATCAACTCTATTCTTCAGAAAAAAATAATTCACATCAGCTGTTCATCTTTGATGACCCTTTACAGACCCTTTCCTGGTTAAGCCCATGTACTAATAATATCATCAAAAGGGAACACGAAAAGTCTATAATTATAATTCAGTTTAACTCTGGAAGTTGGTCATGTGTCTGTAATCCTCCTTGAAAAGATTCACTTAGCAGCATCTGCTTTTTCTTTAACCTACATTATTTAACCCAACTAACAAATGAAACAGATTCCATCTCAGTCAAATTATAGTATTATATACACTGGCAAGAATAAACTGAAGCCCTAATTTCTGCATTGTGAGGTTGTTACATTGTGACCATACATACTGTATAATTAGAGTAAAGATTAAGTCTACTTTATAACGTCTTCTTCTGTTGGTATAACTGTTTAGTAGCTTGCTGTCTGTGAAGGGAATAAGACAGATCCTTTGAGATCAAAGACTGCCTTACTGAGTTATTGCTCAGAAGAGTCCCATGGGGAACAGTTGGATAGGTCTGTCAACACACCAGCATCATTTCACAAACCTTTCCTTGGAAAAATACACTAATAACAGCTGTCAAGAGTATTCCCCCGAAGATCTAAGATGAGAAGAAAAACCGTGGAACAGCATCAAATTAGAACTCGATGCACGTTGACTATTAATAATTCTTAGCGTATATAATTTTAACCACACAAACGCTTTATTGTTTAATTAGCCTTACTTCCAAGCATTAACCAATTTAAAATACTTTTATTTATAGCCTAGGTCGTAAAAAGTCGTAGGTAAAACAATCAAAAATCTTTGAAAGAAGACATTAAGCTGGATATACACCATTAAAAAAGGATCACATTCGATGAAGCTTCTAACTGCTAAACAAAAATTAGTAACAACTGCTGAAAACACATTACTGTCCTTTTACTAGAAGTGGATACAACAGAAAATCCAAACTTAAATCTAACTCAATAGCTTTGAAAGAAATGAGGGGGAGGGGGGGTTTCCAAAGGCTTAAATAATGAAAGTATAATTCGACTTTGCGCTGGTGTGAATTTAAATTAACAATGTGTTTCAGAAATGTAGAGTGCACAGTCAAACAGTAGTTTGATATATATTTGCAGTCTCAATTTAAATTTATTACACTTATCTTTTTCCCATGTGGATACACGAACACACACCTTAACCTCAATCTCTACAGCTCAGCTTCTTTTTCACTTTTCAGGCTTTCTATCCCAAAAAGCATTCCTCTTTAAACCGGCTTGACTATTTGATTCACTTTCTTGAAGATATGTTTGAATCACGTTCCATTACCTGCACAGGACCAAATCCATACTTTTTTTTTTAATTTATTGCACATACAGCTCTTGACAATACAACTGAAGAATCCAAATGACATTCATAGTGGACAGCAACGTTCCAGTCCCACTGCAGTAACTGAAATGTGTGTGAGAATGATGGGAACAATTGCACAGATTACTGCTACTGTGATTTGGCAGGAATGTGTAGACGTGCAATCATACAGTATAGAATTTTTCCCATAGGATTTTTAGTATAAGCCGTCCCTGAATACTGAATAGGCTGATGATCATGAAATATAAAGTTGCCTATTGTCACTCGCCTTTTGTTTCTTTGCTCAGAGAAAAGCTAGCACAGGCTGAGATGAAATGACGAGATGAGATCTGAGAAAATGAGGCTGCAGTGCAATCATAGCTGGATTGAACGTTTTTTAAAAACAAGACAGGTATTCAGCTGTAGGATACAGACAAATAAAGACTTTATACTCTAATTTACACATATAGAAAAATTGGAAGCACTGGAAAGAGGTTTTTATTTAAGAACAGCATGCCCCTTATTCCTTGTGGAAAATTATTGATAGTCTCTCTATTCCATGGTTAACGAATGTAAAACAAAAATGAGTTCAAACACACACAACCATCCATCTTTGGTTAAATTCCACTTCTTTGAAACATCGTCACAATTGCTATTGCAGCACATCCTGCTTCTAGGTGTAAGTGTCATCGTTGACAAAGTGGCTTTTGTATTGTGGTAAGAAACTGACACAATGATGCAATATTTTTCTTAACTTGAGTTTTCAAATAAAAACCTGCTGCTGTGAGCAAGCAAATGAAAAAGGCACATTTGTATTCATCTGAGGATAATGCTCGAAAAGAGGACAAACAGTAAAGAAGGTGTTGATTGTAGAGTTAAATGACACAATTCTACACCCACACGTTTGAAAATTCCTGACACGCGGCTTTGAACAGACTGCACTCTTTCAACAGAAAATTGTTGGAGATGTAAATACTGTATAACATATGACAGGTGGGCTTCAAGATCCGCACATAACTAATACATAGTAGCAATTTTTACTTTGAAAATCACCTCACATGTTACAAAGGGAGAAGGGGGACGAAGTCATTCCAATCCTGGCCTTCAATATTACTCGTGTTAGCTACTTTCTGGTAACAGCACCAATTAGATCCTGATTCTCTACTTTAGCTAAATTAACAGAGGCAGCTAAAAACTCCTCCACATCGGGCATGGGGATTAAAGGTCTCAGTTTGGTTTGCTAATAAAGACCAGGAGGTTGTCTACATTTTGTCAATGGACAGACCAGGATGTTCTGACAGCTGTTTACTTTCCTGTGTGAGCACCAGTTTACACAACCCTAATATCAGTCTGTCAATCAAACATCAAACGACGAGTAATTCAATTTCAAATGGTCCATTAAAACTGACAGTTTGAAGCAAAGGCAAGTCAAATGCATAATGAGTCTGCTGCATTTGCATATATTCATGTACTGTTGCATTGGGAGTCTCAGAACTGGCACAAGTGCAACTTGTAGCAGGAAATAACTGATGTGTGACCAATGTTCAAGGAGGTCTGAGAGACTGTTACAATCTGCAGAAAATGAATATGCATGTTGAATGTATACTCTCAGATGAATATCTGCTGTGAGTTTAAAGGGAAAGCTTGAAAGGGTCTTTATGTGACAAAGAAGAAGCACTGAACAAAGGACAGAGTATGAGATTTTTGGGTATGAAAAATATCTGTGGCATTGTTCAGTCCTCATGAATGACACTTTCTGCTCTGGGATGAACTCGACTGTCCCAGCCAGTGTTACGCTCGCTAAAATCTCCCAGCACTTTACACACTTTTTATTAACACCAGACATAAGCAGTCGCTTTGTCAGTAGCAATGTATGGCAAATGTGACTGTTCTGATGCTGAAGCAGCCCTTCAAATGGAATCAGAATCTAGCGGTAGAAGGCATGGCGTGGAAAAACACCTCATATAACTACTAGAGCTGTCAGTGCAAGTTAGTGGCAATGCTATTAAGGTAAGAAATTAATGCATTTTCTTTTTTTCTTTTTTTTATGAATTTCATTGATCATCAGCCATCTATTGGACAGTCAAAAGTAATATTGTCTTCAGACAGCTCAAACATACAAAATAACAATAAACAACTTTTTGTAATTTATAATAATGTAATTAAAATCTAAACAAACATAATTAAAAGTTAGTAGCTATAGAATTTTAGAGATTTAATCACGATTCAAAAGGTTTCATTGTTTGAGCCCTAACAGCTCATTAAAGGTAGCAGTGTTATGTTGAGCAATGTTTTAGTAAAAAAAATACCTTTGTTAATATACATAGGCTCCACATGTGTTTTGGAGTTCTTCTTGGACAACATTTTATAGGAAATGGTTTCAAAAACAGAAAGCGCCTCTCTACCAACAAGCAAAACGTTTTGTTCTTAACTGCTACGGGGAAGTAATTCAGAGCAACAAAAGAAGGCTTTTGTAGTTAAACAAGAAAAGCAGGCAGTCAATAATGTAACACAGATGTGCATTAAAAAAAGATTCTGATGAATGGTGTTAGCTCCCATCATTTTTAAAACTTGGTTCGCTCCTACCATTTTTACTGGGTTTCTATTAGTTGTACAGCAGTGTGTGTATAAATGCCCCTGTTGCCTTTGTCTGAATCCATGCACCTATTGTTCTGCCTGTCACTACACGTGCTGTCTTTGTTACAGTAGCTGAATCAGCCCTGCCCTTCTGCAGCTCTAAAAAGCAAACATACTGCATTTTTATCAGCACTGCCGATGAACAGAGATATAAATGTGCGAGCAAAGCCATTGAATTACAAACCTTAAAACTGTATTAATCTTTAACAAATTAGCAGAAACTAGAAACTCAGTTGCCTCAACAATTCATGTAAAAAAAGATGGTTGAAGGTGTAGCCCTAAACCTCTCTTCTGAACAAAACATAAGCATGCAAAGATTTAAATTGTACTTAAATACATTCATGTGCAAAAATGTCAAATCCCCATGTTCAGGGTTGTATTGCACTATGCCCTAATTTACATATAAGTGTTGCACTGCTGTGCTCAGCACAAGGTGTTGAACATTAAGCATAAAAAAACACGTCATTTAAATTCAAGCGTCAAGCTCAGCATGGGGTTCATATCAAAAAGTCAAGAAAATGAATTTTGCATCAGAACCTCACTTCGGCTCTAAAAACTAGAAAGGAAGACTTAAAACAGCATGAAGACAGAGAGACTGGACGGTGATGTGTCTCAGTTTCTATGAAAGATGGATAAACTGAATATATGACCAAAACTGATGCAACTCCATTCAGAATAGTCGGGCAGAAAAAGGACCGTCAGGTGAGCCCAGCTCATCAATATTGAACAACATTTGCAGAAGCAAACCTTTCTGAGATTTGGAAGGTAGATGATTTAAGCTATAAAATGGAAATGTAAGGTTAAATCAACACTAGAGGATTTTGCTTTTAATTAAATAAGGATTTAATATTTATTTCAACTGCAACCAGATAAGTCCCATGTTAAAGTCCACCTATTATGCAAAATACACTTTAACATTATTGTGTCCTTTGTCTGTCTAAAATTATGTCCAGCCTCTCTGTCTTTTGCCTGCTCTACTTTTAAGGAAATGTGTGCTCAAACTGGCCGTTTCAAGATTTTCCCTTCATGACATCACAAAGGGCATTAACCCCAACCCTAAGTGAATTACACTCCATCGGCTCGGTGTTTGTTTTGCCCTCTGAGTCCGCCTACTCACCATAAACAATTGGGCATCATGAAATAATGTGAGGTTAAAGTGAGCCCTGCCCTCAGGTTACTTAAATATTGCTTAGTGGCCAGATTAGTGCAGCCTCATGAACACCAACAGATAATAATGGGTGAAAAGCATGTTGACGTGTTCGTAGTAGAAACTTAACATAATGATGTTTCAAAGAGAACAAATACAAGAAAGAAGGAGATGAGACAAGAGATGGCAAATACACCATATGCAGGCTTTCAAAAGTACCCTCCATCTTTTTTTTTTTCCTTTCAGGCTTGTTACCAGTCAGACCGCAGGCACATGGTGACTTCAGGTAACAAATTGTTAATCAATAACTATCTTAGTGAGGGGAAATGTACAAATGGAAACCTGTTCTGCCTCACTATCCACACACTCTCCAACCACACTTATATTGATACCATTTAGAATATTCAGTTATACATTTAAAGCCAGGACATTACTTTGTAGACTGTAAGAAGCAGAGATAAGATGATTCTGATACTGATACAGCTTTTAAGAGAATTTTTTTTCCAATGTGTAGGATCTTTTAAATGTCTTATTTAGACCTGCTGACATTAAACTCAATTCCACATTGAAGTCTGTCCAATCAATACAAATCAAACTTAACTCACATTTCTGAGAACTTATTGCAAACTGTACTTACATAAAGCCTGTTACTTATTAAGTATATAATTAACAAATTAATGAAAGCTTTATTAAAAGAAAACCCTGCTAGCAACTTATGCTAACTAGTTCCAGAAAATCAGAGGTGTTTAAATTTACAAGAAACCTGCAGAGCGAAATCAGCCCTTACAAATTCTACAGTTGTGTCTGATTGGTGTAGTGTTTGAAATATTCTGAAGGGGCCCTGCAAAAATTAAGAGGCGGAGTCACCTCACAAGTGGCCTGTGGAGAGCCACAAATCAGTGTTATTTCATGAAGCATTAGAGGGGAAATGAAAGAGGAATGGAATGAGAGGAAAAGGGCAAAAGATGAATGGGTTTGGAACAAATTCTCATCTCTTATGGCCCATCTCAACTGTCTCTTACTTATAATGTGCTCCACTGTTATTGCATAAGCTCTGTATGTTAATGAATACATTATTATTCTATATTCATCCTAACCTGAGTGTGTTTCTGTTAGTGTGTGGCCCTTCACTCTCTAAAGTAAATGGCTCAAGCTCCAGTAATATGTTCGCTCTCTATTATACTGTACAACACTGCGACACCAGGAGCAGAAACAGAAGGTGTGTCTGGTGCAACAGTTTGTATGTTGTTGCAGTACACAATGTAGCATATAAAGCCAATTATATGTATAGACACTCCCAGAAAAACTTCCTATTATGTATTGTTGCTTAAGAGGGAAGAGTAGAAATGCAATGTAACTGGAATAAAGGGTATTTATCCCTGTTATCATCTATTGATCCAACTTATCACAGAAACTGTTGATCTAGAGCAGTTTATATGCATGCTAAAATACAGGATCAGAGTGGATTCATGGCAAGTAACTTCACAGATGTATATTAGGGACTTTTGAGTCTAAATTAAATCTAAACCTGTTAAAAATGAGAATAATATATGACCTTTAACCCACGCACAAAGTTGCTAATAAAAACCATTGTTCATTTGAGTGTCTTCAAGGTGTAGCAAAGAGAGAGAAACGTTTTTCCGGCGAAAAATGATACAGAACTACTATAATCCCTTAGCTGGAAATTACTTTTCATAGCTGCAGGCATCATACAGGAAATGGACTAAGTTTAACACCCCAAGTATTTCTTGTAAGCTTTGCCAAATAATTTACATTTTTGACATGTGTCTACACACTTTCAAAGTGTCCCAGGACTATCACAGTTTCTTCCTAGCCTCTGAGCAGCTCCATTTTAGCAGTCAAGCATGCTAAATGCCTTGCTCAAGGACAGAATCTGGATAAACAAAGATTTAAAATTTTTTCATAGCCAATGAGAATAAGTAGATGGTTTTTGCGTATCAAATAATTGGTTCATAAGCTACATTTCATCTGGAACAAAATACAAATTTGTATATCCAAATGGTTAAAGACTTTCAGGGTATTTACATGTAGGGTTAACACCTTTGTTTGGTGTGTGGTGTTTAGTGTGTTTTGTATGTGTTATGGTGGGGTGCATATGTTTGCTTGTTATGTGTTATGAACAGCTGCAATGTGCTCTCATCCCCATTTCCTCTCTGTCTGTCTGTCTGTCTGTCTGTCTGTCTGTCTGTCTGTCTGTCTGTCTGTCTGTCTGTCTGTCTGTCTGTCTGTCTGTCTGTCTGTCTGTCTGTCTGTCTGTCTGTCTGTCTGTCTGTCTGTCTGTCTGTCTGTCTGTCTGTCTGTCTGTCCTTCAAATGAGAAACAAGCCAGAAGTCCTTCCACTGCCACAATTATAGTCACATCCACAAGCTCTTGCCTTGTTTTCTTTGCTGACTAAAGATGCAGCCATAAAACCACACACACTGCTCCGTCCTGCACTTTCCGCTACAAGAAAAACAAGCAAAAAAAAACATCCAACAATATCAGAGGGCTTACAGCTCACCCCGTGTGGCTAGCAGAGGTGGGGAAAAGAAAATTAAATTCTTCTCTTCTGAAATTTTAAATCATATTTAAAAAAATGAATTTGTTGGTTATTCAGGCACTCCCTGTTAAATGCAAAGGCTAGCTATTTTCCTCTGAAGAATGCCAAATGGAGACAACTAAAACATTCCCAGCCCTAGTGGCTACAGGGACCTGAACATCTTAAGGACATATATTCAGGATGGGGCTGTGTTTGTCGTAGACTGATTGGATTCCATTGGCATTTAAACAAAAATGACAAAAATGACAGAACATTCTCGTTTCCTCATGTTGTCTCTTCATACTTCTTGACATTGTCTTTTTTGACGATGCAGGACATCATAAAGGAAAATAACATCTATCATCATACCAGCATAATCTATCTACTTTATATCTATACTGTAACTGTATAACTGTAAACACATACATGACAGGCTGATCACATTACACTCCATATAAGAAAAATAAATGTTCAAGGATGAAAATAGTCAGGAAAGCCAGAGGGCTTATTTCCATTGTGATCCTCTTATTTTGCTGCTTAGCTTATGCCCACTAAGCACCCATTTTGTAGATATTATTTATAATGTGTTCAGGGAAGCAAAGGTGAAAGTCTAAATGTTTGATTGCCAGAAAAAAAAGCACACATCTACTTAAAAGGTTCCAGATTAACTCAATTAATTAAATCAGAGTTTATCTGTGGAGCCAATGATGGGCACACAGAAAAAAACCCACAAGGAATGTGGGACATACTGTAAAACCTATCTCTACCTTTTTCTGCTCCATTGCTGTAACAGCCATTATCTGACATGTTCCAGATCGAGACCTACCCTTTCACTATACATGCATATGGTATATGTCTCCTGCAATATCAGTCAATTTAATGCCCAACATTAAATTGAACCTGGTCGCTACACTACCCATCACTGAGTTTAATGGAAGATGGAAACCAGTGTAGGCAGCGTAGTTGGACACACTTCTTGGAGGTATGTATGCTGTGTAGGTGTCATATTAAGCAGCCATGCCGGTGATCCATCGTGGAAACCTGGCTGGAAACAATCACAGACTTAACCCGCCTCTGTGGCAGTACACAGCCAGCTAGAGAAATGACTTGTACCTGCAGGTTGGTGGATAATGGAGGGGAGCATCAAAGACAACGAAGTGCGCTTCAGCACAAGCTCAGTATCTGTCCTGAAGTCAACCAAGTCTGAAATTATTCAACACCCTAAACAGATCAATAAAAGCCGGCTTTTTTTCACCCAGACATCGAAGAAGCATATTGCTCTGAGGGCTGCTTTAGATTCAGATAGAAATCCCCAAGTCAATTTTAACATTACAACAACAGACACAAAGGACAGAGTCATAAGCACAATAAGGATCTACAACATCTTTAACATATTTCTACAACAGACATCTAGCATTAGTCATCTTTTTTTAGATGATACCAGCGTCAGCATAGTCAACAGCTTTGCATAAGGCATTTTTCCTGTGCCTCATTTCAGTTGGAGCAGTTTTTAAAAGGGTTTCAAAAGATTTTGCTAGCACTCCAAAAGATAAGGTTGACATTAAACATGTCCCCCTCTTACACACATTACAATAAAAAGCAGTGACTTAAAGAAAGGATGGTTGCTGGGCATCATCAGGAACAATTTTAGAGAAGATAGAGAGGTGTAAAAAAGGAAAACAATGTCAGGAAGACAAGAAAACTAAGACTGCCATCAAGCTTTTAAAAGTATTGTATGCCTTGCGACTTGTCATGTTAGCACAGTTATTAAGCAGTAAGAAAGAGATAGAGACACATGCAAGCCCATAATCACAGGATTCTGGTTTCTGTTATCCCCAGTGTAACCTGAGTATTATTTCCAATTCAATAGAAGAGTCTGTGTTCAGGATGTATCCATTATTTATTGATGCTGCAGAAAGTGTGCTGTGAGGAGAAACCGTACCTTTAGGTTATAATGGGGTTTTCATACATATACTCAGATGATCATTTTGAACTCAGGAAGCTAGCTTCCTTGCTATCTGGGAAAAAAGCTACATGGCAGCATTGAGGCGATTATTTTCTTTTTTGAATTCTCTTTGAATGAAAAGTGAAAAAAAAAGGACTGAGAAAAAAAACATCAGCTAGTCTATAAGTTACACAGAGACATGAGTTATTATGTGATGTCACACTGTTTGCACTTATATAAATGAGTTGTAAATTTCTCTGCTCTCACAGGAGCAATAATATAAGACCCATCTGTGCCAGTTTATTTACAGTTTATTTAAATGTTGCTTGAAAGGAATAAAATGTAGTGTTCATGGAAGAATATGAAGCTTCTTTTGGCCTTAGTTTACAGCAAAACATTGTCCTATTGCAGTACTTCACTGCCTTAGAAGATAAGAAAAAAATAACTTAATGAGCATTAAAATAAACAGCGCTGCACGAGAGAGAGAGAGAGAGAGAGAGAGAGAGAGAGAGAGAGAGAGAGATTCCACTACCTAATGCCAAGATGGCATAATAATAAAAAAAAGTGCATTCAAACATTTAGAAACAGAGACATATGCGCGCGCGCACACACACACACACACACACACACACACACACACACACACACACACACACACACACACTTTGTCTTATACCTTCCCTGTGCCATTAAACCACAGGGAAGATTAATTTTCTGATTAATGAAGTGTGCCTCTGTAAGGCTCTGCGTGGTTAACACTGCATTCTGTAGGCTATGTACATAATCTTCGTGTAGCTACAGTGGACTGCCCAACTGCAAAGATAAATGCTTCTATCATTAAACTCAGACTCATTTGATGAGGCTACATGATCTACATTAGCTGCTATGTTTTTGGTCACAAAAAAAAGAAAAGAAAAACCTTCCCCTAAAACGGTAGAGTTGATAAAGCAGGCCTTATAAATAAGAGGAGAGAAAAGGATAAAAGAGAATTTCAAGGTTGCCTGTGACATATACAGTATGTTCCTATTCGAGAAACAAAAGAACATTGTAAGTATGTAGCCACAATGAAGGGAAGAAAGGCAGCAGTAAAAAAAAATACAAACCATTGTTATTAACATTTTTATCACTATATTAAGTATTATCCTCTCTGACTTTAGAAAGTGACATAAGTGTTCTTGGATCAGAAGAAATAGTCCAACATACACAGTACATGTGTTATATTATCTGCACTATAAAATCCCACAAACATAACCTTGATCCAGCCCCTACAGGTGTTTTCTTATTAAATGGAACTTTTATTAACACCTGTGGCCTGTCAACATAGTAACTTATAATTTTTCGATTCCTCAGCCTCGAAATGTTACAGAAAAAAAAAATAGATCTCTTGAAATTATATGTTTACCCCAATTGGCTCATAAATTCAAGAAAAGGGGAAGGGAAAATGTGGTCATCATAGATGCTGTTGGACACAGTGGTGTAGTGGTGCAGAGGTGTACCCGACAGTAATCATAAAAGTGTTAACATTTTTTATCTATACTTAAATCACTGTGATTGAAAGATGTTCTGTCTGAATAGCCAAATAGGTAGAACTGTTTTTTTACCGGGGAGGAATTGAGTTGAGGTGCCCTGTAATGAAGAGACTTGATTTTGCCTTGTATCTCTAACCCAATGCTGGATCAAATCAACCCAACCGATAACACAGCAGCACTAACCCAATGTGTTGGTCAGTGTGTAAAGAAGTTTGTATATCATTAGTTAGTACATAAAGAGTAGGGAGAGTCTGCTATTCACCATCCTTGCAGTTACTAAATATTGTTCATCAATCAATGGTGTTAGTCAGAGGGGATTAAGAAGTGTGTATAACCTATGTAGATAGAAAATAAGTGATATACTCTGTATGACTCTATACACACCCTGCACCACTGGCTGGACAGTCAAATATTTGTTGTAAACTGAACCGAGCTAAAACAACTAAATATGTTTACGCTTATTGGATTGCTGAAACAAGTAGCTGTATCAGGCCTGAGGGTGTCTGGGTGGAAGCATGGGTACAAAAAAAACAATATATTGGGCTGAGCAGGGTTCAGGGACGTTGACAAGCTGACAATAGGAAAGGGGGATAGAGAAAAAGAGGGGAGTATCTGGACAAAGAGTTGGTGGAGGGGTGACAAAATTGTTGGATGTGTGGGTAAATGAGATCGTGAAAAGATCCAATGAATCAGAAGAACTTCAAGGCTTTTCATGCAGGGAAAAAAAGACGGTGGTCAGAAGGCAAGGATAAAGTCAAACAGAGGGTGAAGAGAGGTAAAGAGCAGAGAAGGCGTTGGGCAAAATGGAGAAGGGGGAAAGGAAGCGATGGAGAGTATAGAGGGCAGAAGATGGTTGGGGTTTTTTCTAAGCCTCACAGGAGAGAGGAGGTGAAGTCGGGCTAGCTGTGGTGATCACAGACAGATTTTGCCAGATAGTACACACACAGCTACACAGTCACACGATCACTAAAAAACCTATGTACATCCTGTCAAGAAACAAAGCTGTGATCGACACCTCCTCGGCTCTCTTCCAGCTCTTCCTCTGCTGCACCTTTATCACAATTCAAATCTAAGTGAGCTTGACTTTACAGTCTAGCTCAGACAACTGAACCAGAATAATTGAATCTCTGAAGGTGCTTTTAGAAAGTGGCCCGAGATATGGCAGGAAGAAGGAGCCTGCTTGCTGCTACTGGTAAAAGAGACTGAGTTCAAATTACCTTAGAGGCTAAATCTTTGTATCGACACGATTTAGCAACATTACCTTAAATATTGTGTACAAGACATATTTCAATACCTGTTTTTCACCCAAAAAGGGTGCCAGAAGGTGTGCTGTGTACTGATTTGACCAATAGCTAGAATTAAATGCTGACACGTGCCATCATAACTCTGAGTGCAGCCAATGCGGATACATTTTTAAGCAGCTCTTTGTCTGCAAAAGTGTGCTAAGACAACAAAATGGAGCAGCCTTTCTCCCTTGTTAAGTCAGGATCATAGACATAAAACAGTGGTATACTTCAAAGTAAATAAACCTTGAGGAGGGCTGGACTGATTGAAAAAAAGTCCAGCAGAGGTGGAAAGCACAACTTTAGGCATATTAATTGTGAGTCCAAACACAACTATCAATGTGACTGAGAGCTCAACTACCGCTCAGGTAATGAGATGGATTGCAAACTTTCACATGCCGCACACAGATGTTACTTGAAAGAGCTACACAGCTGCACAGGCACAACACATTGTGGAATTGCTAATTTCAATGAAAAATCCACACACAGGCTAGTTTAAACCTTTTTTTTCCCTCTGGAGGACCCCTTGTACTGGTGAAACGTATTTTCTGTATTTTATGGTAATTACCCTGATGATATAATCAAAGTTCATTTGATCCTTGTGCACTTGTTAAGGATTGCTTTTGGGGGGGATTTAGGCTTTCACACTAGCAGGTGTCTTTGGGTCCAGCATGCATTGTCCTGCCTTTTGATTGGTACTGTCAGGACTCGTCCTTCCTTTAAACAGCCATTAAAAGGATTGAACATGTTGAATATTTTATCATCATCAGTGAGTGAGAATAAGCTGCCTGTCTTGCAGACCACAGTATATGTTTCAATGAGTAATGCTGCAGGCTACAACTTTGGAATACAATATTGGCTGTTAGCATCTCCTGTTTGTGATGCACACAGAAGCATACAAACAACTGTAGACAGATTACTGTGCAACTGAAGAAAGCTACAAGGACTAAAGACCAGGGCAAAGTAGAACAACTGACCAACATGTGCTTGTCCCTTTTACCTCAGCTACTACAAATGTATCATATTCTTGTAGTCCTAATAAAACAGATAATTTCATAAATTATGTACCAGCTATACAGCATTAACATGCAACCACACAACGTACACCTAAGGGAGCAGGCTCAGCATTCAGTCCATGCAGACTTGAATATGAATTGGCAAATTGTCATGATGTTGATGTGACTGTATGTGTATTTATGTGCACAGCTTGTGATTGTACTATGAATCCTCACACACACAAACATACACTGGATGTGTATATCCATTGTGCCATCCAGAGTGAGAGAAAGCAAGTTTGAAAAATGCTCCCAAATGCTTTTGTTATGCCTCAGGCAATTGTTTATAGATGCAAGAGAAACATCTGCATGCGGCACAATCTTAAAGTTTGCATTCACTCGAGGCAAACAGGATCATTAACATGGAAAAAGCAATCACTTTCTGCATCTTAATCCCAGACTTTTTGTCAAAAAATGATGATGAAGCACTTAAAGTGGCTGTTCCCCTCTCCATCTATCTTCACAGATTCAATGTCATTATATCCATGCAAACCATGCTATGGGGTTTCATTAATATGTTCAGACATATTCTCTTCCAACCTTGAGGTCAGCAGTAAAACAAGGTCGGTCTAAAACAACATTATCATGAGACGAAGGTAACTAGGTGACTCTCTGCAGCATGGCTTCATTTTTGATAAGATAACATGAGTATCCAATGCGAGGTAAGTATCGCTGTGTCCTTGTCGAACACAATGTATTCAAGCTCTCGAACACAGCTTTCTCCTGGAACTGGTAAACAACTGTTTGAGAAGACTTCCCTGGGAAAGATGCATCACTTCAATTTTGAGTTTTTATGAATGGCAAAAAAAAAAAAAAGAGTTGTATATCTGCCGAGAGGATTTCCTTTGACTTAATTTAGGATGACAAGGGAGTGGAAAATTATCAAAATTATTTTAAAAATGAGATTATTCTGTAAGTAATCGGACTGTTGTTAGTCAATCCATCTTTTTAAAATAAATATGTTTCACGTAACTATAGCTTTACCAATCTTATTCTCTCAGTCATTCTCAAAGCTAATTACAATATGTGTGGGAGATGAAAAACTGATAAGACATTTAAAGTGAAAGCCCAGTGCTTTGCCAACATTACTGTCTCAAAATTTTGAATGTTCTTTTTTGGGAACAAAACAATTGAGGAGTTACGACCATTCACTTTGGTGACCCAATGGTCACATTCTGCCATTTCATAAAATATATGTCTTATCAGGTAGTTAAAGAATTGAAATCAATGTTATTATTGAAATTGTTTTTTGGTCTTGTTTATTTGAATAAATTATTTCCCATGTTTACTAAGCATTAAGGCAACAAATGGAAGCAGTTTTTTATTGCATCCATCAAACATGCAAAGACCTGTATCTTGATTAAAGGGCATTGATGGTGGAGGGAAGGATTAGAGAGTTTAATCCTGAATAAGAAGGATGAAGTACTTTAATCCTGCTCAGATTTATCAGCGCTTCACCTGTTTAACGAGTGTTAAGAATACTAAAATGAAGAAATAACTTACAGGCACGGGCAGAGGAAGAAGTAAATGTAGATGTTATAAGTGCCGTACTGAGGATTTAAACAACAAGGAGAGAGTTTCAATACAAATATGTAATAATGGTGGATGAGCAGAGAAATGTTAGCTCAACAATGTTCGTTCAACAAACTTGCATTTCTTTTGTAGGAACAAGGTCATTTCACACTCAAACCCATTATGCTGGGATTACAGTTGTTGAGAAATAATCATGTAAAACATTTCACCAATAACTACAAAAATATGTTTCTTCATTTATTCTACTGTTGGGAGAGCAAAATAATGCTTTGACATGACAACCTGTTATGATAATGCGAGAGGTGGGTTCACTTCAGTGTCTTTAGTGATAGGTGTGGTTGGTAGACAGAGAAAACAGGGTCAGTAGTGATGTCTCACCCGAGGGGAGTATGTCTCTTAAACCTTCAATAAAAGTACCTGCAGAGGAGCGGGCGGGCATTGGTTTTGAGTGGAATGGACGCCACAAGGGAGAAAACAAGACGCGTCTTGTAGACACTTGAGAGACTATATTTCAGAGACGGAATTAACATTTTTTTGTGTTTACAAGGTTTTTTGCACATTATCTAAACTGGAATAGCCAATGAAAGAGTGCAAATGGGTGGGGGAGATCACAAGAGTCTGATTGGCGGTGAGTTACCCACACACACCCCTTTAACACACTGGACAGTCACACGCATATACCTTCACGTTAAATAAAGCACGTAAGGACAGGCACAAGGTTACCGGCTAACTGGCCCTAGATTCAGGCTCACAGATAGCTTTTAGCTATGGTTGGTGTAGCAGCTTAACACTACTCCTTAACAAGAACGCAAAGATGTCCTGTTATTCAACACTGCAGTTCAATGGAAAATATTAGCTAAGGCACGGACTGTACAACTGAATGGACTAGAAATACTGTACATTTCAAACTGTAACCCTAAATCATTCCAAACACATGCACACATAAACAACTTGAGGACATAAATAGATTTTTATAATGGGAAAGCCTCATCTGTCAGCTGTTTTAATTTGTTCAAACAACAAAATCAAACCGCTGTAGGTGACCATTTTACTCAGTGTGAACAGGAAAGCGTGTTGTAGGTGCAGCTCGAAAGTGAAATTCTAAATGTAAAATACCTTTGAGGAAATCACAGAAAATGGATAAACACAGAAAATGGGGGATAATAAGTGGTTTCAAAAGGTGATGTCTTTACTCTCAAAGCTGTAAATGCAGACCTACTTTACATATCATTATTGACTCAAGCCAAATATAATATCATTTTTCTATTTGCATTCATGAGCGAGCATGAAACACACAGGCACATACTCACACATACAGCCAACACACTTTCCCAAGTGCACACAAACACAGGTAAAATGTCACAGTTTGGCTGTATGCTAATTCTTTTCTGATTAAATTTCATTTACTACAACTGAGGTTTCATCAGCCAATAAGAGGCAGGAGAGTTGAAGCACTGATACACGTTTAGTTCCAGCAGTTCTCCAGGAGAATACCAAAGCACGCCACCTCTCCTGGGTTGTTTTTTCTTCCTGGCTCTTTTTTCTACGACCCCTCTTGAAGTAAAGAAGCCTAGACTACTTTTTTAGCCATAATATTCTTAACAGACTCACAGATGTTGCTTTTGTGCTTTTCCATAAACCTAGACCTCAACATGTGTATGATTTTGACACTTTATTTTTACAAATTCATGTTACGTTCTACAGCAAATTCTTAATATTTGGACTGTCCCTCTCTTGCAGAGTTTAAGATTTTGATTTCTAGTTATTTTATGTCGAATTTTGAATCATAAGTGTGTTGTTTTTTTTTGCTTGTTTCAATATGTGTGTAATCTTGACGCCATAGGAAATAAGGAAAACCTCAACGTCCTTTACAGAATTAAAAAAAGGTTTGAATTGAATAAAATGTCTATAACAGCAGATAAACAATAGTGTTGCAATTCAAAGGACAGTTCCTCAGAAAGTTATAGTTATGTAAATCTCTGGTTTATTGTTTGTTCTAACAATGCCAAAAATGCTGAAATTGGTAATCACAATTTCCATCAACACAAATTGTTTGTATGTCTGATTAACAAATCAACTTATAGTCGGAGGCTAAGCAATAAAGCAAACAAATTTTATTTCTGCTTCCAGAAAGCTATTTTTGCTTTGTTTAATCATTGCAGATTAAAAGTTTGGTTTATTTCGCTTTTGGTAAGACTAAAAAAGCTGGCAGACCTTTTTGTTTATTGGGAAACAACGATTGAATTTGCCAATGTTTTTGTGACATAGGAAAACAAAAACGATAGAAAAATCGACTGACTTATACCTTTCACCCGTGTTTTAAGGCTCTCAGTGGAGTGTTATTAACCAGTTTGGGCATGTCAGAAGCCAGAAGAATCCACCATAAAATGGCAAAACCTTTTTGCTCCAGTTCAGAAGCTTGTAACAGTTTTGGATGAAACCACATTGTAATCAACATGGTTTGATTGGATTTAAAGGGTTTAACATGAGATGGATAAATAGTCTTCATGAGTCAAAGATGGACCTGCAATCAGTCCCGTGCTGCAACAAAGTCTTTCAACTTAACAGAGTGTGTTTGACCAATCCCTTTTGGGCTCTTGTAGTTGAAAAAAAAGAAGAAAAAAAACTAGTCTGAGCACTGCTGCCCACCTAACAAGGGCGTTGAGCTGCTCATATTGACAGCCTACAAAAAGATATAAATGGTCAAGCTGTTAGGATAACACTGGTCAGTGGCCATGTGCCAGTCTGGAAGCTTATCCTGACTGCAGCTTGTTAACATGAGGCAGAATAACACACACACACACACACACACACACACACACACACACAGACACACGCAGACACACACACACAAAAAAAACCTATTGTCTCAAGCAAAACAGTCAAAACAGACAGATTGATGGTTTAGTATTTTCACCATTTTAATTCTCGACACGGTCGTTTCTTGAGACACTGTCGTTGTTTTTTTTTAGAAACAACAGTGTTGTGTAACTCTAAACTGGTTGTGCAGTTAATTTTGCAGCAATGACGGCTTCATAAGCAGCTTCACACAAACATGAGTTAAGTGCCTTGTGCAGAGGGATCATAACTGCAGTTAATTACAGAGCAAAGAGGAATGTTTGTTTGTACCCGCCTTAATCTTTCCTCCTGTTAAATAACGGGGTCTAACAAATGTGAAAACACATTAAATTTTGCTTTAACAGGTTCATTCTCTCCTCAAAATTGTCTACTAAACTTCTATAGATGTTTTTTTTTTTTTTTTTTTTTTCACTTCAGATATATGGCTTAATTGGATAGGACATCTTGAGCCAGGAAATGTGGGGAGATACAAGTGCAACAGAGACGGAAGCTTTGTAAATCAACCTAGCAAAACCAGCATCCCTCACTTCACTGTTTAAGCATAAAAACAAAACCATCATCTGTTAATAATCCTTAATACTGCTGTGAGCGTAACCATAACAAGTGTTTTCAGAGTTTGATAATCTGGTAACAAGCCTTGAATATGGCATTTTTGGCAACTTGTAAAATTACTTAATGGACAACATTAAGCCGAAAAACATAATTCAGTAATCCTAACTTTTCTTTCTAAACTCATTTACTGTTGTAGATGACTTTAATGTGAAGTTAATGTCCAGCCGACACAAATAACAACCCTGATCAAAGAGTCCTCGGTTTTATATTCTCTGGCCATCTAGTATCATTTTCTCATGCAATTTGAGCTTTCACTAAATTCATCATCTTGATATTGGCAAAAGGCTGAGAGGGATGAAAAGAGAAAAGTGTTTAATTTCCAAACAGACCTCACAGTCGGAGTAAAGTTTCGCCATGTGTTTAAAATGCAGGTGCATTGATCCGTATGTATGGTTCAGAGTAAAGAATTTGAGGACACAGTTTATATATGTTACAGAGAAAAGGCAAAGTTACCCTTACCCTGTACAAATATACAAAGGGCAGCAACAGAGGAACTGATGATTTATTGACAACGTTCAGGGAGAGATAGAATGTCTGAAAAGTTAAAAACACTAAAGACTCAGCTCGAGCAAAGAGCATTAAGTGCAAGATTCACTTTTTACTTTAATTTCAAACCTGTGCTGTGTTGAAAACACCACATTTTACCTTTAGAAGAACATGAGGCCATTTTCTGTCTTAAGACAATGATAGATCAGCTCTTTGCATTTTAGATTCTTCATCCACAAAGGAAGCCCATATTAAGTTTGTACACTCGATTTACCTTTTTTTTTAATCTCCTTAAAATTCTACAGGTTACCTTCATAAGGAACAGCACAGCCCTTCACAATAGTACGTCCCACTTTTATGAGACAGCTTGTCTCACACAGCCTTTTAGAGGTTCAAAGAGGAACAGGAGTCAGACTCACCCAAATGATTGAATCTGGCTTTCACATGCTGCTGTAAAAAATTTTTTTACATGTTTGTACTTCACTTTTTTCTTTAGATGTACATTGTTAATTATCATTATTGTTTGTTTCACACACATTTCACGCTACATTGTGTAGTATTTAACATTAAACTACATAACATTTTCTGTGAATAGACATTTTAAATAGAATTTGATTTGTGTCAGAGGAGCTCAATAAGTAAATATGAGATTAACCACCCCTTTAGGTGTCTTCTTCTTTGCCTGAATAGCCTATTTTTCTTTTCTTTTCAGAACAATGAAACAGCAGACTAACCATATAGTTTAATGTACTTAACTGCCAATGGCTTCAAAAATACATTTTATCACTGTCAGACATGGCGTGGTAAAAGTCTAAAGATATTAAGGTAATTGGGGAGTACGCCATGTTCTCACAGAAAACGTTGTGAAGAAAATGTTGTAAAGAAAATAAAGAAACAATAGTTGCCAGGCAACTGCTTATGCAACTCTTTCTCTTGTGTTGATGTCAAAGTCTTTACTTAAGGAAACTGCACAGAAAGACTGTTGATATCTATTCTAAACATGTGCTCATAACAGCTCTGACGTTTTTCACAATATTGAATTATGTTTAGGTAATATTGAAAGTAATCTGACTGCTATGAGGACTGAAAATCTCACAAAGAGAAGAAAACACAGCACTGAAATAGTTCAGTGAATGTCATAATTGTATAATTTTAGAAAACAATAATGTATTTATTGAACACCTGAACGTTTTTAAACCATATTTGGCACTTCATTGATACCACAGAAAAACTTTGTCAGCTTTTGTTCAGAAACAGAAGGTGAAAATACTAATACCACATAGACTGAAACAATTGTTCTTTTTTTTTTCTTTCTTCGATTTAACACATTTAAATGTCAATGAATCTTGTGCTCACTGTGACTTTGAAGAGAATATTGTTTGACTGATGGGTCCATGTGGCCTTTTTCACAATTCAAACAGACATCTCCTCTCTGGGTTAATTTGCTTTTCATCCTGTGACCCAGGACATTTTTTGAGACCTTTCGAGACATTTTGAAGACCTCTACGGAGTCTTTAAGTGACAGGACTCAAATACACCTACACCACACACCACCATACACACACGCACACTCACACACACACACACACACACACACTGAGTTAACAGACAAAGTAAGAGGGGAAGGATAAATATTAATCATTTGATTTGACATGTTTTGCCACAAGCTGTCAGCCGAATGTTTGTCTAGGTTTGGAGGAGATGACAAGTGAAAGAGGGTCATGGAGGAGGCGTGCTGTCTCATTACATGTGACACACGAAGGAGGGCAAGCAAACATACAGCATTAATTAAAAACTCACATTTATGATACAGCCCAGCTTACAGGAAACTCACAAGCGAACAGAACAATGGGAACATTCAACATGGTAAATAACAATCCTCCTGAGACAAACTGCGTAATGACTCCATCTGAGCTATTGTCTATGATGAATTCACCAAAGTCTTTGGTCTTAAAAATGAGCAGGGTGCAAGCAGCTTTCATCAAGATACTGACAAGGAGCAGACAAAGAACCCTGCATGTTTATAAAATGAACAAAGAGGCAGTTTTCATTGATTGACAGATAGAATTAAAGGATCAAGCTTACCGTTCAGCAGATGATGCAATAAGTACCACCCCAGTAAAGATCAATAAGGAAGATACAAATCAAATGCCTTGTTGCTTGTCAGCTATTTTTTTTGTAACATGTCGAGATCAAACAGCCAATCAGAGGAGGGAGTGTCAGCGTATACGGTGCAAGATGTGTACGTCTGTGACATCATGTTGCATTGTACAGGCAATGGCTTTCCCGGGAGCCTTAATCAGCTGTTTGATTGAGAGGGTTAGAAGTCTACAGCTACACCAGCAGCTCAGAGAGGCTGCAATGTTTATTATGAAGAAACAATTGTACATCACCATGTTGACCTTTAACATCCAACAATGTTGTTGGATAAAAAGTTTGGAAACTGTAAAGCTTCCCTACAAAAAGAGATGTAAACATGTAATATGTTAAACGCTTAAATTAAATAAACATGTTTGAACAGATTTTAGAGGCAATTTATCTCTAATTGTTAAGAATATGGGTTAGGGCATAGAAGATGTGTCCCTTTTCTTACCACTGTCACTAGAGTGCTATTGACACAGGCACTTTTTTGTTTCACCTTGATTACTGCTAACTGGTGTAGTTGAGTACAGCCCGAAAAAGTTCTCTCAGCTATAAAAAGCCCAAAATAAATCTGAAAGATGACGTGAGGCTGATTACAAAGAGGTACAGACAGGAATTTCCACAGTAATATCTTTTAAGTAAATAACCAAAATGTCAATACACACAAATGAATTATGTGAGAGATGAACATGATCACAGTGCACAACAGGATGCTCGGGGTGAAGCAGAAATCCGGCACTGGTTCAATATATCAGGTGTTCACAAATCATTTACTGTTACTGAACTTAAAGCATCCAGTCAGGAAAGCAGGACGACTGCAAGCCCCAAATAGGTATTAGTGGGAGAGATGAATAAACGTCCAGTAATTTCGAGTTATAGCAGATAAATATGAATATAACAAAAATAACATTTGGCTTAACAGAAAACCACGGCATTAAAAGGGGCCTCTGTTTTCTTCCCTTCATTTTATGAATGAATTGTCATACATTGAGCAGGAGGTACGAGCTGTGTCCTCTGTGGCACAGGCACTCAGGTTTGTCACTTGGACTATTGTTGCGCACCAGACAGCTGGCCAGCGCTGTGTCTGATCTGACATAGATGCCTTTGCAAAAGGAGCGCAGCGGAGAGACACGCAACTCGAGAAAAAGGAATTGCTCAGTTTAAAATGTAATGTTGGCGAAAAGAGGGAAATAGGAAAACATTGTCAATGTTCAAATTCTTTAGAATGCAGAGGCTGTGAATGTTCAGTTATAGTGTAATCATGGTAATTCTCTTTATTAACAATTATTGAAGCAAAATCCAAAATACATGCATGCCATTTATTTTTGTTGAAACGTTGTGTGTGGGGGGAACAAAAGCGATCTTTACCCTTCTGTTATGAGGCCTATGTCTCCTCCTAACTGCAGCCTGTTGTGCGTAACACTGGGCTCCTGGATTAGAACGTTCCTTTCAAAAGGTGTTAAATTCACACACTGTCACAATCACCGCAATTTTATGCATGGCATGCTAAATCGCATCACGTGTACTAAAAGTTCTTTGCATTTTCTCCTCCCAGTATTTTGCACGCTGAGGCAGAAATGCCTCATATTGCATATTCATTAAGGCAAACGTACTAAATACGGACAATACGTGTTGTTTTGCTCATATGAAAGACGCAATCCTCACTGCACGCTGTTAGAAGATCAGATAACATGTTTTTGCTGGTGGTATGAAGTTTGCACACGTTTTAAGACACGCAAACCTTTATAAAATCAGTCCCTTAGAATTTACCCTAAGGTTACAGAATAACAATGATTTATTTTTTTTTGTGATAAATTTTACGTTGCTAGACTCTAGATTATAGGATGTATGTATTTTTCATCTTTGAGATATTTTTTCTTTTTTCTTTAAAGTTTGTATGTTGTATTTTGTGTATATAATTAATTAATTAATTAATTAAAAACAGGTCTGAAATATGTTTGGGCGTCCCTGTGTGGGAAACACTGATTTATCCCCCCTTAATGTTTAATTTTTGGCCCATTGTGTAAATGTTTAGAAATTTAGTCCGTTTTGCACACTACCAATTGTAATCAGACTTCAGCAACACAGCTGATGGCGGCCTTCCTCTCAGAGTTACTTGTCACATCTGCTTAATCACAGCTGGGAACAAGATTGAGGAGAGAGCATCACACGTTCTCAAAGGAAGGGAAAAACAGCAGGTGCTCGAGCCCCTTATTTCTTTTATGTGTGAACGTGCCTTGTCCAGCAGCCTGATCAGACAAACTGGCAAGATCTTTTGGCGAATAAAACCTTGTGCACTTGAAAAAAAATGGGACAAATCCGTGAGAAAAACAATGTGTCATGTCTTATCAGGGCTTAGATATGTAAAATATAAAGATAATACAGTTATTCATGTTGTTCACTCATTATTTACTGTCATTTTTCCTCATTTATGTGATTGTGAGCCCCCAGCTTGTTGCCTGGTTACTCTCATGTTTGATTATTCACACCTTCCAAGTATTTAGACTGCCTTTACCTATTTCTCTGCCAGTTTGATACAGTAACACATGTTACTTGTGTGGATGTGTCCCCCATGGCTCTACGTTTTCACTGTTTTTGACAAATAAATAATGAGGTCAACCTTTGAGTCTGTTTTGAGCCAAGATGTGAGCAATGGCCAGAAGTTACTCTAGAGCTGTAGCTGAGTACTGTTGTTCTGTATTGTGATGCAACTTTCAGTGGTGGGTTTCATTCATTTATACTAAATGCAAAAATGGTCTCTCTGCAGTCTCCAATCTTTACTTGTCCAAGACGGCATGTTTGAGAGAGAGAGAGAAAAAACAACATACCATACAAACACGTCTTTGTTTTAAAAAGCTTGTACAGTGTGTCGTGTTGCTTATTGTGCAAAGTATTTGGCTGCAGGCAGTGACTGACTTTTCCAAATGCTAAATGCTTTGCCAGTGAAGACTGGCTTTTGTTGTGGGGACTCTGAAACTGGAGGAGAGATATAGAAAGCAATCAATAGGTGCCAAGGGAGCAAGAGTGCTCTGCATCCCTTTGTGCTGAATGTGTATAAATGTGCATGTGTGCTGCTGCCTCGGAGTGCGTGTAAGCTGAATTGTGGCCCCTTGCCCTGGCTTTGATCTGTCCCTTCCTAAGAGATTCCAGACAAACGGGCCTCGGCCTTCTGGCTAATGCAGGGCCAGCTTTGCCAAGCTGAGCTGTGTGGGTTCCACCTACACACTTTCCGTCTCTACTTCCTTCAGCCTCGCTTCCACATCTCTTCAATGCTTCGAACACTTACTGCTCATATCAGGCTTTGTAACTATTGAATATTACATCTCAAAATTTTTTTTTTTTTTTTTTCTATTTTGAATTACTGTTCTAAGAAACAGAGGACTAATCACTATGAGTGATTTAGCAGGCATTTTAAACACATTTTGTCCAGCTCTATGTTTGTTGCCTCACAGGTTGGGTAAAACTATTGGAGTCAGTACTTCTTGTAACCTTGCTAGGAGAGAACAGGTCTCCCAAAGGCATGTCGGGAATGCAAGTCCTATGAGACCGCAAAAAAGACGCTGGTGTGGGTTCTTTTTCTGAGGCTGCTGGCTGGCAAGAGGGGTCACTTTGTCATGAGTGATGACACTGTACCGTTGCATGGATAACCTTCTGACTTAATTCTGTAGCTGATTCTACAGTATGCAGTATTCTGTATGTGATAAATCATGTCTAATATCTTAATTTCTGGAATATTTTGTGAAGCATAGTGCCCACAAAAAAATTGGTTGAAATAAGATTGTAATTGGAACATATAGTTGATGCCTGGTGGTCGTGTTTGTATGAGGAGATCGTACAAGCAGTCATGTTCAAGCATTTTTCATCATTCATGATTGAAATGAGGGCCATCTTAGTTAAGTTGACAATATTGTATTCAATACACTTCAAAAAAAACATTTCTGTTGTACCAACTTTTAACCTGGCTGTAATGATGTTTTTAGTAGACTGTGTTTACGGAGGTATAGGGTGGGATTTGTCCCTTTGTGTGAATCAGAGGGAATGTAGTTGTGTATGCCTGCATGTTCATATTGGCTGCTTTCTCTTATGTTCCCCCAAACTCTCTAGGGGTGGACTTACTTTGTCTACCAGCTTATTTTCCTCCAGAGGTACCAAGCGACTGTACAACAGCACTGTAGCATAGGAAGCACCAGGGGAATTTACTATACCTGCAGCCCTTTATTAGATATCACTCTGGAGAAAAACGAATGAGGAGCGACTTGACATAACAGTCCCCCATGAGACACTTTCTTTTGCCAGGAGGACAAAGCTTTCTTCAGTGTAACAGAATTGGTGGATATAAGCTATTTCACTGTCTCTGGATAGTATAGCTCATACAGAATCTATGCATAGGAAGGGAATGATGTTGTGGCATCAGTAGAAATATAAATTGGGATTACTTTGAGTAGGCTGGGGCCCTGTTTGATTGTATTGATAAAAGCTAACTTTAAAGCTATCAAAATCCAATTCATCACTGTAAGTAGAAGAGCTCATTCAAAACGAAATGGGTTTTCTGCGTATAACATATGAAATATGTTTCGAAATTAGCGAATAAGCTTTGTCAGGAAAAATGCACAGAGCACCAATAAGACCTTGATTTCAAGCACCAGACTGTCCAAAAGCTTCTTAAACCGTTTATGTGACAGCAAAATCTGTAAAAGATTGTTTCTGATAATATATCATTGCTGTATTAGAATGGAGTAAATACTATTTACAATTTTGCACTATTAAGGAAATCCACGCCTAAATCTATCAGTATCACAGATTAAATAAGTATGAAACTCAAGGAGCTGCAGGGAAAATGCTGCCCAGTGAATATTTCTTTCATCCAACTGAAGAAAATAATACAGCGCAGCATTTCCGAGACCTTTGAACCCGTCTATCCCGAATGCATACAGCAGATAGATAATGCACCTGAACCCAGGATTAAGCAGGTTATCAAGTATCTCACCTTTTCAATAACAGAAAAAATGACCATGAAAAAGAGCAAGCAAACTTCTGAACACTCATGCACAAGTAAAGATCCCAGCATTTCAGCAGTGAACACAACTAATGATGACTGATATCAAACTTCATACAGTGCCTTAAAATGTGGAACTTTGTCAAGGAAATTTACATTTTCTTCTTAACAAAGGATAAAGGCAGTGTAGAAATCCAGTGCATTGTTAGATATTGCACCTTCATGTTTTTCTACTTTTATTGTGGTTTACCCCCTTTAGGCTTAACTTCATACCGAATGCTGAAGTTTTTCCTCAAAACCTCCACATCCAAACACATTTTCTAATCTATCTCATTTCTAGGTGTGGAAGCATCTGCAAAAATCATGTGTGTGCTGTAGGCTACACTCATTACAGCAGACAGGCGTCTGGAGTATCCCATGGGGAAGTGCAGCACAAAGAGGTGAGAAAAACCATGCTCCTAGTGATCTTGCCATCTGTTACACAGGGATTGATTTCAGCAGCATCTGGCTGACTGCCTGTCTCAATGACCTGCATCACTCCCTGCATTTTCGTGTCGTCTCTCCACCAACATGAACACTTAGCAGTTCATTTTAATTTCTCAGATCTTTTTTTCATGAGGACAACTCTGGGTATAATGCTCAAAATGCCTATATTTAGAAGGAAAAAAAACAACAACAATCCATTTATCGTATGACACATTCCTGATCTCCTAACCACTCAAAGTGCAGTGCACTGCAGGTCACACCTACACATTCACCCCCGTTTACACACTGATAGCAGTAGTTGGTTTGTAAAGTGACCATCACAAGGAACCAATCCCATTCATACGCTCCTGACAAAGAAACTGGAGCCACTTGAGGTTAAATGTTTTGCTTAAGAATAGTGGCTGTAGAAGCTGCATGGGCATCAAACCCCCAACCTTCCAGTTCAGAGGCAACCTACTCTACAAACTGAGCACAGCAGCCCAAATATTTGTTTTGAATTTAAAATCAAATTGTTATAAAATTCTACACATTTAGCCAATAACCAGTACAAATGACTATTGATCCCCATGTGGAAATGTGGGCGTTGCAGCAACAATACAGAAATCATACAAAACAAGATCTTAAATACTTTCTATTTAAATTTACCCGTCCATGCTTATGATTATCACATAACAAGGCCTTCATACTGTATGATGTTTCTTTGCACTGGATTCACTGTTAATATTCATCACAAATCCCTGTTGTCAGTCATAAATGAGACTGGATTTTACAAATGTCAGATAATAGTTTTAAACTATTTCTTTTTGTTCACACATTGCATAGCATTTAAAAAAAAATGTCATGCTAAACCTATTCAAATGTTTCATATTAAAGTATTCACTGCAAAGTACTCTTCAGAAGAAATATTAAATGTGCCCTTTTTATCTTTGAATGCAACATAAAAACAGTCCAGATTAATTCTTGTGACATAACTCACTCAAGTGGAATATTATGTAAAGCGTACAACAGTAAGAATAAAGAAAAAGAAAAAAATCTTTGCTATTCGAAGTCAAATATTTATCACTTGAATAAATCATGTTTGCTAAAAAGTCACTGTTGTTCTAACATGTATTTAGAGGACTAAGAATTCATCCTAAGGTTTTACAAAAATCAAGGATACCAAGGGATTTAGATCATTCTATCTCTCTGAAACCGTCTTCTTGTGACTATCAAACATTTAACTTTGCCCCTTTCTCCATTCATACATCAACGTTCTGCTTTTCCTCCAAGCTCTGGCCACATGGGAGAGTGGTTGGATGCAGATCTGAGGGAGCAGGGATGTGCTGTGTGGGATACCGAGTTGCATTCTGTTCAGGGGAGTCCAACTGAAGTCTAACTTCAAACACTGTTTCCACATTATGTGGGAGTGTTTGCTCTTGTACTCCTCTGCATGTAGAGCTATTTACTTGTTTGCAACATTTTCTTGCCCATCTCATTCGAGGGATCACAAGGGTACAAGCAAAATAGGAGCGCTTTCACGGTTTGAAGTTGGTCGAGGGAAATGTTGAGAACGGGAATAAATGAACAATCCCTGACCTGCCATTATCCGAAAGAAGAGCCTGCAATCAGCCCTGAGCCTCATAGAAGAGAATGATCAGGGTGTGGCCTCAAGAATGGATGTGCTTGACAAAACACTACAGACACCTTAAGGAAGAACAACCAATATATTTGTTTTGAACTGAAAACCCAACAGAGAAATGAAATAAAAGGCTTTAGAATGAAGAATTAGCCTGACCTTCATCCAACTAAACCCTTATTCAAATATAGTGCCCAATTTTGCCAGGCCTTATTTTTCTGTACTTACAATACATTTGAAGCTTTGTGTTGTAAATGTACACCTGGGATAGACACAGACACATAACAGGCCACCACACTTACATCAATGAATGTTTTCATTAGTAGCCACTTAAACATAAGACCGACCATTTGTTTGGTTAAACTCCTTTTTCTTAGCTCTTTTGAGAATACATCAATATTTGATTAAAAACACAAACTTCTTGTGTTTCTTTGTCATTGTTTGTCGGTTTAATTAAGGCTTTCTGGCAGAGGACCAAACCAAGTTCTTTTGTTGTTTTGTCTATTGTCCTCCCCTGTGTGTACTATGGTTTGGTTGGCTGGCTTAAATACCCACCCCAGTTGTCATTAAGTTAAGTAAGCTAAGTTTACATCTACATAGTTTGCATTATTTTTCAGCACACTTGTGTGATTTTAAACCCTACTCCTTTGATCCTTTCACTTACCTTATTTACTTTACTTTTTTTGTTCAATAGTCTCTTTTCAATAAAGCCTGAGCTCAGGACTTTAACCTGTGTTCCTTAGCATTAGAATCAGTGGTGTAGTATTTCCTCTTCTGAATATTTAAAGTTAACCTATGTTGAATGATATGCTTTGGATTTGTTAAACCAAAGACATTAATATACGATCAGACCATGGGCAAGCCAGAGAGAGCAAGTATGAGGACACATTAACAATTGATATTTTAAAAAAAAATCCTCACTGCTGCAAAGGTGTAAGAAATTACATAGACTTCCTGAAGCCACCAAATGGTCTGAAAAGAACAGAGGTGCGAGAGAGCCACAGGAGGGCATCCTCTTTCTCAGACAACACCATACAAAATGTAAATGTTATTTCATTATCACAGACTCACTGTCTCCAGAAGGACAGGATACAGTAAACTTCAAAGAAATGTAAAGATCACCATTTGTTAACTGTAAGGTAACCTCCTCTCTGGATTGCATATAAGGATTTGTAATGTGAAGGTTCGAGAGAGAACGCTGCAGACTGCGGCCTCCTCTCCACGCTGCGTGTTATTAAAGAGATCTGATTCAAGCGCCGAAGTATGAAGGTCTTCTGAGACTTAGCAACTCTCCATCTCACAAAGGAGAATTTCCACGACAAAAGGTCAGTGGTCTAAACACTTAAAATAAAAAATATATCGCTAATGATGCTGTAATTCCACTTAAACATCATGAGCTGGCTTGTAAACTGTTAACCAGGGCAGTCTCTACTCAAGGTGCTGTGTATTTACACATGCCATGGGACATTGAGCAGATGGATTTGTGAAACTAATGAGCATTTCTGTTAACTCTTTTTTTTTTGGTTACTGAAACATAATGTAAGAGCAGTGGAAGCAGCGAGCTGTTGCAATGAAAGGTGATAATGAATTTGACTGTTCATTTCCATACCGCTGTAACATAATCTGTTAAGAAAACTCAACTAAATTGACATCTCTAATTACAATAACAAATAAAACCCTGAAATAGCTTTGTGGCAGGGTTTGGAACTGCACTAAACTGTTACTACAGAAAACATGGCTTTACAATGTTTTCCAATCTTGAATGGCTTATTGTTGTATAAGGTGTGCTTAATTTAAATGAGGCTTTCAACAACAAACAATCTCTTTTGAATAAAGATGTTGTTACTCATGTAATTACTCAGTTTGTCATGCAGAGCCCTGTTATTTCCAAACTGTACAGTCATGTATGCACAAAGTACACCAGATCCACAAAGTTAGCAACTTATAAGCAACTCTAACATCAGTAGCAAAAGGAGAATGTGAGTTAAAGTGATGTACTGACATTTCGTAGATACATCACACCTGGTCCCAGTCTCTCCCAATTAGTGTTGCCTTCAGCACTAATAGTAACCTGCAGATAGTAACTTATAGAGCAGCGACAAGCACCATATCGGGCAAGTAAAGAGAAGCAACCATCACACTTAATGTATCACTCTAGCAGGTAATATACAGTCTTCATACTGCTTTACTTGTTTAAAGGGTAAAAACAGACGGTCAAGTAAGCACACAACATACGCAAACAAGTAAAAAGCAGTTTATGAGTAAATTGGATATTGAATTAAAAATAAAAGCCCACATAGTAAAATCACTATTATATATATATATATATATTTATTTATACAGCTCATTCCACTGAACTTCAAACCAATAACACGTTCAGACGGCTACTGAGAAAAAAAGTGCTTATCCGGTAAAAATGCTTCACATTGCTTGACTCTGGCAGGCAGACAAACCAACTCATTAAAGCTGCGCTTCCATCTTATGAGTTGTATCATCTATACCTTTGTTTCACTGAGTCTGAAAACCTGGCTCTCTGTTACAATGCCAAAAGGCAAACTTCATTCTTTGACGTATCCATTAAAATGCAGTGGTGAACCAAAGCTAATAAAAGAAGACTGAGGACAACAGCATGACCACCTAACGGCATCATAAAGTAAGTGAAGGGAGCATTAATAATGGAACACTCATTTCCTCAAACTGCCTTGGTCTCCCTGCTCGTGTTTTCTCAACTGCGCGGGTTTCTGCCGGGCAGCATTGAAATCAGTTTGGGTTATTGGTACACACTTGGATGGAAAATGAATGAATGCATGTCACTGACTATATAAATGAGGTGCATTGGAGCTGTAAAATAGTTCTGTCAGAGAGAAAGACAAAGTACAGAACCGAAAGGTAAAGAATTTTGGGAAGGACTATAGTAGTGGTGTAATGCTGGCTGCTTTCACCCCAAGAAACTTATTGGATTTCTGTTTTGAATAGACATGGTTAGATGGCGTGATAGTTGGTCTTTCTCTCCAATAACTTCACAAGAGAGAGGCTACTGTAAAAGTTGAAGGTATGGTTGGTAGACTGTGAAGGACCAATAAACTGACCAACATTACCCTCCCTAACGCCATGTAACTCAAGTGGATGAAACATGGCACCAGAGCTGATTAAACACTGTTGAAACAGCTCCACAGCACCATGCCTCCAAATTTTCAGTGCTAACTAAAACATGACTCTGCCCTGACAAACAGAACCCCTACATCGTTTCCCTAAAAAAAATCAACAGAGCAGCAGCATGAACATGTCAATTGTAAGAACAAGCATGACTACAGCCTAAACCTAGCATACCTAGGAATAAATGACTTTAACCCCCAGCAGTATCCAGCCCTAAAAATGTCCCAAGAAACTTATTTTTAAATTTGCCACATCCTAGTGCAAAGAGTTTCAGTCCAAACTACAGTTATGATGCATCTGAGAACAGCCACTCAGGTCTATATAGTAATATCTGGTCCCAAACAACCCTACTCCACGGTCCCTAAAATCCCCCAGATCGTCCGCTCTGACATGATTACTGGCAAAGCACTCAAGAAATAGTAATGGGAGTACTTACCTATGTGATTGTGAGTGTGTTAACATCTATTTCTCTCTGTGTTTAGCACTTGAGAAAGCTTGATGGACTGCCACTGTCACACTGAAGGGGGAATGAGCCATGTCAGGGCCAGTGGGAGAGATTCATGGGTAGTGCTGCATAGGTGAGACTTACTGCTGGGATAAATCTGGCTGGTGTGAATAAGAGGATGCAAGTACAAAGAGGCGGAAGGACACAAAACGGCAGTTTGTATCAGCATGGGCACTTTTCGCAGCACGAAGCAGAATTAAATCTATTGGCCACAGAGAAAAGAGACTGTTCTTCTTGTTGCGTTGGCCTATGGGTTGGCCTTCTTTATACCCGTTTTATCCATCCACTTTGCTGACTGTCTGAGGATTTATCCTAAATGCACAACACCTGAGGATCGTCTCAGGAGGCTAATACAACACATTAGTAGCTTTACGTATTTCTGAAGGGTGTAGTTTACAGGACAGGCCGACTCGAAGATAACAAGTACAAAAAATAAAAGAGATGTACGGTCCGTACATCCAGGAACAGCACAGAGAACATGACAGCTATTTTATCGACTTCGTGGGTTATTTATAGTTATTTGAGCCAGTCATCCCTTCAAAGTTTGATGTATGATGCCTCATTTATTTACCTGGATATGTATGACTGATCATAGTCTTGATGATCGTGTATCGAGTTTCTTATAGATGATTGTATATATTTTTGTACATAAGAAATTCTATTTTTATATATATATCTTTCTATTTTTCGACCACGGTATTTCTATAGGATCTCCCTACTCATGTGACCTATCACGTGACCCTCAGGGAGGGGTTAAAAATGGGGTGTCAAATGTATGTTTTTGAGTCTGAAGAAGAGCTGTGCCTGAAACATTACTCACGGGATGTGCTTACAATAAAATGCACGGAAAGGGAGCAAGTGCGCGGTCTCCTTTTTACTCTTCTGAGTTATTTGAGTCAGAAACAGCCGTAACATTCTGGGATTTCTCCATAACCACGTTGTGTACCTGTGCAGTGGGCTTGGGTTTGTGCATGAATTGTACAGTGTCAAAATACACCTCTTCCAAGCGTGCCCAGGACAAGGAAGTGTACCGTGCTTTAGCATGGACCAGAGCACTCACAATTGTCAAACGAACTGAACTTTAGGGGAAAAGCATGCTGAGCATGAGTTCACCCTTTTAAGGAAAACATTTTTGACTTTGGTTACGTTCAGTGATTTTACAACCATGAACAACTGATTGCGATGTTTGGATAAAACAAAGTGTTTTCTTTATTTTAAACCTGTTTTGTTGATTGACAGCTCATGCTGTTCCCCTTAGGGATACCCAACATTAAAGCTGTCTGACAGTTTCACCCTGACTTGGATCTCTGCAGTAATATTACATTTGCTATGTGAAATCATAACCAATAAAAATGATAGCCTATCAAAAGTACTGTTGAGCAAAAGATGTTGCTCTAGATTTCTAAGGGTAGATCTTCATCATTCCTGAAGCCCATCACCCTCTTTGGTTTTGATTAATGGCCAAAGTTTACATTTTAAAACCGTTCCAATATATTACAGATATATACAGAGCACTAAGCCAGTGCTATGCATTCATGTCAAAGTACAATGTGGAGCATGCAGTATGTTCATTTGGTTATGTGAACACAAATCACAATTTTAACAAAGCAGTGCCACATGATGTGGAGGCTACTGCTATGGATGCACACATGCATCTCTATGCATCTCTATTTGATAATGACACATAACATCTAAATCTAAAATGAGTGTTGTGAATCTGATCTTATACAGCACAGTTTATATATCAGTATTCCATGTTTGTGACTCAGGTAGAACAAAAAAAATATATATGTAGATAGATAGATAGATAGATAGATAGATAGATAGATAGATAGATAGATAGATAGATAGATAGATAGATAGATAGATAGATAGATAGATAGATAGATAGATAGATGTGTTTGACTTTCTTTTCTTAGTAATAATTATTCTGTATGTGAAAGCTGCACTTGTTATTCAGCTCAAATTAGCTACTGTAGCTACTACCTTTTGAAAACTCTGTACTGCTGATTAATTTCTACATCTGCAATATTATATAAGACACACTCAGACCTTTTATGATAGCTCCATACTGAAGAAACCTTTTGGGAACACAAACTATAAATAGCGCTGGAATCAGAAACACAACACTGGGTCTATGTGTTCACATATGAGAGACGGAGAAAAAAAGGAATCCTGATTTCACAAGGCGAGATGGTGAAAGGCAACCAGAGTAAAAAATAGAGTGGAGAGGGGATACAAAGGCTAGTGTATCAGAGACATCTCTCCTGCTTTCGTTCACCTGAGGCACTTAGAGCTCAAGGATATTGCATCTGTGTTGACTGACACAAAACATACTTGATGGATTGAAAATCATCTCTTAAGAGATGATGAAAGGGATGTACTGAAAACACTCTAATATGAACAGAAAATATGAAGTGTGCTCCAACACTGACCTACCATTCACCACAAAGGTTGACTAATTGCATTTATTAAATCATAGTTATAAAGTTCCTGTCATCTACCACAAGAAGTGCGGGTTAAAGAAGTTTTGGAAAATGTTTTCTTTCATTACATTCTTCGGATCTTCAGGAACTTTTACTAAGAAACGTCACAAATTGACCTTCATAAAGGGCAACATTTTGTTTGTACTGTAAGCCTTTTGAGGCGTTAATAGCTGCTGATGATACTGACTGACATCCATGATCATGCCTCTATGTGACTTAAAGCAAACTAAGCCATCAGGAAGAGTATTGACAGATTATATACTGTTACTCCAATCCTTGATGTTTCCAACCGGAGGATATTTTCATTCCAATTGAGAACAAAACTTAACCATGTATGAAAGAAGACCAGCAAAGCTATTAGCATTTCATTTTGTTCAAAAGGGTTGCCAAGATCCACAGAGAATTGAAAGTTTTGTTGGATTTACTTGGTCCACCATTCACCTCCAATTGCATTTCTGTTACATCTGCAAACCAGTATCAGGGATGTTCTATAATAATAAGTGTATTTCTCAGTCAGTCTGATATCTGTATTTTCACAGCTTAATATCAGTAATGCTTGTACCTTCTGATTGCCAGAAGTGATTATTATCATTAATATTAAGAGTAACATCCACACAAAGAAAATAAAGAAATGGGCAGACCAACAATGTGTATTTTCCAGCCACGTTTAATTGTTCTGTTTATTAACTTTTGTCTGTTAATATTTTTCAGCTGCTTGCTGCCGTCCCGCCCTCCAGCCCTATTCACATTACCAATTCAATGTGCCATATTTACGCCCCTATAATATCTCATGGTAAATATGAATTGTGACAGAGGCATAATGCTCGAGCAATCCCACCTCTGTTACAGCATTGGAGGTAGTTACATCGGTGTTACAGGGGTTAGGGAGGATCATAGTAAGATGGCAGAGTCAGCGGGGTGACAGTACAATGTCTGCTCAAATATATGTGTGCCTGAGCGTGTGTCTATGTGGAGATCCAGCAGTTTGTATATATGTCATGCCTCTGCAATGCCATAACACAATAATATTATGTTTCAATGCGAAAGTGCAAAGGCGTAATGACAGCAGAGCTTTGACAGGTGCCATTGTGGAATCTAAATCCCTCTGTTGCCTATACCTTTAGGTGGTGGTGTGTGATGCATACAGCAGCACATTTTTTCCTGCACCTTTCGATGCTCCTATCCAATATGTTAAAATGGAGCAAATAGGCACATATGATACCGATACTGATACTGGTTTCAGGACCTGATTAATGGGCGTGTAAGTCTCCTTTGGAAGCAAATCTGCTGAGGGTTGTGCCAAACAATAACAAATGGGACATTCAGTAGTCATCCTTTACTGCATTAATAACCTTAGTTATTGACTGATCAGCATTTTTTTTTACAGGAGACACAGGACTTGTGTGGAATGTCTTTACTACACATCTAAGACGTTGTGCTTGTACTCTCAGAAAAGGGTCTTTCAATTCATTTAAGCCATTCAGGCTCCATGACTCAAAGGGGAAAATCAATACAGGGTAACACCAAGTTACAATTTTGATTGGCACATACAGGCCGCTGTGACTGATGAGGGCAAGAAATTAAGTTTTAATTTTGTAGCAAAATTCTCTAATTCATTCATTTACTAAAGCTTTTGTGGTTAAGCAAAGAATTTCCACTAACGGTTCAGTCCGAAGAACTTTTTCGGGTCATTTGGGATGTGTGGGAGTGACTTGTCTCCATTTAAATAGTGTTGTGGGGGTGGTGATGGGGATAGGGGAAGAAGTGTTAGAGGTACTGGTGCATCTCAGGGACAGAGGCAAATATTGCCCTCATCAATCTAATGTCCCTTCTCCAAAGGTAATCAATTCCACCACACAACATGGCATCTCATTAGGTGGATTCACTTTCAGTGTCAGTCAGCCCCAGACACCTTCACAACAAAAACCCTTGTGTTAGAGAACACACACACTTAGATTATTAGAAATACTGATGGCCTGGCCAGGTACAGAACATTGGGTTTGGTGATAATGTCCCCCCCGAGAAGAGACTAAGACCACAGAGAAGTATGAACAGCTTAAAAACAGAGAATAATAAATAGATGTCCTATTAAAGTTGTTTTTACCAATTAAGGGCCTCAATTTATCCATCCACATAACTCTTTATCAGATGAAAACGTTAACGTTTTTCAGCCAAAATCATTTGCTTCAAGCAACATTTGGTGGGACTTTTACACCAGGGAATTACAAAACACATATTTTGAGTGTTGCCCAATGCAGCAGAGAGGCAGGTTTAATGATCTATCCTCTAGTAATAGATGGACTTGCAGGATAACACTCCTTTAGTCGTTTTGCTTGTTCTCCCACACATCACCTCTCTCTTTCTCTTGCCAACTGAGCTCGAGGAGACACATGAAATGAGTACTGGCATGCTCCCTGGACATTTTAATTAGCCAGTCTTTAATTTAGCCTGACCCCTTTTCAACTTTGATCAGCCAGCGTGAGCGCTGATAAGGACCCGTCACTCACATGCTAACACGGGAGTAATTCAGCTGCACATGCGTCTCTGCAATCTGCAGATGCTCTCCTCCCGCTCTGTTGTGGGATCTCTTCACAGCTCATTGAAAAACTGAAAGCTCAATGAGAAGAGAAATATGCTGCATGTGCTGTGTGCATTCATCGCAGCTCTACATTTCCCAATGCACGGACAGTGACAGGGTGGAATACGAATGCATCACTTGATTATTGAGTCAAGAAACCTCTAGAGGCAACTCCTATGTGCAACAGCAATTTATCATTTCAAAGAAAAGGACTGTGTTTCATTTAGTCTTGAAATGACATAAGCTTTGATGTTTATGATACCTAGTGAAAGGAAATGCAAGAATAAAATTATAAATATTTGAGGTGCTTAAAAGGACCAGGAAGGAAGCAAAACAAATATTAGTTTGATACATGATATTGGATCACAAAACAATTTTCTCTGTTGGTATACCATGTCAAAATTGAATAAAAGTTGAAGTCACTTTGTGAAACATGTTTTTTGACCTCACTGAAACACACCCAGAAAACAAACCCATGTGGCAAGTGTAATATCAGTCGATTGTAAGACACGTCAATCCTTTTTTTCCCAGTCAAATCATCCATGTTTACTTCATAGATTCACAAGGATAATCAGTTCAAGACTGAGTTTATGGTCTGAACTCCACTTTATCACATCGACTGGTACTGATTAATAGAAAAGCCAAGTAAGTGTGCACAAGTTGATGATTTGTGCAGACACAAAGGCTTTTATGGACTACAAGCTCAATTGAGATTGTATGAGAGGTGATACAGTTCCATACATTTTTTTTTTTAAGATTCAATATAGTTGCTGTGTCCCATTACACTAGCTAAAGGCATTTTCAGTATTGATAACCAACAATACTAGAAGAATCTGCAGTGAAGTCCAAGATCAGCCCTGGTGTTAAGAGTATGCATCGTCAGCATACACAGACTGTTACAGCTCCAAAGCTGCAAGACAAATCCTCTCAGTGCTCTGTGAACAAGCTCTGCCAGGGAACGGTCTATGTGCATGCTCCATTTCTCTTATGGTGAGCAGTGCAATCAACTGAAATCCCCATGCTCACACTTGTCTAAAGTAGAAACAGACTGTTTCTGCATCTGGGTATATCATTACTTGAATATAATGCCAAGATTTTCTGATCAACCTCTGTTGTTATGTGTTATACTGCTGAAAATTACAGATATTTTCTTACAAGGCAGCCAATTAAATTAAATGGAAATTAAATTAATTAAATCCAATTGTGAATAGACATAGATAGACATGTTAGACAATAGACAATAGACATGTTACTTTACACATAAAAGGTGAATTTAGAGTATTCTTTTGCAATTGAAGAATCATCCATAATTACTGTAACTAACAATAACCAGTAAATTATCAGCCGAATCAAATGTATAGCACCAGTTTTAAAACTAGACTGAGCACTGTCAGCCTCGTTCCTCATGCCACAAGACCAGACACTCATAATCCAACTGTGACCTTTTGTGCCCCATTACCATTTTATCTACCAGGAAAAATGGTTTCATCCATCAGACAGCTTACCCAATGACAACAGCCAGTTCCTGTGTGACTGTGACTGTTGGTCCTTCCAATTTGTAAAAAGGATTAGGGAGTGGCTGCAAAGGCTGAAACAATACAACCCCTCACCACACACCGCTGGAGCCAGCTGTTGCATCTAACCTCTCTGTCTGTAGCCGCCCTTCAGTCTCATGCTGATGGCATAGGGAGAAGCATACGCAAGTTTTCCCACTCTGCACTATGACGGCCAAAATTCTTCATAGTGCTCACTCATCAACACACCTTCTCTGCTTCTTACACTGTTTCTAATATCTGAAGTAACATGTCACCCACTCTGCCTCAATGTTTCTTGTTACATCCTCTGACAGGCTGCTCTTCCATTTTCCCTCTGAAACCCGATCTACTCATTATGTTTTGTTCTTGACTGATGCACCTCATACATTCGCTCATCATTTTTTTTCCAGTGTTTTGCAGTGTATCAACTTTCCTTTTTACATCTCTGCTTTGCCCTCTGTCACAGAAGAATCAAAAGTCACCATGTAGCGTAGGACATGGGACCAAGGACAAAGAAGACAGACAGCGATGTCACCTGTTCACTACATTTTTTTCCGAGTCATGCAGGCTGTTGTCTTGGGCCCCACCACACACTTTCTGAAGCAAAAATGCCCAGAAGCCTCCTGCAAAGAACACAATGAAAAAAACGACGCCATGACATCAATCCAGGTTTGAAAGTTTAGAAATCCGGTGTTGTGATTACTCTATTTTTTATTTTTTTTTATAACCCCAAGTAATCTATGAGAAAGAACACCTTAATAATAAACATTTTTATAAAACATGAAGCTTTATCAAGATACGTGTAATAATTAGCTATTAATCAACTAGTCAACAAAAAGACTGACTGCTTCACAAGTTACATCCATATAATGCAGTCACTTTCAGCTCTGTACATCTTAGTGCGGTTATTACTTCTGACTGACCAGATGCTGCCGCTAATTGTGAGCTGAAAAGTGCCAAGAGCAACCCTCGCCATCACCCTTATGTTTCTCAGTTCTATTAAAAAGTGTTCTCTTTAATTAAAGTCAATTTATCGCACAATAAAGCAGGTATTTTGCCTTCAGAATCTTTTTTTTTTTTAAAGCTGCTTTAGCTTTTTTTTAACGACTGGTTGTTCAGTCTAAATGACAGGTTAAACTTTTGCTTTAACAGTGTGTTGCTAATTGCAAATATATAGAGGTAGAGAACTATTTCAGAAGTTTGACTAAATAAATCATATGTCATTCTGTTAATCTGTCATGGATTCTCAGTAACAGTTTCAGTCTGTTGAGCTCCCCTCACAATCTGTGCTTCAGCTTGTAGAAGCCTGCTTCTTAACTCTTTCTAAATCCTCAGATCCCCTCTATGCTTTCTCCCCCATGTTATACTCGTGCTACACAGCAAGGGCTTACGCTTGTGAATCATGTATTACCCGTTGTCCTCTGCTCATGCATCTTCTCCTTTCCTCTAATTTCATTTTCTAGTACAGCTGCCAGGCATGTGGAAGGGCCACATGAACAATTTATACTCTGCCAGATGAGCTACGATCAGACAGTGTCTTCACAATTGTCCAGATAAATATTGCCACAACTATTTAAACAGCTCTGATCAAACAGGAGTCAGTCAAACAGAAACAATGAACACAGAGAGGAAAATGTGTCCGCATTTAAGTGATGCAGACAGCTATTTCAGACAGCAATGATCTAACAGCAGCAGTTTAAAAAAAACAACAAACAGGAACTGAAGTCGGGCGCTTTATTAAAATTCCTGATGATAAGACTAAGAACAATTGTTTGGTAATTTATGCAATTAATGCTTTTGTAAGAAACAAGTGCTTAAAAACCATGTGATACATTTTAATACCTATACTTACACTTTTTCCTTTAATTCTCACTTTGACCGAACTACTCCTCTACAATATCACTCCGTAGCTTGCCTACAGGGACTGTACACACAAGGACTAGGCCACCTTCAATTGTGAAAATATTTTGAACGTTGTTAATCATATGACCTCTGCTTGTGACAGAGTCTTTCTGCATGCCTACATTTTACTTATTGCTGTTTATTCTATTTGTAATATTTCTGATCATGAGCTACTTTCACTGTGGCAATGCTAACTCATTTTCAATGTAGTTTATTTGCAGCACAAGAACAGGAAACAGCATTGCCGGATGTCAGAGGAAGCATGCAATGAGCAAAGGAAGCCTAAAGTTACCACTTTATGTTTCTATCAACTGCTCTGGCCACAACTGAGCCAATAGTAGACTGGGACGGGGATTTAAAGCAGTGCAACACAATCATTGACATTTCCATGACAGAGAGGTGCAGTCGTAAGATACAAATAAAAAGTGGCTATTAAGTTGTATTTTTTGTTAGTGCTATATACATTTCAATAATTATGAATCAGATTAAAATCTGTAAATTTGGAAGGAATATTCGCTCTTTTTGAAAGTCCTTTACTCCAGAAACTTCCAGACTTTTGACTTGTGTGTTTCTCTTTAAACAATAATTAGCTGAGCAGCAACAGTATAAATGAAGAAGCCAGATGCCCTCAAGCCGAGTGGGGCTGTGGTCAACGAAGACACCCTAAACAAGTTTTTGTTTGGCCTCCAGTATACTGTAACTGTCTGCCAGAGTCCTTGTACCTGTCTGCCTCAGTAATCTGCCAGGGAGCAGACAAACATCAGTGGGCCTTATCTCTTCTTCTCAGGAGCAGCCAGGAAAGGAGGCAGGAAAAAGGCAGGTGGCCCAGAGGCAACACCGACAGGAGCAGACTGATGAATTCAGTCAACATACAATCAGCACAAACAGCTCATTAAACACACACACATACACAATAAAAACTACACACACACACACACACACACACACACACACACACACACACACACACACTAAAAACCACATGCACGCACACACTTATTTTGGACAGAAGGGACTGGGTTCATCAGACATATGCTGTGTTTCTGTGAAGCAGGTAAAGACAAATTTGCGCAGGGCAGCAGTGAGAGCATCAGTAAAAGGAACAGCATCAAAGAGGATTTTTTTTGATGACCCATCAGAACCAGTACATTATTTCCAGTAAAGATGGAAAGAAGGACTTACCCAATGGCATTTGAAAGATGCAGATAAAAAAGAGAGGCAACAGTACACCATCTGCACAGAGGTGATATTCAATACTTGCATCTCATGCAAGATTGCTCGTGTGGGCAATGAAGTTCTTATCAAACCAGCTTCCCTGAGCCAAAGTCAGCAAAAAGTCAAATTCTGTCAGTGTTTGATTTCACAGGGCACTGATGCCTCAGAGAAACTCAATGTCTTTACAGAACACTGTGTTCTGGCATTTGTATTCACAGTGTACTGGAGTTGCCTTTGGGGGTTTTGGTGGCTAAAAAATGATGACGTGTGTAATCCTGCACATGAATATGAATCCTGCTTTTCTGTTACCAGTGCTCACAACAGCATATAACATGACAGGGGCTAAATAAGTAAATACGTTCAGAGGACAGACATATTTGTCGATGACATATATGATGCTGCAAGACCTTCTAGCTGTATATTGTGCAAAGGTTCTACAAAATCTGTTTTTTGGAAAATCTAGATCTCTTCATTAGATGTAACTGAAGGAAGCAGTTGGAGCAAAGTCACTATGACATTGTGTCCTTCCATCTAAATAAAAAGCCCTGGCAAACTCATTTGTTATAGGTACAGTACTGGCATCTTTATCCAAGTATTTAGCTGAATGTATAAATATGTAAGATAAATGACAGAGAGCCATTGCATGCTGAAATTCTTTCACTACTTTTATCAGTCAGAATGCAAGATTTAAAGTTACATTTATCTCAGCAGAATAACAAATTGAAACTGCATTTTCTTCACTACAATAAGTACAATTTCTATGGGACATTAAAGGATTCTGGGATTCTGCCCAGCCCGAATTCCAATCGTCATTTGATGAATGATGTGATTTGATGAATGTGATGATAAAGTTAAAATAATCATATACAGTACATAATGTGTCTAACCCCTTAATAGTTTCTACAAAACCTACAAACAAATGAATACAACATAAAACTTTTCAGCTAAAATTATTCAGCTCGAAGTTGTTGGTTGAAAAACGAGAGAAGGTAACAGAAGCTAAAAGTTCATCTACAAAACTGGTCGAGACCCTTCAGACGGGGGGTTCCAACCAGAAAAATTGAGAAAATGCATTTGTTATGGCTCTATTACATGGATTTACTAAAACCTTCCAGCAGCAGAAATCTCAATAAAATAATCCCATTTCACACAAACAGGTCTGAATTAAAGTCAAATAAGCAGCTTTTGTTCTCAGAGTAAGGTCTAAACTAAGGCCATATAACCAGCTTGGCTTTCTAAAGAACTGATTTTTACCCATTAAATTACAGTTATGGCAGTCATTGTTTGTGCAGAAAGTATCTTTACAATTCTTTAAGCAAAAAAAGAAATAATAATAATAACATTGCCACAGTGGAGTTTAGCATCAGCCTTTATAACACAACTGTGTTAGGGACTTAATTCTGATTGTACAATTACACATTGCAATGGTCTGCTATCCCTTGGTGGATTACTGATGTTCTTAAGGACAAACTGTCAATAACAGAAGCACAGGGTTGCCAGGGACGCACCATCTTTGGGACTAACTTTAAACATCAATCTTATAAAACAATTAGATTTGTCATGGTAACCACAACAGTATTAACAAGCCAAATGCAGAGCACAATAGGCCACCATCCAAAACCACACTTAGAGTCCCCTCAGGCCATGTTCAGAAGGAAACAATAGTCACTGCAATGCCTAAATTGAATGTAACCTATATAGTCCAACATGGCGATTAAATACATAACCGCAGACCTAGTACTAAAACCAGAAACCCTTAAAAACTCAATTTGAATGTATCAGCACATTTTAACAGTGGAGCAGGCGCGCTGTTATGCTTATGGACGTTGCAAACATGTCAGACCATGCTTCTAATGCATCGTCTCAGGAACATACTGCGTCACAAGCTTTACACAAAGGTTTGAGGGGATCGAAGGCACAGCTTTTTTCTGTGTCCTCAAGATAGGAATCTTGCAGCTTTTCACCTGACTTCGAACCTCAATGGAAGCAAAAATTTGTTTGCAACTTGACAACATGAGCGTTGAGCTTTACAACTGCACTGCACGTCCAGAATGCTTTGCGTTTGACCCACGCTAGGTCCCGATGATTATCAGAATTCTTCTCGCTAACATTTACTCGTATTCCCTCTTGAACCTCCGGACAGCAGAGACCTTAGCCTTGACATGTAAGGATTCATCATTTCTTTTTTCTATGCAGTCATTGAACAGAGCACCTACCTTTGATCTCCTGAGGTGTGGGGCTCTAGTCCATCTTGCAGCACAAGAGGCTGTCTGATCTGGCTGGTTGTGGTAGCTCCTTAGCTTTTCCTCATCTCACATACACTTATAGGATGTTACCCAAATTTTCACACAATTGTGTGTATACAGACACACACGTGCACAACTTGGGCTTTGCCTGTTGCCGACAGACAATCTGTGAGAAAAAAAGGAAAAACGAGATAAGAAATCTAATTAGAATACACAAAGGTAACAAATCTTATTTCATGAGACGCATACAAAGGTAATACTAAGGAGTCCATCCAGTTGACACTGTACATGCTTTTAGTAATCCTGAGACATAAAGACAAAAAAAGGACATGGAAATGGACAAGGAAATCTCTGTCATGTTTAATGTTGTAAATATCTATTTTCAATACGGGAAGAATAACGCTGCATCATCAATCGGGTTCCCACGATCTCAAAGTTTTCTAGAAAATGTAAAGCATCTGCTAGACCAGGGTGGTTTTGTGGGTGCAGTGTTCCTTGACCTGAAGCGAGCATTCGACACAATTAATCATACGGTTTTAATCACAAAATTAACCCATTTTAATTTCTCTAACAGTGTCCTCTGCTGGATAACATTGTATCTGTCGGACAGAAAACAAACTGCACAAATGGAGACCTCACCATCTACCTTTCTTCCCTGCTCAGCTGGTGTCCCACAAGGCTCAGTACTAGGACCAATTTTAAGTAGTCTGTTAATTATCTACCTGAAGTGTGTAAAGCTGTAAAAGTACAGTTATATGCTGATGACACTGTTTTGTATGTTCATGCAAAAACAAAATGTGAATGCTCTCTTAGGTGCCATGGTGTCAGTGTCCCACTGGCTCCAAGACACGTGTCTGCACCCCAACACTGAAAAAACAGTCTGCATGTTTTGCTCTCGGCAGCCAGCAGATGGAGAGAGCTTGGACGTGGTAGAACAGTTTAAATATCTTGGTATAGTCTTTGATTCCAACTTAAAGTTCAAGCAGCATGTTAAGAAAATTGAGCATATAATTAAATGCAATCTGTCAAATTTCAAACATAGCCACATAAATTGCTGCTATACCATTTGGTCTCATACCTCAGAGACTGTCCTGAAGCCATTAACGTCTCTCTCCAAAAGAACACTAAAGATTCTGCTCAAAAAGCCTTTACAGTATCATTATTGTAACATCTTAACATTTTGGATTTTGATAGTTATCAGATATTCATGGACGCTTGCCTCATTTTTAAAGTTTTAAATAAACTGGCTCCTCCTCCCTTGATGGATTTTATAAGTAAAAAAAAAAGGAGCAATCGAGTAAACACCAGAGCATTGACCAGAGGGAAATTCAATGTTCAAAGGCGCAGAACTAAATTTGGCCAAATGGTGGGGTCTATCAGAGGAACACAGACATGGAACAGGCTACCAGCCCATGTCAGAAACTGTGACACCTATTCAACATTTAAAACTGCAATGAAACAATGGTTGAAAACTAACCAGACATGCATGCACAGTAAGATTATCGGCTCCTTTCCTTAAAGTCTTCATCTTAACCTATATGTATCTTGTCTGGTCAACTTGTAATGTGTAATGTCCTGTGATTTATGTAGTCTTTCATATCTACCTAGGACTATGGATGGAAATTAGCTATTGTGCTAACTCTGGCATCTTTACATTGCAGCTTTATGCTGACATGTTGATGAATATGCATTGTCCTACTTCAAATGAATAAATAAATGGTATTGTTTTTACCGTTTGTCCCTTTCTCAGCTAATTACCCTTCCTCTTTTTATAGCACATCCTACATTTTTCATAGTGTCACTGCACAAGACTGTATACAGCTTCTGCAACTCATTGCCATTCAAAACAAGGCCCAGCACACACTATTGGGAGACACATTCAATGGTAAATGAGAAAGAAAATGTCACTTACAAGATGAACATTAATCTCATACCATTGCATTTTAACGGCCCATTTACTCAGGGGAGAATTAAACTTCTCCCTGGGGATCAACCGAATCACTGAGCACCATGGTGAGATCACCTGCTATGTCCCAGTGGATACAAAACCTGCATTACCATCACTAACTGTAGAGATAATAGCTAAAGACACAATTCTATAGATTTGAAAATGTGAATACATTATGAAACAAGGGTTGGACTTTTAAGAAGAATAAAGCTTACAACCTGCACTGTGAATCTTCCAGATGTTATCACCGTCCAATGTTTTGAAAAAAAATATATAAATAAATAAATTCTCTGAATGTAGTGAGTGTATGTCTGGCATCAGACCCCTCCAAAGTCTCCTTCGTGACCATTCTCTAAAATATAGGTTCAATGACGGTTGCTTTCTGCCCTTATTTTGGTTCAAGACAAGGGAAGATGTCTATTCCACTTTTCACAATAACAGGAAAAAAACATTAAAGAAAAGCTAGACTAGAAGACAGAGAAAAAATTGAGCTTTTGAATGCACATTTGGCAAGTAAGAGAAATAAAAAGAGGGTTTGACTACAGACAACCTCAAATAGACAAGTGGCTTTTTTACAAGTAAATAATAATAAATAATAAAGTTCTGTTCCAAGTGCACAAATCAAGATTCACTTTTACTCACTCAAGAAACTGACTGCATTAAGAGTTGAACATGGGGAGATAAAACAAGTGATGAATTATTCTGAAGAACAACATCATGCATCAGAAAAAAAATGTCTCTCGTTCAGCCATCTAGGCAAACCTCCTAGTATTATAATATAGACAAACAATGGCTTTGCTCTGGTTCCTCTTTGGGGGATGATCTCACTAGACTTGGATGATTCCTCTCTCAACATGAATACTGATATTTAGAAGTAACAAAAACTTAACAATGCGTCAACTTTAGTTTGTCTGAAAGTCTTCCAAAAGCACAAATACATTTACCGACACTAACCGACACTTTATTAATGTTGGGAGAATCTAGAGTAATTTATTGTCAATTGAAACCATTTAAAACAGGCAAATTAAATAAAGTCAAACTGAATGAATATTTAAAGCCTTTGGGAGGAATGTGGGAGGAATTTTAAAGGGGAAACTTTGAAGTTCTGACATAAGTTGAGTTTCATGGTGAATAAATTGTAGCTGTTTCTTCCGTCTTCCTCCTCTTTTCTCACTCACCACACACAGAGTCACAAGCCAAGGGGACAGATTCTAATCCCCTTGAACACTGCTCACAATCCCGACTGTAATACCTAGCCTTAAGTTGACCATGATTGGGTTTTTGGGATGTGTAATGAATTTGTTTCGGTTTTATCAAATAAAGAGAGAGTTGAAATCAGTGTTTTCAAGATAGTTTACCAATATCCACAGACTATTAATGCACTGATTGAGTCCTAAATAATGTATGCAGTTTCGGTTAAAACATTTGCTTTTGGTATGCTTGCGATGTTGAAAATTTCCATTCCTGAAAGAGCTGCAAGGCGTATTTTCATAAAAAGCAAATAACATTTGATCTATTTTGCCTGTCTTACCATGTGCAACGATATATAATAATAATAATAACATACCTGGCTTACATTTTTCAGCAAACTCACATTCTTAACACTTATTTCCATACTAATGGTGAAAAGTACATTTTGCCCACCATGGTTCCTCAGTGCCAAGCATTACCGCATAATGTCAATACAAAGAATCGACATTCTTTTTTCGTTCTAATTCTGTCTTTTCTTTTGTGAAGCACTTTGGGCTTCATATTTTATGTATGAAAGGTGCTATATGAATAACGCTGAGTTGAGTTGAGTTCACTTCCACTCTATCATTGTGTTTCCACAGCAACAGGGATTATACTCATACTTATTTATAAAATAATATCTATGCATGTTTAGATAACATGATAAGTGTTGACTTTGTAATCAAAGTTGTTAACCTAGCTCTCAAAAGGTCTAAGGAGAAGACGAAGTTGAGTTAGCAAGTTGCAAAAACATCCAACTGTCCAACTAAGAGGAATATAAGTCAGCACTATAAAAACTGTGGGAAAAAGAAGACTTGATTTCAGTTGTGTGACTGGTAAACAACAGATGCTATAAAGCCCACAATTACTGATTTTTATCAGTAGTAATTTAGTATGAATATGTCTTCTGAAAACATAGCTTATCTTATCTTTGGAAAAAGTTGAGACAAATTAATTTTTCATTTTTATCAATTTAAAAACAAGCAAATATATGATCACAGATGAGTTTATCTAAAATTAGGCTTTTTGCATTTTACAATGTACTTAGTTCTCTTGAGCTTCTCATTTCTCGCGGAGAAAGTTTGGACTGAAAATGTTCATAGCAGAAGTTAGGGTAGATTAGCTTCTAAGTTCAAAACGTATGTCAAAGGACCCCCAGCTTTAACGATTTATCAAGACAACTCACGGGTCAAAACTGTGTTGGGTGAACAATGTGTAGTTTGTTAGTTATCAGACAAAACATGAGGGCAGAACTGGATTTCTCATGAGTACTGCTTTTCAAAGCTGTAAATATACGATCCTATCTGGGTCTGCTTTATTTGCTTTTGTTGTTTAGCACGTCTGTAGATGCTAGATGTATAAATACATTGAGGTGCATTAATAAATTCTCCCTGACTAAAATCTGTTATCTCTTGGATTGGATTAAAAAAAAAAGCAACTTGATAAAGCGCTACCCTCAAGGTGCTTTATGTTAATTTACTTCTAAACATGTGTTGCACTATTGAGAGCGTGCAACAGGACTTGTCATATGCAGATTGATATTTCACCGTGAAATAAATGTAATATGGAAAGGGCAGCAGAGCGGTATGGATTTTTCTGTTTTTGCTTTGGCATGGCCATCAATCCCTTAAGGTAATCTGGTAGAGAGGACAGCCTGGGGAGAGCGAGACAGCAGCTGCAAAGAGCTGCTGCGGCAGAGGCCACACGTTAAGAAGGTTTTGATTTATTTGCCCTTAGTTTACCAACCCCTTCTGAAATACATCTCCAGAAGGAAATCTGCCTGCCATGACTGCGACTACAAGTGGAAAATCTAACTGGAAGATTTGAGTACTTCTCATCCATTCGAGCTTCAAGTGTCCCTAAACAAATGTGAATATATTGCACTTGACAGGCACCCATTACCACTGATTCCAAAAATAGGGTCACAATGTTCACAATCTTAACCTTGTGGCTACAAATCATCGTCACTATGTGCCACAGAACAGTCCAATGTTGCATAAACATGGATTAAATTCTGCTTTTAGTATGAATTCTGGACAAGTTAGCTAAATAAAATGTACTTTTTTTTTTTAACTTTGCACAGTATTTCTACGAGTCTAAATGCAGTACCCTCCACTTTTACTATGGTTAAGGTTCTATGAAAAACAAAACCTTGCAGGAAATTAAGGAGGTCCTTCTCGTAAATATCCCTTACTGTTGTAAAGTTTAGAATCATTTGTTTTTTGTCCCGAAAAAAAGATATTAAGGGAATGGTCTGAGATTTTATCAACTTTCTGAGTTGAGCTGAAACTGAGGCTTATAATTCCCAAACGGAAACCTTTAAAAAAGTTGGACAAGCTAATTTTTCTAAGGAAAAGTTTTAGCCTTATTAGGCAAAAAAAAAGAAAAAAGAAGAGAATTTGAAGAATCGTGCATTTCTTGCTTTGTTAATGTTTATATGTCACAATGTCTCGGTACATAAGGTGACTTCTATTGAGGCATGCGATCTGTCTGCTGCTATTCTTACTGCCAAACTCTGTGCCTCTAGTTATGAGGGGATATAGCTTCCTATCAGTTCATCCTGTGACCCCAATTGGAGAGCCATATTCAGAACAACACACAGAAGAGATGAGAGGCAGCGGTGAGCTGGCTGCAGGGAAACGATAAAGCTTTTAGAATTCATGAGCTGTCATCACACCGTCCCTGATACCAACCCACCTCCTTTATCAGCCCTCAGGTGGCAAAGGGGACATTGGGTTAAAAGTTTTGTACTATGACTCCACAAATAGGCCCGCATTCGGAAACATAGCCACTATTGTTCTCAGCCACCCCACACAGAAGTTGACTGAATTAATTTTCATTTTCCTTCAAACCATATGATTTCTTTTTTAACAAATCTACCAGCAGGAACATCTGTACTTAACATTTTTTACTTGGAATGTCTGATTCAAAACAGCTCTGTAAAAAAAAACAAAAAAAAAAACTCCTCAGTCTAAAAATGGTCACAAAAATATTTTTGAGGCACTGAATGTAGTTTCACAAAAAAGTGAAAAAAAAAAAAAAAAGAAAAAGAAAAGAAGTGATGGATCATGGAAAGGTGAGAAAAGAAAAGAATATATATATGCAGACAGCAGCAGACTACAAATGGAAAGTGGTTGATAGACAGTGTGCAAAAATAGAACGGAAAGCATTTCCAGTTAGTGTGGTGGAAAATGGGTTAAATTTCTAAATAGTTTGTGTGTTTCTTCTTGGTCACCGATACAAACTTTGATTTGACATATTTATTTCTGCAAGATGTGCTTGCATTGATTCCTGTCTTAGGTTATGCCCTTCAATAACGTGACAAGTCAGTGGCCAATACTTTGATTTACAAGTGTTATTTTCACAGTCAGGAGAGAGAGGAGTTGAGTAAGTGGCGAACTGTTCTGTTGGGCATTGCAGGACAGAACTGACTCATTTAAGCGTCTGCATTGACGCTGCTGAACAGCAATAGTGCTTCCTCTGCTGCTGGTTTCAGGGACGTGCCTGGAGTGTAGAGTAGCCTTCTTCCTGTGGCCTGGGGCCTTAAATCAGTTCTGCAAAAGACACACCAATGAGCAGCTGAACACACACGCACACACACTCTTCCTGTGTCTCTCTCCTTCTAATGGCCAACTGAGATGCCCCATTTGCTCGCTATGACTCCAAGAAGAGGCTTAAGAAGACAATTTGGACCATGAACTTGACAACATTCAGGTGGTAAAAAAAAAATACTTCAAAAGATTTTGCAATAGAGCAGCATGGTGAGAAGTCAGCCAATGGGGAGCCATAAAAAGACATCCAGATACAACAGTCCTCTGCATGGGTTAGAGGGTTTCTCACAAAATCTCTAACTGATGGACTGTAATGGGTATTGGAGAAACTGATGATGTCAGTCTGAGGAGTACTGTCCTGCCAGAAGGGAAGGATCTCAGAGCGACTTATTAGATCCAGGCAGTCTGTGAGTCATACTGAGTAATAGCAATCATCATCTCAGTGCCTTTGCTTGGCGTCCTTGCATCTGTCCCCCGGGTCCCCGAGGTGGCCAGAATTACTAAAGCAACATGACTTTGACATCCTTTGGGTGTTACCCTTACCTGGGGATGCCAGGTGTTTGTGTATCCTTACAGTTATTCATTTTCATTTATAATGCATGACCTGGAGTACAATATTCTTCCCTGTGGGTACACAGCCAAATGCATAATTTACCACCATGAAGGCAGGAATGTGGTTTGTATGGAAATCCTACTGAAGAGCATAGTGCTGGAAACAAGCATTTAGACTGAATATTTCAGGACTCAAATTCCCTCAGACGAATCAACCCCTTCAATAAGACAAGAACATAGACATCCGAGTTATGAGCGCCACACAAAATCAATCTGTTCAGACTCATGAAAGGTCCCGTCATCAAAACTCTTGATCCCATCAATGTGTCATGTCAGCTTAAGGTTTAGCTTGAAAAAGTTGATAGGTTATTAAGCTCATCAAGCCTTTGGCACTCAGAGACAAACAGTGGTGCTCTCAGGGCTTCCATTAATTTGATTCGTTCAAACAAAGCTGCCAATTTCCTCCCCGCCCCCTGGTGATAATGAAGCCACCCATCAGAGGTTCGTGGTTGTGTAACTGCACGTTTACTTTCTGGACTTGGAGGTAAAGAGGACAAAACATTCAAAAGAACTGTCTTTCTTTACTAAGTCAATTGCAACACGCAAAGTGTAATAGCACCTCCATCAAGTTCCCTTTCCCCTTTTTGCTTCCATCAGTTAGTTTTGTGGTTTGTGGTCTTTTTGAGACTCAGTTTGTAAAGGTTACAGCTCGCCAGGTTGCTGCTCTGTCGACAATAACACTGATGAATGCAAAAGTTGAGAGAGCCCACAGATATCAGTTATTATCCCAAGACATAATTTGTTATTGTATTTTCTCCTTTCCAATATAATTTCTCCTCTCCATAATAGTGATCCATTCGTGTCTGGTGTTTGCCAAAAGCAAATTTACAAACTCCTGTGATGATTATGAGTTGCTGTAGAGCAGATCCAGGAACACCTCATGAAGGTGTCCTATTGAGGTCGTCTATTGAGCTCAGTCTTAAATTTTCAGCTCTTCAATCTGTTACTGTTCATACCACTCAGACAACAACACACACTAATGGCCTTTGATGAGCTGCCTAACAATGACGAAAAGCCGACATTGACGACGGGACGACTTTAGGGCAGAGCCTGCAGTGAATTTTGAAATTAATTGATTTATGAATACATAAAACTTCAACAATGTGCTTCAGCGAATAGTTGTAAATCAAATCAACACAGTGTGAATGCACATACACAGGCATAGAACACAATGGTGTGAAGCTGATCAAGGACTATAGGCCACAATAATATCATGCTTATTAACATTTAAGTTCACACGTGTGATTTACAAAGAATGGCTGTCATTTTAGAAGCAGAAATGTTGTTTTGAAGTGTTTTGCATGATGTCAATTCCTCACTCAGAAAATGACAGATTCAATTTATAACAATGCGCTCTTTTAAACATTATAATGTAAGGGGCAAAGAAAAAACACAATCTGGCGTACAAAGTGTTAAGTAATATTTTCTTCCATTTTCATTAGCAAGAAATCAATGATCAAAGTGGAAAGAGATAATATTACAAAGGCTTAAAGGGAAATGATTCAGCTATTCATTTCATTCCATTACATTTTTCATGAGCCTTATCTCTATGGTGAAATTATCTCCCTACCTTCACAAAACATCATCCTAATTATGCTTTGAACCTGCAGGCTGGAATTTTATGGCCCTTTCCCAGCTCAAAATCATGGCGTTGATGAAGTGTATAAATGAAAATGTGTTTTTTTTGGTGCAATTATGCATCTGTTGTTTTGTACTACTAATGAGCCTATATCAGTGTCTTTGATTATTATGAGCACAAGTTTATAAAACACGGGGGAGTCACTCTGACAATTTCTTTCTTTGTGTCTCGCATCTTGAAATGATTTGATAAATATTTTTAAAAAAGGATCGTTTCTCAGAGTCTTGCATTATTTATATGGACTAATACAGGACGTTTTGTTAATTTTTGCCTTAATTCATTCTGCCCCCTGAAAGAAAACAACAATGCTGCAGTGTGGGTTGTTGTTCCCCACATAGGGCATAACACACTAGCAGACATCTATTTCTGCACATTAGTAAAAAGTAGCCAAACACAACTTAAGCAATGGAAGGTAAAATGGCGCCACTTGCCTTCCTCCCGCTCTTTGCTGTCCTTTTAAAATTGGCAGGATGTGGTGTCAAAAATGGTGGCGTCTGCTGAGGCGGAGAGGAGGCAGACACTGATCACAGAAAGGACCGAGTAGGAGGAGATAGGGGCGCTGTGGCATATGCAAAAATTGCCAGTTTGCATGCTAATTAGCAGATCAGTTATTCAGCTACACAGTTGCAGTGCATCAAATGCATCTAAGTCACCGCTAACATGGAGGCCACAGCTAACCACCGCTAACATGTAGACCACAGCCCAAGTTTGATAACTTTGTTGTTCCTTCTCAACACTTCTACGTCAGCACTGTGCAAGCCTGCCAGCTGCAATCAGGTATTTAAACAATCTGAATCTATTGGCAATTGGTAAGAGCATGTGCTGTGGGGATGTTAGAAGAAATAATGTAATCTGTACAAGAAAAGACATATATAATAATAAAAATCTATCAAATATCTTCTGAGTATTTTATTTTTTAAATAATTTCACAATAAAACTTTCTAACTCAGCGGGAAACATATGCCAGTCCTGTCTTTTCCAAAATGTCACTGGCAGTGAAGTCTGCTGTGTGCCCTAAAAACACCTGCTCGAACTCTAACACATGAAGTGGGACACGTGCCCAGTACAGCGCCTACGGGCACCACTTGTTACATCGTCAAACAGCGATGATTTTCCCATTCACTCTGTAAACAACATCGTATCAAATCCTCAAACATGAATCAAGTTGTTTCTCTGCTGACTAAATCAGCTGTGTTTTCTTCTTCTGAGCCCTATGTTGGTGATTAAAGAGGATGACATGGAGAGATAGAGACAGCCATCACACTATGAGCCTGTTCTCCCAGCAACACCCCCCTCGCTCGTCTCCTCTCTCTCTTCCATCCTTTCCTCTGGAACTGCTGTTGCGACTATCAGTGACTTGAATTTAATCAGTTTTCATGCAAACAGGGAGGCCTCCCCCAAGCAACAGTAGTTGCGTGGGCAACTTGTGAATGAGGAGCATAGTCCGATTACAAATTTTCGAAGCAAGGCAGGACTGACAGTGCGAACATTGCTCTAATGGTCCACCTTGCCCGGATTGTGAAGGTGTGTGCGTTTCGTAAAGGAAGCCAAAGAGCAAAGTCGGGTGAGTCAGTCCATCTTGAATTCAAAGTGCTGATGAAGGAATAAAAATCAAACCAAATGACTGGAACGGCTATCATCTCTCCCATTTAACAGACCATTATCTCAGGCTGAAACACAACATACTCCCCAGCATGCACAAGTGAATCAATGCTACAGTCTCTATCTTATTCATTACTTTGAAGTTTTCTGAGCCCTAAAGTCTCTCTGTCTCATTTATTCTCTGCAGCTTCGAAAGACATGACCAAAATGGCCAATGCAACATTTCATGCTAAATTAGAGGAGCCTAAATCCTCAAATAACAACCGGAGCCTTTATTTACTTCCACTGCAGAAGGTATTAGACTTTTATTTGAAGCAGACTCGTGTTAGGACGTATGCATTGATATTCAATTCTTTCTGTCTGAGAAGTTTAACTGTTCATATATTGTGTTTTATTCTGCCTGCAGGGAAAATGAACATGTGAGAGTCTGTCCACTCTTGATGAAAGTCTCTTTCTTTGCCGTCTCCTTTTCTAAATTCAGTGCACACAATGTCTACTTTTCCCTGACTCACTTAGTTTCTCAAGTTGTGTTTCTGAGGCTTTCCATCTGCTGACTCCTCAGGGTGCTTCTGTTTACTTGCAATGCCTGGTCTGAGTAAAACATTTGATTGGCTGAGTAGTAAAGTAGTTTCATGAGTGAAAAAAAAAAAAAAAGGAAAGGAGGTGGATTAACCTTTCTTAATGTCCCGACTTGGAAAAGGGGGCCGGCCCTGCTGGTGATTGACTACAAGTTATTATTTGAAGATGAAGTATAATAACTTAACATACAGAGTTCAGATACTGTACATTTTACTCATAAGTGTAACTAAATCTTTTTTTAATACAATGAAATGTATAGGAGATTACTTATGACCTATCAATCACATCTTACTATTGAGGACGAGATGGATTAGACTCTAGTTATCAAACCACATGGACAAAAGGCAACACACACACACACCTTCACACTTCAAACTTCAAACAAAGAATTAAAATAAACATTTGAATAAATATGATAAAAGAAAATCTTCCCTGAGCAAATCCACCACAGTCATTGCACTGAATGAGATAACGGTTCTTTGCCTTTCCCATCCTGTTTGAAATGTAAAAACGTTCTGTAGAATCTCTGAAATGTCTCTACCTCTTGATGTGCAGGCGTTCTGCTGACTGCCCACAAATGAAATTCATTGGAATCTCCACCTCTCAAAGTCTTTCACAGCCACTCTATCACGTTATTTTGATAAATGGTCCCACTCTTCAGGACAAATTGTTGTTTTGCTTAAAATGTCCACTGTTTCATTTTTCTTGAAATTTGCATAAGCTTGAGTAGATGGACGCCATTATAGAATTTAAGTCCATCACATCTGCCTGCTAAGTTAAGAGAGGAGGCGATTTGCATGGTAACTTTATTCTGCGCCCATTCACAGAGTTGCTGTGATCAGCCACAATTGTGTCCCATAAGCTCTGTTCAACCCTGAGCCCTGAACACACTTGTTCTTGGCCAGCCCTCAAGGGCAGGATAATGTGTTTGAATAATAACTAAGTCTACATTCAACCACAATTTATTCAGCAAAGATGCCCCGATGTGTGCCAAATCCCTCTTAAGTAGGATAAGCTGTTATTTTTACAATCATTGACAGATTTATTTCTTATTGAAAACATGGTTCAGATCATTTGTTTGATGGGCACATTTAGCCTCATCAAGTCAGCACTAGAAAACCAGTAATTAAGTCAAAAACTGACAAAAAATGTTTTCAAGGTTCATGTGTAGGTGTGCCTTTTTAAGTGTGTACACAGACAGTATAACAGAAAACAGTGGCTGGTGACAGCGTCAACGTTATCATTTCCATTAGTCCTTGCATTAGTTGGCACAAACTTAGACTATTTAACCTCTAATTAATACTACACTTGCCACTTTGAAGGCTAACATCCATTAGTGTAGCTTAAAATATAGAACATTAAGTGCTTCAGTGATCACATGCAAAGGATGGCAATTAGACATTTTCCTTCTTGCTTATTTACATGGTGTCTGAACATTAAGCGCCTCACTGTTCAGAGGCAGGTCGAATATAAAACTCAAAGCGGTCATCACAACCTTCTGTCTCACACACACTTGGCTCTCTCCTAGAGTCTTCTCGCTTTCATCATGTCATTCATACTCTCTCTGTACTTAAAGTGCCCATTAATATCCAGAATATTGGACATGGTCCAATCTGCTGCCACAGGAACAGGATTGAGCCAGAGACTGCAGCAGCACTGCAATCATTCTAGGAGTGTGGCATAATATTTTCCATTACTAAACGGGAGCTGCCACTGAGAAAAATATTGATTACAGCCAGAAAAACAAGGCTTCTGCAATGTTTTGGTTATAAAAAGCACAAAAGTTTTGCTTTCCGACAAAATGTCTGGTATTGTGTTCAATCAACTGACGGTTCTGCATTATGTGTTCAGAAAATGGAGAGAAGTATGTGAGGAGCAACAAGCTGGAAAAAGGTCAGATTTGTCATGAATGCCTCTTGCTAACTGTTCCAACTTTTGCCCCGTTCATATTGAAATTCTATCTAGAACAATGTGTCAAGTGTTCTTCTTTTTTTTTTCTTCATTGAGTCTAGAAAATGATCAACCCTCTAGTAAACAAGTAATATATAAATTATGATAACCATTTATGGCTTCTCTGCAGGCCATTAGAGTGTACGAACAGCACTGTGTGCACTCCCCCCCCCCTCTCCCAGTTTCATATTTATAAGAATCACACACACGTTCACGCAAGAAAATTTAGCGACCATTTGCTCAAAGTAGTTCTTATTCAAAGATTGCAAGACTATGCCTTCTAGCAAACCAGACAATGCTGTGACTTCGTCCCATCAATTCACAACTACATGATCTAACATCAAGACCAAGTACATAAACATGATGAACGTGTGAAGTGAGAAAACACTTACAGAACAATAGCCCATACACAAACCAGACACAGCATGCTTCTATGTTATAAACAGACTGTGCAGCCATTGGATAAGATAACTCTATAGTATAACATTGTATTATCAAAGATTAAACACACAAACCACGTTATTGGGAGACTGCTGCAAGGACAAACAGGCCCTCTCATTGCTAACATAACAATATGGTGATGAGTGCCAAACTCAGGGCTTAAAAACAACAGTCTACAAACCAACAGGTGAGTTCACTGTAACTAATGTATGTTCAATTTAGTATGGACTAAGCCTCTGCCAAGTAAATAGAAATACAGTAAATCAGTTTCAGAAAAATGCCACCTCTACTTTCACAATGCAAATTTGGAAAATAAAAATCAATAGCAGGGTTATTGATTCAATACCATGCTGTTTTAATAATAAAAGGGGGTAAACAAATCATGTGCTGGTTGGACCCACTGAGAAGGTCAGAGCATGGATATGAAGATACTCATGTGCATGAATCTTTATAACCTTGTGTGCCTCCAAAGCAAATACTCAGCATAGCGATGGACTCACCAGGAAGGGCAGTTACCTAAACATAAAGAACGAAAACAAAATTCCCCCCAAAACAGACTGCTGCTGGAGCAAACACTACACAACTCCAGGATGGATTTTGTCTTGACATATTACAAGTCCCATTATGTGAGCCACTTGCACTTTGCAAAGCTATTACCTGATGTCACAGTGGAGAAAACAACAGAGGGGAACAACAGCTGTCCAGTCTGTCAGAATATAAAAACTAAGATGATTCTTAATGAAAGTGAAAAATCAGTTATTGTTCCACATGGTGAAATGTTAAAGACTGTACTTTTGCATGTCAAATAATGTGAAATCGCCAGAAAAGACAAAATATTTGAAAAGAAATGAAAACATAAAAGGACATACAGTGCAACTCAATTCAGTCAAAAGAAGAATAATAAGGACTACTTGTGATCTGATATACAGTACTGTATATATAAGTACACCAGAACGACCTCCTACAAGCGAGCTGTTGCTTTAAACCTCTCCACTTTAGCTCTTCAACACAGGTTGGATGTGCCCTTGAGAGAATTCTATGACTGTTTGAAAGGAGGACTATTATCAAGACTATGATAGAAAGGATTTCTGATGATGAGGGTAAAAAATCCATTCTTCAATCTTTTCTTTAGGTACTCACTTATTCTTGGAGAGCCAACAAAAGAGGCCAAGACAAATTACGAAAGCTGACCTTATTGCACCATATTAAGGGTAATGTAGATGCTTTGAACTGAGCTGAATAAAGAAAATCTAAAAAGATGTAGGGATTCATTCTGAATCATACTTTTGACAAATGTTTTTAACTATTGCCTTTCTATTCTTCTCTGAAATGATAGGCTTGCAAGCCCACATGTACATGTACAGTGCCACCACACAATTATTCAACACATACTGTCTATCTTAATGGCAGACTATGTCTTAAATGTAAAAATTGTACAGAAGGGATAGAAGCAGATTTTTTAACTTCACATACATATGTTGTGGTTTTTCGAGTTTTGATTATTTTTGTTGGATGCAATGTCAATGTAATTATTCTTCTGTTCATTAAATACATTCACTTTTCAAGCCGCCATTAAAAAAGTACTGCAAGGAAAATAAACTGTTGAGAGTTATTGCTACCTTGGTCAAATCAAACACACCCACGCCTCCACACAACCCCTGGGAAAGCTCCTGGATCTTGTTTTGGTGCATCTGAGGCCAAACGTTGTCCTGCCTGTTGTATAGTCTCTGCCCTTAGGCATACCTGCAGCTCTTTTTACAACCACAACACAGTAGATCTGTGGTGTCCAAACTTTTTTTCTTGCGGGCCAAAATTGTCGCGTTAAAATCGCTCACGAGCCACAGGGTTTTTTTTTTGTGTTTTTTTTTACATTCGAAGGAACTTTTTGTATATTGACCTCTTCAAAAAAATAATGTAAATACACAATAACTAATTGCAGTGGGAAACTGTTGTGTTCTATTTTTTTGGAAAGAATAGTCAGGCTTTTATAGGTCTCCCTTGCTAACATGAAAAAGAAAAAAAGAACGAAATACGCCATCTGATGAGGCCTGGGGCCAAAATCTTCTGATTCTTCGATTTGAAGTCAAGGGCTACAAAAAATCCACTCAAGGGCCACAAATGGCCCCTGGGCCGCACTTTGGACACCCCTGCAGTAGATTGTTCAGCCAATGCCCTTTGTCATCTCATACAAAGACACAAAGTCAAGGTTCAAACTTCCCAAATGCTGATGGCCATTAATATTCTAAAAAGAGCAATGGGGATTTTTTAACTTGTTCATTTCAACAGCACCTGCAAGAACAAGCATGTCATCTTATCTCTTTGTGGATCCTGTCCTGAGCACAAGTGTGAAGTGTTCGCTGAATAATCATCTCCCTTTGCTTTTCTTTCTGGCTAGTGTGCTACTCCTGTGTTGGTTTGCCAAGGAAAATAAACAAACAGTAAAGCTCTATGCTTCGCACTCTGTTGAAAAGACTTCATCCAAATTCAAACTGTGATAACTGAGACGGGCACTTAAAAAAACTGAGCACAAACTGGGACCATTACATGGGCAGGCCATCCAGGTATATTTACTGCCACCCAAGAATATGCACTGATTGTGGTGCAATGTATGGACCTCTAATGCCACTGTTAATACTTGTGTACGACTGACTGCTCCTTACACAAGGAAGACATGTGGTGACTACCTTTAGCTGAGTGGGACTCTTTATTAAACGTGCTGCTGATAAAGATTGTCGCAGGTGTAGACCCATACTGGAACAGAGCAGTTTTGGGTGCAGCTGTGGCGGTGGATATGGGAACTGCAGGGAAGCAAGTTTAACTAATTATTAAAAAGTTGTTTGTGTAAAAACTAAGTTGGATTAAAATATGTGCACAATAAATCAATACATAATATAGATCTATTACTGTACAAGAGATTTTAACATTTAGCGCACAGAGACACACAACCTGCAACAGAGATGTGACCCATCCTCTCAAAAATAAATACAACTTTATAATAAAATTGGGGAAAAAAAATAACTGAGCAGCTTCTGCGCCCTGACCATTAATCGCTCATTGTAGAAAACCTCTCAGGAGCTCAAGTGTGGCATATCAAAGGGGCTGTTTTGAATAACTGCTGTTACTCATTTGACTATGACCTGACTGACTGAGGGGTAGCTGAGGACTTGATTTTACAGCTTAATGGGTCTCCAGCAGCCTTGTGTTGAATCTACATCCGATTGTCTTTAGTATGAGCCACAGATCCACAGTATACCTGAGCCTCAAAAGTAAAGTAAATATTTCACTGGACAGGCCAAAATGCTTCAACTGCTGGAACTGATCTGAGTCAATAAGCACTTTCATCTACTAAACTGGGCTTTGCTCTTTAAAGATAACAGATAACACAAAAAGACAAAAGGAGACAGACAGAGCAAGGCAGTTGGTGCAGAAATGAAAACTTACGAACTTAATACACAAAGGGTAGCCCTGGTGTGTTCCCTGTATTCAGACACAATTCAGCTTCATTTCTATGATTTTTTTTTAACTGTATCTTTGCATTGACATCAATTCACACTCTGGCTGCACAGAGGATGGATATAGAGTAAGCTGTGTGGTTTTGGGTAATGGTTATGATTTAAGGAAAATTCGTTAAAGGTCAGGTTAAACTAATATTTAAAACAAAAAGTAATACCCATACACACAACATCAACAAATCATTTAGACATTTAATTTAGGCTGATGTAACTCTGGAATGATCCATCTATGGATTTTCCGTGGATGTTTTTCATATGAGCTTTCTTGGGTGACACCTCGGACACAGGTTGTCACCATGTATTTACAATTTTAGATGACATTTTCCATTCATGCTGTTTGTCTGGTGAGTGGCTATGTTTGATTTTCTATAAAAGCCACATTCACATTATTATCTAAATTTATGCTGAAAGGTTTTTGCAATGATTTGCTTTCGACTTCTTCCCTCACTCTATCTTTATGCATCTTTGTTAGTGTGAACCTACACTGAAAAACATATTAATAAAACATTCTTTTTTTTCCCAAAAAATTGGTGTGTAACAGTGACTTCATGCCGCGGCAAATGAAGGGGCAAACAATTTCAGCAAATAATGTTCTCAATGTCAAGGTTTTCTTAATGTAATGATATGGTCGAACTTAACCCTGTGTTTCTTGTAAACTGGGAGGATTTTAAATGTCTATATTGCATTTACTTTGTAGCAGCACAGAGTTCAGTATTTATGTCCTAGTGGGTATATGACAAATAGTACATGTGTGTCTACCATGGAATACCTGCATGTTTCTGTCCCTCCCTGCGGTACTGTCTCAATGATCCAGTAACAAGCCATCTGTCATTGTCATTGTAATTAATCTGGTGCTATTTAGTGGATAATGAGATGCTGTCATGGGTTTTGTGCAGATTCACTTCCCGGAGACTTGTTTCCTATCTCCGTTAGAGCAAGGAGAAGGAGGGGAAGGGATGAGAAAGAGTATGAGTATAATACCGCAGCGTGGCGACGATGGTTTGCTGCTGCTGTAGGTGATGTTATAATATTTACTCTCTAACGTTCACCTGCTCTGACAACGCCACTCATCACTTGACTACTGCAAGTGATTGCATACAATAAAACATGAGTGTGGTTGTGGTGACTGTTCAGTATTTACCAGATTATTTATGGGGAAGGTGCCAGTTCTACTGAAGCTAATCTGACAGTGTCTGAACACCAGGCTGCTCTCAGAAAACTCTTATGCAATCACACGGGAAAAATTAAACGCCGGACTGGAAAGGCTGCTGTGGCTCAGGATGGAAATTGCCCTGTCACATATAATATCTCAGCCTAAGCGATGCTCACGGCGTGCACGTCATTTTTCTTCTATAAAAAAGGAATCACGGTGGAATTGTATTGCTGCGAAGATGAATACATTTTCACTCACTGACAGGAACTGTAACATTTTTAACGTAAACATCATGAATAAAGGTGATCTTTCACGTGAGAAAATTAGTTTTATGTACTACCTGCGTCAGGAGTCATTATAATTTTGACTCACAGTTTACACTTTACAGCAGCTCTGTGAAATGATCCCATGTAGAATTTATCAAAGAGAGCAGTAAAGGCAGAGGGAAGAAATTTGATGGGCGTGAAAAAAGTGGTCTATTACCTTGGACAGAACTCCCTTCGCTTTTAAATATAACATATAATCGATCAATGCTGTCAAAGAAACACGAGCAGAGTAATGGTAACAACAGAACCGTGAAAAGAGGATGATGGGTATGCGTGACTTTTGACAGTCAAAAGAATTAAGTTATTAAACAATGATTGTTTTCATTCAGTATGAACCTCAGCATCACTTTACCTCTCAGACATGTTTACTGCAGACAGCCAAACACCACCGCTGTGATCCAATCAACTGAGAGGAAATGAGCTGAGGACATTGCGAAACAGGATCCAAGCACAATTTCAAGAGAATAAATTAAGGATCTTTGTGAGCCCGACTGGGCTGTTTATTTTACTATTATTTTTATTATCTGTATTTCTTACCTAACACCTTTCAGTGATATGCTCCCACTCTCTTCTTGTTTACCAAACGTAAGATGAGTAAGCCAACTGTCAAATAAACAACCATTTCACACATGCAGGAAAATGTAAAATGGAAGCTCTGAAAAGAAGCATCAATGCAGTGTAATTTTACAAAAGAGCCATCAGGATCCAGGATGATGAGTAGATGTCTCAACAGTGTATAAACAAAGGCTACAGCCGCCTTCTCATTGGGTAGATTGATGGTTGACACTGGAAGGTAGTCTGTGGGTGCTGGAGTCAAGCATCATTACTGAAGTCAAGCAGCCCAGGAAGGTGGTTAATGACAGAAAAACACAGAGCAGCATGCATGTGTGCTCAATGAGGCTCTGCAACATGGAGTACAAAATGAAGACAAGTGGTGATCACCTCACTGAGCTACATTGTAAGGTTAAAATCCAACATTTCAAAGTATGCAAATACATCTTGTAAACCTTTAAACCTAATTAAATTACATCATAAAGGACTAAAGATTCTCATTAGTTCTTCATCATGGTGATCAGAGACTCTGAAATGGGACATAATATGATTGGACATTACATTTTTTTTGAAGTTTGTCTTAGTGAAAGCTTTGGGGTAATAATTAACAGACAGGAAAAACTCTGAGATCAAGGAAGACCGAAAATATGCTTAACAATTCCAGTGTGTGTTCTTATTAAATTCCTGTAAGGATCAAAGCCTGGAGTAGTCATACTAGTGAGAGAGTACTCCTAAAAGGATTGAGTACAAAGTATACATAATGACTCCAAACATGGCTGTTTCCTTCAAAATAACACCGCCGCAGGGTAACCTGTCCCAGGTGAACTGCGGCTTGTCTAGATAAGAGCTGATAGAGGATGACATGGACAGTGATATGACAGTTCTTGCTGTTTGTTAAATAGACTCTGAATGTTGCATCTGCCTTGCATAGGCAGCTTGTTGATGTCTGGGCACATTAATCACAGTGTCACCACAGCAAGAACACACAAGAGTTATGAATACAATGCATGTTTGAGATGAGGACCGCTGGGATATGGACAGACCTGCTGCTACCACCTTGTAAGTGGTTGGTACAGATTATGCTGCTGCATAAATGGTGTGTGGTAGATGCTCACGACCAAATCATACACAAAATAGATTATAGCGCTCAATAGTAGGCTAAACTAGCATTTGTCTCCAGAGAATCTGTAACCCAATACGTCCTCCTCCCACTTGTCCCTTAGTAGCACTGTTACAGTATGCAGCCATTTCCCGGACACACAAATGCATTATTTGCAGAGCAAATACTGTAAGTGAAAGCACATATCCTCCCCATTAACCTAAGTGTTTCTTCTGATAAGGCCCCAATGATAAAAGACAAGGTTAGATTGTGCGAGCAGCCAATACCACTACCTGTGATCCATTCATCCTCTGCCCTTCACAGTTCTCCTTGTTTTCATGGGAAGAGATGCATGAAGTGATGCATGGCTGCAGCCATTACAAGTAACAGGGGACCTGAATTACGCTTAATGGATCGATATGTAGTGCCACCGCTGTTCGTCTGTACTTAATATTGCAATTACATGCAAGAAGCAATTAGCCCATTATTGCAGGCCAACAAAAGGGGAAAGATAATGTACTGAAGGCCATTTAACACTTGGTCACACAACCGCAAACAGTAGTTGTGCAAGAGGCTTAAGTTGATCTGTGATCTGTACAGATCATAACCCACATTTCTTTTTCATACCATAAAGTGAACTGAACTGTAGTTAATGTTAATGTACTAAGATGAGGGGTGACAAAGGCTTTTACTTGATGCAATATTTTATACTACAGACTATTTTACTTCGATGTTTGGACAAATCTGCGTAGAGTTTAAAGGGGGTTCAGGTTTATCTGACAGTTTGTATTAACTCCTGGTATTTCAGCTATCATGAGTTTAGCTGAGTTTAGCTTTACCTTACAATCTATCTTGGTCAATAAAAAAAAAGTTCTGTTAAGTGTATCAAAACCATGAAACACTTTCCTCCCTTGTGATTTTACATATCTTGATCTCATATCCTAAAGGTCATTCAGCTGCGGACTTCATCCGGCTGGTTCACATCTCAATTGGATTAACACAAATGGTGTGAATGACAACAAGCTCCACAGCTACAATTAGCAAAGAGCGGTAATTGGGCGTGTTTGCATGTCTTTGTCAACACAAATTAGCATTTAATGAACATGTTCTGGGCGTAATGTGTGTCAGAGCAAAACCAACAGCATATTAAAAGAATCATTATGAGGTATAAGTTGTTAATGTTGGTGTAATCTGGGTTTTCCACATGGACAGCACTTATTTGACAATTATCCGCAGGTTTTAAAAGAGATCCTCACTTCAACTCACTTGCCACTGAAAGTCCTTCCTTGCTTGTTGTTAATCTTCGACTAATCTGCTTGACATTTAAGCTCGAGCATTCAACAGATTTAACTGTATTTTCTCAGGTCAACACTCCAAAGATTGTCTGGAACCCTCATTAACAGTACACAAAGGCCCAGATGTTGATCATCTACACAAAGAAAAATCTTCTTTACTGCCAAAATGTCTCCTAATGAAGACTCATTAGGAGTCTGCCATTGTTGAAGAGATAGATCAAGTTGTACAAAAGTATTTGTGGGTGTGAACCCTGTGTCACTTTGAGTTACTGTAAAAGTGAAATTGTGCATCTCCCTTTCATTTCCTTGTATGGCCAAAGCATAATGCAGGCTCGCAGACCTTTTCCAGTTTGTGCACAGAGTACATCACAGACGCGATGTTATCTATCAAAGAAAGAATACCTTCAGAGCATGAGGACATTATAACCAACCGCGATACCTGCTGAACACATCTTGTTATCCAGATACAGCACTTTAAGAGCTATGAACCTGAGCCCCCCTGTGACCACTTCAGGTCAGTCAACTGGGGGCTGAAGCTGCCTTATGGTGTGGTGGGCTGGCACGCCGAAGGATTTCCTCCAACTAAAGCAAGTGCTTGCATGGTCAGTGATTCTAACAATTCTGATCACTGCATTTGGAAAAAGAAAAAAAAAAAGTTTAAGAATAACTTGAGGTGTGGAAGAGTCTGTAACTGAACTGTAACTAAAGCAAACGAATGGTGCAGGTGTTGGTTTGGCTGAGAGAGAGAGAGAGACAGAAAGCACAGGACATTGGTTTTGAAATCCTGGGATAGTGCTCCAGTTTTACCATATTATCGTTCCGTGAAACCATATTTCATATTTATGCTAGAAAAATATGACAACCAACTTCTCTAGTCCTCAAAGAAAAGACACAGTATATAAATATACATACAAACACTCCATTATTTCTGCTTATTGTTGCTGTAAAACTTCTATTCACTCTACAAAATAAAATTCTATTCACTCTACAAAATACAAGGTCTAAAACCACGATTATCTGGACAATTTGTGCAGACAGACTTTTGTAACTTCACAACCCATAGAAATGATGCGCTTCATACTTTTATTTAATGGATTCCATTTCTTAATAGACCCTCTTCTCTTTGTGTTGTGTAGTGCTTCACAAGGACTATTATTATCTTTTTTTTTTAGAAGTCTTTGCTTTCAGACACAATTTAAGATACATACAGTAGTTGTTACTGCTAATACCACATACTTTGACCATTATGACTATCAATTATGTTTTTTATCTGTTTCATTCATGGTTCATGTTGTAGATGATTTATTAGTCTCCAACCATCCTCTTTGCACTTTACTAGCTTGGTTGGAATTCCCATTTTGGTACAAAGTCTTGACTAATGTAACAACAATGTTTTACATGGTGTTTATACTTTGTTGTGTTTTCTAAGTTTTTAAAAATTGTAATTTAAATTTCAAATTGTTTTTGTATTTGTTGTCTTCCGGGCACTCCTGCGGCAAATGAAATTTCCCCTTCTGGGACATTAAAGATTCAAATCTGAATTATCCATTTCTTTCTGCATCTCCCTCCATGTTTCCAACCCCAACGCAGTTGCGGCAGATTGCTGTTCAACAGGAGTCGGGTTCTGCTCTGGGTTTCTGTCTGTTAAAAAGGCTGATTTTCCTTTCCACTGAAACTTTGCTAAACAATACGAACTGCTGTGCTCATAGTGGAATAATGTAGGATCTTTGTAAATAATTTAAAAAATAGCATTGTCTAGACCTGAGAATAAAATCAATACCATGTTCATGTTTACAGTCCTGGACACAGAGGCAGAAGAGGAAATTATTCAAATGTACAAGAAGTCTTGTGTAGCTCAGCTGGTTTAATCATTAAATAATCTGCTTGTTCTGGGCTGAGATCCAAGGTAAAGTCATGCAAAATAAATTTTAACAAGGCCTCTGAAAAATGGGTGTTGTCTGTAGTATCATATAAGCCTTTACATTTTTTTTTTTGTGTGTGTGTTGCGCCCAAAACAAGTCATGGCCAAAGAGTTCAAACTGATATTCATGAAACCTATAAAACCTTTCAGAAAGTCCAGGATGTGAAAGTTTACTTTTTCTTGGACAAAGAGTATACGCATTGCAGTGCTCTGTTCAAGAAACAAAAAAAACAAACTGAAAACCCTGAGGGAACCTTTAATATCAGAACTTTATGTACAAATATAAGCATAAGCATAAAAGGATTGAGCCAAGGAAGACATAAAGCCACACACAGGAACTCTTATCACACAGGGATGGCAATCTTAATGCATTTTTAACATCTACAACTCAAGTTGCTGATTCAGATCAACTTGCTTTTGGCAATGCTCGAGACAGCGCAGTTACAACATGCAAACAAGAATTACAGTGCTCCAATCCCCTTATGGAGATAAGGCGGGACTTTTTCTGAAATAGGATTCAGGATGGAAATGTCAGCTGCACTCATTTTGGTGATAGAAGCACAGTGGAGTATCCATTAAAAAGCAAAACAACTCTTCATATGGATAGATGGAAGATAGATAGATAGATTAGGCTGTCCTTTTTTATTCACAGCCTTCACTGCGAATAAAAACAACAAATGTTTTTTTGGCCTGTATTTCTTGATTTTCTTTGCTCCATCCAACTCACATGCAGATTCATTGTGAAAGGGTGCATTTTAAAACAAAGAATTACAATGGTGTAACCAATTGAAAGGCTGTTTCCAGCCTTTTGCAGTGTTAAAAACAGTGTGTTGTAATGATTATAAAGTCTTCACTAACCTCCTACACCTATTGAAACCTTTTTTTGACAGTGAGGTTGCAATGTGAGGGTTGTGTGAGGCATCAAAAGTGTTTTGGAGAGTGGAAAGCTGGTAGGATTAGCCTCTACAGGGTGACAAAAGTACAGCAGGGGGCCATTACTAACGTGAGACCAGCCAAGGGAGGTAGTGAGGTCAAGATGACACAGGAGTGAGTGAGATATAAAAGAGTTAAGTCATTAAGTTGAGGTCACAGCAGTGGGGAGAGTTGAAGGGTTGTGTCAAAAACTGACATAAAAGAGAACATCAGACAGATGAGTCAGACTAGTAGTGACACATACAGTGTGAAGAAAGCAAAACAAAGAATGAAACAACCCGAATGGATAAAATACTCTACAGTAAAATACTCTAATAATAAGATGGAGGAAATCACACAGGGCTTTTCAGATGTTATATTATGTTGCTAGTAAAGGCAATAGAGAAAGAAGTCATTGCGACCAGTGACCTACAGAAAACAGACCAATCATGTTATCTGCTTACTGGTGCACAGTCTCAGACTGGCCTCAATTCTATTAAGGATCATTACACACATCAATGTATGCTTAGTTAATGATCACGTCAATGGTCTAATGAGCCATTCGGGCACAAGCCTTTTTGTATTTTGTATTCAGAGTTAAAGATGATGTGACTCAGAGTGGTGTTCCTGGTCATGTCTGTGCAAGGATAAGGCAGACAGATGATGGATTTGATCGAATGACAGGTTGGGAAACTCATCTGTCAACAAATTCTATCAGACACTTGGAAGCCATTTTTTATCTCAAGAAAAGCTTTTCCTTTTTAAATCTAGACACCAGTTAATATCTTGAACATTTTCATAATGGTCAGCAATGTGCCACTTAATAATAAGTTCTGGGTCAAAATCAACATCAGAGAGATTTCTAGGAATTAGTAAAAATTTAATAGCTCTTCAATGTTTGTCTACTGTACAACTGTCTACTTTACAATGAATATCAAGAATACCAACAGTAATCGATTATTGAACCTATGTAAGGGAGCCTTATTATGATCCGGACACCCCTGAGGTTTCCTGACAAGCAATGCACTTATTTTACTGGGCCAGTGGTATAGAATTGATTAGATATAGTTGTTGTGTGTGTGATATTGTGTGTCTGTGTGTGTGTGTGTGTGTGTGTGTGTGTGTGTGTGTGTGTGTGTGTGTGTGTGTTTGTGTGTGTGTGTGTGTGTGTGTGTGTGTGTGTGTGTTTGTGTCCAGTTGTGTATTCATACCTTTCCATTCCCTTGGGTACTTAATTAAGTGTGACATTGACAGAGACTTGAACCCAATCAACGTCCTCTCTGTACTTTTATTAATAAGTCTGTGTCTGATGACAACACATCCTCATACTGAAGCTCACAGTAATTATCGCAGACAAGAATCTATGTGAGAGAAGATAATGAAAAGATCAGGGTGGTGACTAATGATCTTGCGTTAAATCTATTGCTGGCCCTGATTCTGGTTCTCGACCATTTAGCATCTGCCAAAAAAAAGTCCTTTGTGCAATACTGAGCGATAAAAACATGTAAATATATCTGCAGGGTCAGTTAAGCCTTTGTTGCTAACAAATTCTGTTTGCAACGTTTCCTGTCGGCCGCAGGGCAACAGTTACATGGCAAACCATCACACTACAAATCACATAAACACAAATACAGAACAAGCACAAAACATTTTTAGGGGGATATTTATTTCAAGGAAGGGGATTATTTTAGAGAGTAGTCTGGAAAGGCCTGGAAAATTATTATTGTTGCCATCTTAAAATGCTTTAAGACAATTTGCATCTAATCACATTTTTAACAAATGAATCTTCTGAGGATGATAAAAGGCTTAGCAAAGACAACCAAATGAGATGATAGGAGTTGATTTTAAAAGCAGTCCAGTGTGGAAATGAGTCACTCCAATTATCAAGGAGGCAACTAAGCAGTGACTATAGAGTTCACACTCTAACCCAACAATCACAATATGTACTCCTCGAGTTTGTAATGAAACCAGCATTCACATCCCAATGAGCAGATTGCAATCTTCCAGTCTGCCCCTCAATATAAGCCAAAACACAGTAAATATGAAAAGATCCACTTTGATCCTTCAAAAGACACTTAGCTCCAGTGAAGAGGACTTGGAAAGCAAAGGGAGACACACTAAGGTCAGGAGGAGGAGTATTAAAAAAAGAGATTACCGAAGATCGACAGACAGAGTGGAAAGTGTATATCAGCGAGCAAAAAAAAGCAGAAAAAAGTTTCAAACTGAGGGAAAAGATAGAGTGATGATTCAGAAGTCAAGAACCATTCTATGAGTGGCTCTCTGTGTTTTTAAATACGAGCAAAGATCTTGGCTTTATCAGGCAGAGCCTGGTGCCACTGTTACACTTGCCGGCGGGCTGAATGATCCACTCATGAGCACTCCAATTCCAATTTAAAAAAATCCAACAAAACTTCCCCAGCAGAACATGTTTTTTTATGATCAACTTTTGAAATTTAAATTTGCTTGAATGTTTCAAAAAGTACAAGATTTTTTGAAGTCACTGCAATGCATTGCAGTGTTACTACTTGTAAGTATGTATTTCAGTTACTAGGGGTAACAAAATGGGCTTTGATACAAACGTATACTATTTTTTATGACTATTTTTTTCTCATCAATGAATTAGCAGCCTCATACAGGAAAACCATGTAAATTCATTAAAGTCATACATTGGAGAAATATAATTGTGCATAGAAAGGAACTTTTTATACACAACGGTTGACCAATGGTTTATAATGGTTCAGTGCTTCAGACACAGGTGCTTATCAACCTTCTAATTGAAAGTTTTGGTCTTGTTTATATCATGTTAGTATACATGCAATAACTGCAGCCTCTAAACGCAGTAACATTTCTCTCAAAGCTCTTGAATGATACCTCTTTGATAGAAAATATCACTCAGAACACCACCCTGGATTTAAATCATAAACCCTTTGACTTCGCTGTCATCTATATGACCTGATAACCTGGACATTTCTGTCTTTATAACAGACACAAATAAGTGCAGTGAGATATACACAAAAAAGACTGACAGATCATCATGGACAAATCTAAATTCAGAAACAAATTCCTCAGATTCCTTGAAACTAAATTTACACTCTTAAAGGCAGGGGAGGTAATTTTCGAAAACTAGCATGATTTTGAAAGTAGCATCCTCTCTGTTCTCCGTATTCACTCACCCCCCTCCCCTCTGTGCTCCCTCAAAATCCACGCCCCTCACTTACATACACTAGCACCATGGTTCAGAAGTGGATTTCAGCTCATGCTCAGGGTGTGGGCTTGTGCATGCATAGTGTAGAGAGGCTTAAATGGTTTATAAAACATGGTCGAGTGCCGACTCTGGTTTTGGAGTTTTTACGTGTATACAACTGCTACAGATGACAGATTTTTTTGTCTCTTTTTCAGAGCACATAAATTATTAATTACTGACAGGATCTAAAGACAATTTCAACCAAAGTATTGAAAAGTTTATATGGACCAAATTACCTTCCCTGCCACTACGGATGGTAAACTTGCATTTTATAAAAACTTTCAGCTGTTATAGGGTGGATGAGATGGTTAATGGCTTTTTGAGTTGAGAAAGCTTCCTGAACAATAATTCAACAATCTTTGAATCAGGAATAAGACCAAGAATTCAGAGGAAAATGTTCCTTTTCAAAGACAAAGGTTTCACCCACAGGAAAGTGAAAAAAAAAGAAAAAAGAAAACCTCTCAGTCAAGAATATTGTGAGATGTTGATGCCCTTCCCAGAGCCCCAAATTTTCCCGACAGTGGTTACATTCGGTTCAGTGAGAAGTCGAAGATACCAAATTTAATTATCATAAATGAGCTCTTATAAATCATGATGCTCACTGTCGATGATGCATTGACTGGAGCCATTAACACAGATGGGGCAAGAGAGAGCTCATCTCCAACTTATCTATAAAACACCATCACCTTAGAGAGTGTTATCATGGCATGCTTATGATGACTACTTTCGAGCATGGTACAGTTAATGTGTCAGATACAGTCGGGATCAAGGAGTCCCCACAAAACGTCGCATCCAATATGCGCTGAGGGGGAAAACAAACCGCTGCTGCTGTGTGCCCTTCGTCAAAACAAATAAACTGAAAAATATAAATTTAAGGTTTTATATTTTACCCAACTGTAGCACAGAACCGAACAGAAACAGCAAACGGCAGGACGAGATTAGTTGTGTGTATGCCTGTTGTCAGCACTACAGCACTGCATTTGGAAACAACACTTGGGGCGTTTAGTTGGATCATTCGTCCGGTCTTTTAAAACGTATAAGACAAACATTTCATCTAGCTCTGTTCTGTTTATATAATATATCTTCCTTTGTAAATTAACAGTAATGAATCAATAAGGGATATGACAGCTTGCAAGCATAGCATTTTAGTTCAACATCTGCACGTTTGCATTGTTGGTGGCTGGGGGAAAGGATTCTTTATTTTTCTTTAATATACAGTACATTATTTGTCTCTGAGGGGAAAATTGTGGTTCGCACTGTTATTTTTGAGACATTCTTCTCACACACACAGGCCTGAATCAAAAACACAGACTGTGAGTGTGGCGGCTGCCTCCACTGCAAGCGCCATCTGAGCTGGAGGGAGTTTGGTTCCTTGCTGAATGGCACCTCTCCAGCTACCAGACCAACTCCATGTTATAGTCCGCATCAGTACTTAAAACGGCTGCCCTCCGGTTCCCAACCCAAATCCCTCTGGACTGAGCTACTGTTTCCCCAAACTATGATGCGCTGCCAACTGTATCTATTGCTTCATGGATGATGAGAGTCTGTGCATTTAAGAGTGTGGACGCCACAGCCTTTAAAGCTACGTATTCTTCAAGCAAATGTAGCTTGCAGATGCAACTTCAGCAGAACAACTTCAAATGCAGCGCGAGCGAAACATGGTAAGCGAAAATGTGTTGCTTTTATTAGGTTGAAAAAAATCAATCCCAATGTTTAGAGCATAACACCCTGTGATCAAACATCAATATCTTCACAGCAGGAGTCTTACACTACTGCCTGCAGCACAAAAGAACAGTGCAACATCTCAGAAAAATATTTCTAATGGAAAATGTATTTCATGCCAATATGAGAGTTAGCCTGTGATGCACCCTCAGGGTATAGATCATCAAGGACACACAAATGAATGAATACTCATGCAAAGGCAAACCCCCTGAGTTGGGAGGAAGTGTTAAGTCCCACAGCCTACCTCTCTTTTCTTTCCCACCTTCTCTCTTGAGTTTTGTAATCAATTGTACCTAGCTCTCCCAGGGCTCTGTAATTTCCAAATAAATAAATCATTAGGGTTCCAGCATGAGGATTAATCAGTGCTTACTGCTGCTTCTGCTGCTGCCTCTCAGTGGGAGTGTAGCGTCACTCCCACCACATTCACATCAAGCCTCATCAGCAGCAGCGAGCTGGGATATTTCAATTGGCAGTGCTGACTGATATGGACCTGATGTCGCAGTCTAGATTGCACACATAATGCTCATCAGCTCTCACTTTCGTTCAAAAATCCGAAAGTCTTTCTTTCACCTTTTAGTCATTCAGCTTCAGCTTACCAATAATGTCATCATGCAGTAATAAGAAGCAAGAGAAGTCGAACAAAATGTTTCCAGTATTGTCAGTGTTAATCATGCCTGATAATTTAATCAGGCATTATTACAAAGCAAAAGGAGTAGGACCTTACATTTACATAATTCACAGTGTGTGGTTTATCTATAATGACAATCTGGGATTTGTGGATGATCTAATTTTAAGAGGAAAAGTCTTGATAGCTGTTCTTAATAGCTCTGTTTAATTAAGTCACTGAATAGAGGGAGATGGCGGGGTCAGGAGGGATGGATGTAGAGAGGAGATATGGCAAGAGGATAAACAGGTTTAGAAAGGGAGGACTGTGTGCTATGCTGGATCAAAGTAGTGGGGAAAAAAAAAACAGACTAATCGCTCACAGACCACTAAGGCCATTTGAGAAACTAATGGAGAGTTAGTTTAAATGAAATGTTGTTTTGATGAACCATGGATTTATTGCATTTGCACTGAGTGAATAATGATATTATGGTTCAGCTCTGTCTGTAGCTCTAATGCAAATCAATGCAAATTGAGTTACCAATATCCATTTTAGACAAGTTTAATCACACAGTGAGAATGAAAACAAACAAAACTTTATGTTTAAATGTAATGAAAAATGTAAAACATGCTAAACATCACTAAATGGAGCATGGCGACAACTGACTATACGCCGCTTTACTGCTGTTTTGTTTATGAACATTTTTACCACATGGCCATCGATTGTTCGCGACTATCATTCCTCCCCAACACATTTCATCAAGCAACACAGTTATTTATTACCTTTACTTTGGCATGTAACTCTTGCATGTGATTATTGGTGCACCCAAAGTGCCCCTCACTGCTGACTTAACTAGCTTCTTTGGTGGATAAAAAGCTTCGCTGCTTGAACCCTCTGCCATTTTTAAGCTAATTTAGTGTACAGGCTCCAAGTCTCTTGATAAGAACAGCACAGTAAGCTGGTGCTCTGTTTCATGTAAAATACACCAAATGTAATGTACCACCTTCCTTGTTTTCAAAAAGTGAGAACACCCAGTGTGGAATCTTATGATTAAATTACCATGACATTTTTAGCAGTGTTAATAGAAGAACCACTTGACCACTGCATCCCTTGCCAACATTTACACTGACACTGACAAATCTGCATAAATGGTAGTTTCTTTTTTGGGTTCGGTACAATGATTAAAATGTCTTTATTGCAAGAATCTTCTTTATAACAGTCAAAATAAAAGAATCATTTTCTTCAGACCAAACACATCACCTAAGATAGACAAGAAGACATAAAAAAAACAATTACGCTTCTTTGCAACACATCAAGTACCACCAGTTTTTCTTGTAATAGCAATCCCTCTGGGTGTTTGATTGAACGTAATATTAGCATGAAATGAAACAGAAACAGGTAGTCTTGCATTTCGCTGCACTGATTCATGGTTATTATGCGGAAACTAACAGAAGCCTTTCCAGGTAATCACATTGCCTCTGGTTGTTTACTTTAATCTCACATTACCACGAAATTAAACAGAAACATTTTGCATTTTGCAGCACAGACTTAATTTCTCTGGTACAAACAATTCAGTGAAATATTACATGGATGTAGACATAATTATTATTAAGCCATTTCTCAGTTACTTGCATACTTACTGTGCTAACTACAAGTTATTGCATATGTAATATGTCCTTAATATATAACACCATTCCATCTTTTACTGTCATATTACCTCGTTATAATAGGCAATACTACCGAGTTAATTGAGAATCAATAATATTAGTGATCGCTTGGTTGGACTGGCACAGCATAAAGACGTCCAAGAAGTCCTTAAAAATATAACAATTATCAATATATCCAAACATATGCTATTTAAATGTTCAAAATAGCAATGCAGAATGTAAGTATGTGTAATTGCAGTGAGTGTTGCAGGTGTTCGCACCATGCTTCAATCATGTTTTCTTTTCCTGGAAAAAGCTTTGGTGTCCTGTTCAAAAAGCAGCTTTGTTTTAAACACCCCCTCCATCTGATTCATTTATCACGACCCATGTCCTTTCATATTTTCTTGTCAAGCGACAGCTTGTCTTAATTCTGGTTGTTGTAGCTTCTTTGACGATCAGGAGAAATTATTTTGGAGCAGAGGTATAAAAATAATCAGGCAACAATGACCCAAAGACCTGGCATACTAAAGAAGGCACAACCAAAGACATTTCCTGGTGAAAAATAGATGAATCAATAAAGAACACTTTTACATTACTTGTGAATTTAGTGCAATATCCGAAATGATCTTGTAGACTACATGTTGCTTTATGTTCGTGTCTCAGAGGACAGACGAATGTCTCAAGACTACAGCATATAACTCCCGACAGTGATAATGTGGATGGTTTTATGTAGATTTGAATACTCATGAGAAACAGTGACTGAAGTTGATAATCATGAGTATATAAAACATATATTGCTCAAATTAATCTCTAGATCCCAGTCACTAGCTGATCGTAGTATAGCAGAAACATTTCAGGGTTTTTTTTGTAAGATTTATCTCTTTGTTGCTTAACATTATGTGCCCCTTTGAAGGATTATAAAAACCTCTGGATCTAAACATAGTCCTAACTTCTATCAGACCCAACATTAAGTTTCAGAATTTGGCTTTAATCCCTAAAGGCATAACTTAATTTCTTTAAAATATACTGTATACAAAACATAGAGAGGGTCTAGCTTTCACTGAAACTCATCCACTGTCATTGAAGGAGAGCTGATCGTTCTATGAACAAGTCTGTTTGTAGTAAAGAGCCACAAAGGGAAATAGACACATAAGAGCAATACACTGTTTGACAGTTTCAGGCCAGCACACCTCTATCCAAGAATAAATGACTGACAGGTGTGCAGATTCTCTTCAGAGGCCACACAGTCAATAACAAAGCAGCTCATTTATTAAAAAAACAAAAACTTTGACAAACACACACAGTGCTTTACTTCCTAGCACTTACAAAAAGAGACAACATTTTTGGAAGTTATCAAGAAACAAATGAGGAATTATTTAATGAGTAGCTCAAAATTAAATTATATATCAGAGATTTTCCCACAGTACTGCAGCAGGTACTGCAGATGGGGAAGACTTTTACCAAGTAGGATAAAGACAAAATTATGTGCTATAATGATTATCTCATCATGACTTAATTTTTTGCCTGATTAATAATCTATTCCATAACTGTCTATCTTATCTATCTCATGTTGGCAATCCTAAGTATACTCTATTCTGAGATTGCTGTAGTCATGAAACGTAAACACTAATTCACACATCAGCGCCACCGTTTTGCTCCATCGGACGGTGCACGCCCATCCCCACTGGGTCCATCTCTGAAACATCAGCATAGCGTGGCACACCCATGAGCAGCTGTCCACACATGACAGGAAAACGACAAGATCACGCGGGAATATGATGATGATTAGTTGTTTGTTTGGTCCTTGAAAAATATGAAAGCGAGTTGTATTTTGAAATTGACTGGATGCTGTGTGCCTTCACTTGTCTGACATTGACAACACAAAAAGTAGAACTGAAACAACTATTTCTTTCACACTTGTTTTAACCTACCCCTCTAGTTTCAGAATGTGTATTATTTCTAACTTTAGCACTAAATAAATCTTTGTATTTTGTGTATTTTATTTTTACATCATGTTTCGCTCAGTGTGGAAGCTCAGAGTGTTTTCTATAGTGAGAGTAAATCAGTAGACGAGTAGAAATGTTAAAAGTGTTTTTGAGTTAGTTCAGCCATGTTTAGTGTACTGTATGGTTGAAAGATGTATTTATTTTGCCGATTGTGTGTGAACAACAAGTATCGTCTTCAGAAGAGTTTTTAGTTTTAAAGGTAGAGTTTGCTTTTGCAAGACATGCATGATGTTTTGTATTTGAGTACATGTCCTCAGTTTGTGTGTGTGGACTTTTGGCAGGGTCTTAGTTTCAGGAACTGAGCGGATGTAATAGTGAAACACTGTATAAAAAAACAAAATCCTTCACTAACTGTTAAATCTAACCAAGCTTTCATGGCGCAGAAAAGACATGCTACAGTATGTCTGCTCACTCCTGCTTGCTCAGTGAAATGCAGTTGTTCTATCACAGCGTATATTATCAAAGCTGAAAACTGCAGACAAGATTTCAAATCTACTCTGAGCCCCTTGAGCCATAAGCTGTGCTTTGGATGTCTGTTTGCAAAACGTGATCCAGCAACACTTAAGGATTAGCATTATTCTAAGGGAGAAAAGCTTGAAGTTGGCGTAAAGTCTTGTCGAAGAGAAGAGACACTGACAAGGACATGACACACACATCAGAGAGGATTTGATCAAGAAATAAAGGTTCTGCTCCATTCAGAGGTCACTACCTTTCCCTCCTTTGCCCTCTCTCTTTATATCTCTAATCCTCTTTATCATTGTCCCTCTCACCCTATTTTGTTTGTTTTGTGCCCTACAATAGGGAGGATACAAATAAAGAATAGATCCTCCTTTTTTATTGGAAAGACAACAGTGAGAGAATGCCTAGTTAGCCTTATAAGCTAATGCCTGTCACACTGTGTGAATCTCAAAAACAGGTTATGTGCACCTGCTTCAAGACAGAGACCAAAATACGAGGAATCCATAGAGGGGAAAAAATAAAAGGGTTGGTGAAGTAGAACAGGTCAAGGAGAAAGGAAGGAAGAGGGTAGAGATCGGTATGGAGGGAGTGACAGACGTAGGGGCCTATAGCTGCATATGGAGCATGGATGAGGTTAAGAATAAAGCAGAACAGGCACTGTATTTTGAACTGAAGAGTGAAACAGTTTCAATTATTAGCAGCTAACACATCACACCAAGTATGTTCCGAAGTCACTCAGTTTGATTTGAGCTGCACAGCAAGTTAAGTTCTCTTTGATCCTTTGATAAAGCATGCAGTGCAACAATTTAGAGGTGTCACTCAAGTGGAAGGCAGCTGCACTGTGACCTTCTTTGCCACACTTACGTTGTATGTCATGTCATCTATGTTCTTAAAGTCTAGGAGAGGTGGTAAATGAACATGTTCACACGTGTGAGCATCACAGCTCAGCTCCCAGACACACACAATACACATGCACAGCCATATAAAAGCCTTTTTTCCCCACAATCCTTTCAGGAGAGCACGAACAACGTGTCTCAGTGGAACTGGCTAAATTGTCAATTCAATCGATACACCCACATGGCCAGGCACATGCCCTGGACTGCCGAGCATCAAGACCTTACAATAGGGCTCTTTGTGACTAACGCACAAAAATGTGCAGGTTCCCTAATGAGTAAAAATAATAGGGATATTATTGATTTCACATCAGGCTCACAAGGCAGGTGATAGATCCTTATGCGTATAGAGATAATGTCCTACTGTTTATCCATACATGTGGAAGTGGCTCTTGACATCTGACTTCTGCTATTCAAAAATTCTTCTAAATGAGCTCTCTAAGGAAAGACATCTCTTGTGACATACTGTTAAGGAAGGCACCTGGGGTTATACACACAGCAACCACTACTCCACTAAAGTAACACTACTCATAGGCACTGTGTCCAGCAAGCATTTTTTTTTTTTTTTGGGGGGGGGAGCATTTGTGCTCTGAGAAGAAAAGCGCTGCATGTCCTTCCTGTCTCCATGACAATAGTCTATTGACAACAGCCGCTGTATGACTGACGATAATATATATGTCAATATAAAATCCTTCTATTATTGAGATCTACCAAACAAGAATGAGCACTGACTGTCTTTAACCTTGAAACATCAAGCCAAATTTCTCTGCAGAAAAAAATTAACAATTTCTTCAAAGAAAATCCAAGAACTGGATTGAGAGTAGGACTCGCAGAAAGAGGTATAAATCTGTTGACTCCAGTTGTTAATGACAGTGCAATGTGAGTGAAAACATTGCTCTATCCCAACGGAGGCGTGGGCATTCATGTGGACGACCACCCTATTACAGGTGTGAGATGGGGCTAAATGGAGAAAAATGATGTCCAGTCAGGCGGGCAGGACCCTGTCCCCAAGCAGTTGTTCAGTAGTTTGATCTACAGCACAGGTCACCTTGTCCGCCTTCCTACAACACAGCTACAGCATACCCAAACCCAATTCACAAAACATCAGGGGACTGGAAGATGAATCATTGGGTCAATATGACTGGGCAGCCTCCTCTCACCTCTGTGCATCATCCTTAACCTTCAGTTTAGAAAAAAATGTCTAAAACATCCAATGAGGCCACAAAGACATGAATCAAATGCACTGGTCATTGTTCATTCAACCTTCAGTGCTGCTACTGCATTTATCCAAAATCATATGTGCGTGCATAGGCTAAGGCTAATTTAAGGAACTCTCATGTGCTTGTTTGAGAGCCTCCAGAGTTTGAAGCATACAAAAGAAAGGGAGTGGCTTTAAGAAACACTAATGGAAAGAAGCTATGAAACATTAACACCAGAACTTAAGGCCTGAGCTCTCAAAATCGGCCGCATTCAATATTTAACTTTTAAGAAAGTAACTTGATTTGTTAGACAAGGTAACAAGACGGGTGCTAAAACTGTTTTCTGTTTTAAAAACATAATTTAGCGAAACATATATCTATAAAAGCCACTAGGTTGCCATGAAGTGACAAACGCTAGATTTTATATTAAAGAGTAAGCAGTAGCAATCTGTAATATAAGTCGCAGCAGTATATAAGATGCAGTCTGTTTTTAGGTGCCTACCAGAGAGTAAACATTTTTAAACGTCTTCCTGCATGTTAGTTTCTATTGCAGTTTCCTACGAGCTTTAGTATGTTAGTTGAGCTCTCAGCGTATGTCGAAAGTTGTTAAGTACAGGCTCACAGCCCGCAACTCCCTCTGCCCACCTCCACTGGTCCCTTGTTGACCTAAATTGAGGCATCTTTCAATCAAGAGCACTCCATAAGTTTTATTTACCGAACTATATACCACTGTACTGTTTAAATGAATGATCTATGATGGACAATTGATGTTAAAAAGTGGCGTTGCCAGCCTCGTCTGCTTATGTATCCCAGCACAGCTTGCAAGGCACAATAAGTCTGGAAACAATGTTTAATCACATCAGGTCGCATCATGGCAAGCTCTAACATGTAAAAGCAGCTTTGACCTTTAGAGAAGCAAATAGCACCTACTTATAAGGAATCAAACACAAATTTTGCAAAGGCATACAAGGATCACAATTGATTTTAGACATTGATTAAACTATACCAACACATAAATTGGATTAGGTTTTAGAGAAAATTTGAGACATTTTAGTCAGGTTCATCTGTTAATTGTGCATATTCCCAAATATGTAGCTCAGCACTGCCCTGAGATCCTGTTTTAATCCAAGGAAGAATAAGGGAATTGCCCCTGGAGGTATTTTCTGTCTCTGTAGTTTTTTGGCTACTTACAATAGATGTAAAAAGATTAACATTTAGTTCTACAAAGATAGGAAAAAAAGGCTTAGCCAAGGCTGGTGTTGCTTTAAACATGTTCCCACTCTCTACCACACCGTATGACAGCTTATTGATAAAAAAACTATTGTTGAATAGTAATTTGATATTTGGCATAAACCAAAAACCAAATACAAATATCCATACTAAAAAAGTAGTTTTCCTACATCACTTTATTTTAAAACTGGCTGTTTTAATGTGTCCTCTCACTGCACAGGTGTTCATCTCTCACTTATAAATCAGCTCTTTGTTAGAGCTCTGAATAACTTTTAAACAGATGTGTTTAACAATCAAGCTAATTTAAGCTTTAGAGCTTTCTTGCAAATGCCCCATTAATAATCCTATGGTCATATCACAGCTCATGATGAGAGTAGAGGGCAATGATGAGCTTCTCTTTCTTTTACCTCCATCATGGAAGACCAAATCTCAACATTGAGTAGAGGGACTTGACAGGCCTCTAATGAGATGTCAGCAAAATGAAGCAGGCGAAGATGCTAAGCGTACACTTTCTTCAATACACACTATATAAAGCACATTCCTGATAAAGGTTGGTGCTTCATACAGATAACGTCATAATCACCTTTTTAATCATTTTGTCAAGCTGTTCAATGTATTACATGAATTTAGGATTACATGGGGTAAATGTGGGCAATAGGTTAAATATTATATTCTTAAATAGGTTTTATTGTGTGTAAAGCACAGCCAAATAAACTTGTGTTGTGTTCAATCAAAGGCCAATCCCATACGTCTATAGTTTAAGACTGTGTGTCTCTGGAGAGCAATTGTTCAGTGCACATGACCTGTAACCCACAACGTGGTACCTTTCCCAGAGGGCCAACAGGCAATCACACTCAAAAGTGATCCATTATGGCATAACTAATAAACCTCTGTGCTGTGATGAAAAGCCAGCAATGGGAAATGGGCCCCCTAACCTTTCAGCAGCATTAGCAGTGTGAGTGTAAAGAATTCCCAAGTAACATAAGAAACTGTATTCTGAATCTATTGATGTACAGTAAATATTAGTTCCAATGTCACTTACATATCAACTATCAGACTGATGGTGTCAATCAGCATCAATTTGGGTTTTTTTAACAATAAGGAGCCCAGTATTTTTTTTCTTTTTCAACGGATTACTGTGCTGTGGTGAGCACCATTCGCAATTTTATCATGTGTGGGTTACAGTATCAGAGTTTATCGCTAAAAACAGGTGAAATTATTTCATACAAACAAGTCAGGCTTCCTCAATCAGCCTGCATATGTTTTAACTATTGGATAAAGCAGGGGTCCTCAATTGGTGGACTCTGGTCCAGATCCACACACAAACATAATGAAAAACGGACAGAGACAAATATCAATATTCAAATCCCCTATCCAAATGTCCTGTTAGCTGTTGTTTAACGTCACTATGGCAACTCATCGTGGTCGTGAGCGCTTTTTTTTTTTCTTCTGCGAGTGCTTTTTTTTCCTCTGCAGGAAGTCAGTTTTAAGTTGGATATTTGATAGACGTTCATTCTGCTTCGCTCTGGGTAAACCGAACATCGACCCTTCAACATAAAACTGACAACATGTACTTCACAACGACAACACAAGTATTTATTAGCGACAACAATGTAGTCGAATTTGCGAACGGTACCTGTTCTTTAGTAAAGCAAAAATCATGGCGTGCTCCAAACTTGACAAAAAGCGAGAGGTGGAATCTGAAAATTGTGAATTTAACACAGAGTGGACTGACAAATATGCATTTTGCTGCCTGTGAGGAGCACAAAACCGATGTTTAATCTGTAATGAGACAGTGGAATCGTAAAACGTCATTATGAAACGAAGAGCAGAATTATGCACAAAACTTACACCAGTCTCTGACCCTCACACCTTTTGTGCCCACATTTAAAGAACTAGTGGCACAAGAACACATCATGCTTTGTGCATAGTCAAATGTTTCGTGGATTTAATGCCTTTTCTGGTTCAGAGTTCTGATTTTGGAATTACTAGTCACTGTTCCGGACCCTGGACAGATTGGAAATTTGGTGAGTGGACCTTTTGAGTTTCTAATTGAGTACCCCTGGGATAAAGGCTCAGTTTTATGGTCATGCTTTCAGACCATGATCTCCATCTCCTGGAGTCCGGTGGAGTTTTTAAATTAAACATTATTAACAACTGGCAACACTCTATCCCAATTTCAATCGCAGTGTAAACTCTCAGGTCATGCCCGACAAAATGGTCATACACTATGAGCAATATTGTCTTAAGGTCTGGTCATGAGTCGTAAACGACTCAGTCGTACAGTGAGAGCTGGCATGCCTCCCTGACTTTTATAGAATCGGGGAAAATCGGCTGGACAAGCTGATAAAAGAGGCTGGCTCAGTTCTAGGCAGGGGAGAGATGTGTGTGTGCGCATTTGTGTGTGTGCGTGCGTGTGTGTGTGTGTGTGTGTGTGTGTGTGTGTTGGGGGGTGGGGTATTGGACAATGTTAGCCGACCTCTCCAAGACATCATGGCAGGCAGGAAAAGCAGCAGCAGTGGACGGCTCATTTCACTGCGCTGCAGGACTGACTAGTTCCAGAGATTCTTTGTCAACACAGACATCAGGCTTTTTGAAACTAGCCAATGACAGAGGCTTATGACCTGCGCTGTTGGTCACTGCCAGATTTTCTCCCTCGCACTCTCTCTCGCGGGGAATCTGTGCAATAATGAGTGCAAAGATTTTATATATGAATTAATTTTTATCTTCTAACATCAGGCAAATGAAAACCCACATTTGTGTCAAATGTTTAAAATTAAAACAGTATAGTTCAATTAAAAGTGGTGGAAGAGTTACTTTTTTGGGGCTGCATGCAAAGACTATGCCAACACTGAACCACAGTTTCTGAGGTTTCAGGACTGTGTGTCTGACATGGTGGTCTGAAGCACCAGTGCTCTCCCCCTTTCTCCACACCTTGTGCAACTTGGTCAACACTTACAGCTCTTGGAGCCTCTAGAAGTTCTCCAATGTCACAGCTATTGTTGGGTGTGTATCGGAGGGAAACAGTTTTGGGAGGTCATCCATTTTCAGCTCAACAACACCAGCTATAAACAAGAGACGGTGATTGACTTTCTAAGATGTTAGCATGAAATATAATACATGTCAAAAGAAAAATAGAAGGATGCATGGTTTGTCTGACAGGAAAACACTCTTTATAACTACCAGTCCAATGCCTGTATAGGAACTATTATAGTCTATTGCAACCACAGCATCAGTGGCTACAAGCAAAGAACATTAGTGTTCAGTAATCTCTGTCTGCAGCATCCTCCTCCTCCTCTTCTCTTCCTCTGCTCCTTCAATCGATACCAGTCTCCAGAGCACACAGCAGGTTTCAAAAGGCTGCTAGTCCACTGATCCCAATCTCCGGCCTTCAGCAGATAAAGCTGGTACAGGAAAGACAGTACAATAATTGGCTGCAACAAACTCGTCAGCTTTCAATACCTTTTTTCGCCTGGCTCAACTCATGAGGCTAATTAAGATGCTAATAGGGAGAAGAGAAGATCTGAAGAAACCTGCTAAGTCCAGTGAAAATACTCCTAGCAGAAACACTGAACTCACAAGAATGCCACTTAAAATGCCAGTTGACACCATTTGTTTAACAGTATTTTGTTTCTAACAGACAGCCTTCAGCTTTCAATGTGCCACTTTTTTTGAGTATTTTCCCTCTCAAATACCTTGTTCTCTGCACCAGTGTTTTTAGATTGGGAAGGGGTCATTTCTGGAGGTGTTAAAGCTGCAGAAAGTTCTTTATTTTATTTTTCTTAAACATGGGTTCTTAAAAATCGGGACCCAAAAGTAGGTCGCAGAGGCATTTTCGGTGGTTTGTGAATCTCTGGAAAGAAAATACTGTAGTTCTTCAGAGCTCTTCAGAATTTTGAAGAATAATCACCAGGAAATAATCATGAAATAATGTCTTATTCATTTATTTAACCCCATGCCTTACTACATTCACTTGACGGCCCCCGCTTGCTCTCTCTCTTGTTTGCTATACAGTATAACCTCAAGGAGCCAGCCTACAAGACAGGGTGAGAGGTCATTACAGGAATTTATGGGAATTACATTTACATTTTTAATCTAATTAAATGGTTCAATTTGGGGCAGGGAAATCAACACTGTAGCATGAAAACAAATACCACAATACTTTGCTGTATTTATTGAACGTCCATCCCTATTAGATAGTGAAATTACTTTGTTCAGACTGTGCATTTGTGCTACTAGTTTGTTGCTTCTGAAGACCTGTTTTACATGTTTTTGGGTGAATGTATTTAAAATGCACCTACTATACTATTTACAACAACACAAGGTCCAAATCAAGTCATCACAGTAAAGCTCCACTAAGCACAATGATTAAGTTCTCAAGTTTGTTCACCCCTTAACATATGTAGATCATGTAATCCATATTTCAAAAAACAATTTCTTCTTAATGCCACGTGTTATATGAATGAGAGCCGAATTAGCTTTGTAGCTGACACGTGGAGTTGAATCCTTTTTTTGCAACCTTCTTAATGCAACAGTGACGACTTAATGAAGGCTATAGAGAAAGATCATCCATGGAGCCATGAATATCATGCTTGAAAAGGTCAGAAAAGAGGGTGCCATAATGATGAAGGGTCTCGTTCATCAGAGGAGAAAAGTGAACATGCATGTGTGTTGATGAGTGGAGGGATGTATAAAAGGACGTGGGTGGGAGGTGTGGATGTGGAACGTATATCGTAGACTAAATGAGAAGCTTCAGGCAGCCAGACTCTAATTTTCCAGTCTCCTCCCCTTGCAAGTCTTATACTGTGATCAACATCGGCATACATATCCGTTCTGCCCCTTTTTATCTCTAAGAGTATCTCTGCTGATGAAAGACATGCATGAAATACAGAGCAGGTAATGCAAAAGAGCAATTAAAAGAATCTTTTGAATAGGTGGGCATTCGCATGGGTGTGGGGTCTTTCAACAGTATGGCTTTGAAGTGCCGGTCTGAATGTGTTGAAGGATTTAGACATAAATTTGTATTTGTGACAGGTTTCAAATTAAAGCACATCCCCTCATCCTTGCAAGCGAGGGTCAAAAGTCAAGCAGAAGTCTGGGGTTCAGGGTCTCTGGAGATAATCATATTTACCCATTACCAATCTCCAATCCCCTTGTTTGCTCTTGACTGACCACAAAGTATAGACAGCAGTCGCATGCAGCTGGAGAAAGTGCCAGCTTTATCCATTATAAAACACAAGCAAGTTGAGGAGCAATCCAACCCTGGGTCGATAGTACATACATCAGACAAATAAACTCTGACAGACCTTGCTACTACTTCATAAAACATAACATAAAAAACCCATACATTAAGCTATTTTGTATTATTTTCTGAAATTCTAACCAGATGGAAAATACAGTATATCAGGTGCAAATGTATTCAAAGTCATTTAATCTAGTTCAGTTTATAATATAACCTGCCCTGTTGCATTTTATGAAAAAAAAACATAAATGCGAAGAAGCTTAGTCTTTAAATAAGCAGTTAGGTCAGCCACTGGGCATCATTAATCCAAGTGTGTCCGTCTGTTGCCAGATATGCTTTCTCTTTTTTTCCAGATTAAATCAGAGAACCGTTTAGTGCTTGTTATCCTTAATTTCCCCCCACACTGCTACTACTTTCTTCCATAGGCAAAATCCACAAAGGCTGACAAAGACCAAAGCCAAACATGGCAAGGCAAAACTCGGCAGCGATATTGACATGAGACAGTTTCATCAGGATCCAAGTAGGTTGTTTGTTCTACTTCAAATATTGTGTACATAAATAGACTTGTTTCTCTTTGTTTTCTGATAGGCGGTTTAATGATTTCAGATCAAAATCAAAATGAACAGAAGGATAGCTGTTCTCTATGTACATATTTTGTAAATTCCCACCCTGATGTATTAAACTGAGAACAGAGTTTTGAGGTCAACAAAGCTCATCATAATCACATCCATTATGTCACTGAAGTCCATACACTGTTAATTAACTGTGCTCATCAGAAAAGAAGAAGTTTAGAGATAACATGCACAATCCTAGGCTGTTTGATTTTCGTTGAAGTCTCTCTTCTCTGTTCCAAATCTCTCCCGAACTGTGTAACCCCTGAGAAGGTTACCATCTGAATACTAATGTATTCATTTTCCCAGTCTGAACACAGTGAATAGCCATAATCCCAAGGACATCCTCCGTGAACCATAATCACCCTTACATCTCTTATCTGCCCTAGCCTAGAGAACATGATTAAAAAGTGGCCTGGACATACTGCCCATGCACATGGAATATGACTGGTCCCCACTGACACATGTCATTCAAGAAGAGAAGTGCAGATGTGCAGGGACTCATCCCCCACTAACCAATTATGATGACTTTAAACCACATACCATATGCTGAACATCATAGGGGTCTCAGCAGAAAAAATCAAGGTCTCATTGAGGTTCAGATGTATGTTGAGGAGGAATGTGAGAATTTTGAGGACAACAAGTGAAACTGAAATCTCCCCATAAAAGAGAAGTTCATTATACAAACGAAAGTAATAGAAGAAAATAAGTACAGAAGGAGACTGGAAGGACCTGGCTAGCTCTAAATTTCATGTTGAAGAACCGGAGAGGGAATCAGAAGTGGTCTGGCAATTCTTGGCAAGGCACAATATTGAACAGAAAGCTTGGTATCTGCCTGCAGCGCTATAAAATACACATTTGGATATGATTCAATCCAGAATATTGATGTTTGATAAAATTCATATTCACAAATCAAAGTGAAGTACAAGGCTGTCAGCACAACTGGCTGGCATACCTGGCCGGTAGAACAAATCGTGATGAAAGCTTGTTATAGCTATAGGTTATAGGTTCTCCCTAATTTGGTGTTTCGGTGATTGTGTGGAAAGCCTACAATCTCACAACCGTCTAAACTCTTATTTCACAGAGTTAAATAATATCCACAATAATGTGTCAGATCTTCCTCATATTTATTTTACTGGTCATTAACACCTTTGACCTGAGTCAGGCCCTTTGACGGCAACGTACACACACACACACACACACACACACACACACACACACACACACAGGTGAAGTAGTAAAGACAACGTGACAGCAGTGACACGTCTTATCATAAACTTGTTGCTTGTTGTGATGTTATTTGCATGTCATCAACCACTTTTTAGCAATTTATCAGAGTTATTTTTAGTTTGCATGACCAGTCCAGATTTCTGATGAAACAGAAGCTCACCGTTTTGGGTTGCCTGTGACTCACTTCACTATGTATGCTGCACAAAAAGCCCTTAAAAGTAAATAGTCAGCAGAACTTTGGCTCTGACAACGATCCTCAATGATCCGTATATGTAGCCAAAGCATTAAAAAGCTAATGGCGATGATAGCACCAATAAACCTAATTTAAATCCGCCTCGTGAAAATGAACGCTACCTCAAGCATCATGTCGGGACATATGACAGCAGCAGCGTCCTGTATGTCTGCATTTCCCATTGCAGCCAAAACGCAGACTAAATGCACATTTGACAGTTCTGAGATCACCAATGAGGATATCACACAGACTTTTATTGTAAATAAGTTGTGGAAAACCACAAAACTGAGCATTTCTGTTTGCATCAAACAGGAAAGTGATTGGTTAACAGACGCCATCCTGTGATGTGTCTGATGTGTCACATGCACACATCGCAGTTGCGGTGTCAAATGATACATCGTTCCCCCTATCTTTCTTGAGGCTAATGACATTTTAAAATTTAAAGTAGAAAGATCTGCTCCCTTTCTTCAGCTCACCACATTAATACACCAAAGAACTCATTTGAATATGTTACTCTTTCAAGGGCTGAAAAAAAAGAAAAAAAGAATCCAGAACATCTTATAGTAGTTGTAAATTGTTTTTGGGAACATCATGTCAGTGTGTATCTTTCTTTCTTACAATTATCTGACTTACCTAACAATCTTTCATCTCACAAAATGACAAGCCCGAGCTGCTCTGTGTTCTTTCCTGCAAATATCAACTTGAAAAATAATCAGCATTTAATGGCTCATCGCTACAATGACAAAAAATGGTAGGCAGGGACCGGCTGCTATGGCAACAAGGATCATTCATTCAGGATAACGCTGGATAAAAGTTATGGAGAGTTCTTGGCTGGGAAATCAACCGTTCCCATAGAACTTTAGATGAAAAAGTGGTTCAAATGGAGCAACGACAGACACTGAGACATAGAGTGAGAGAAAATTAATGTGCTATGTTATGCCACTGTATTGATTACAAAAACACAAATCTTAGGCAGTTAAAACAATCTGTGAAAAAAAACAGGTTAAACATGGATGATCACTGGGTAAAAAAAATGACCAAGAGCTGTCAAATCCACAAGCATATCCTTTAATACTGTACAACTCAAATGTGTTATTGGCTCGCAGTGGTGAAAATCTAACTTCCGTGTAGCATAGTAATGAGTCAGTGCAAGGCTACAGCAAAGAGACCATTTATCTATGTCAACATAGCAAAGGCAAATTATACATCTCTCCCTTCCATTTGCTTTAGCCTGATGCATACTGGCCGGTTCCGAGCCTATTATCTTGGCTGTCTTTAAATTATACCGCTGAGCTGAAGAACTATTAATCTGCATGCATGAATGAATGCCAAATGACTGACACAAGGAACCAGGTGTGTTTCACCTTTAAAAGGAAACCATCAATATGTCCCTCCATTTGTAGACGGCATAAACCACAAAGTGGCGCATGAGTACAAGATTCAGAAAGAGAGCATTTTGACAACTTATTGACCTAAAGTGTATCCAATTTTCACTGACTCAGTGAGGTTATACAACGATATAGAAAACAACATCAACAAGAATATTGCTCTGTAAACACGTGTAAACACGTGTAGAAAAGTAACAAAGCAGGTCTAATTATCCAGAGCAAATAAACCCCAAAATATCTTTATTAATATGTATTTTCTGTAGCTCCAGATCTGTACTCTATATTCTGCAACATTCAGGGAGTTCTATGGAGAAATAGTGACAAATTTAGCCAGGCTGCTAAGAGTTTGCAGTTTGGACAACATACAAAATGAACACTTAATTCATCTGCATTAGGCACTCGAGTTCACAAAACTCATGAGGTAAATTATTTTGTACACATGATTAAATGTGTTAATACATCGAGGGCTTACATCCTAGTTCAAATCCTAGCTCTTTGAAAATGTCCTTCTTTTAGATCATAATGGTAAACTACGGCTTTGCTGCTAGTGTAGTACAGAACATGCTTGCCTATGTCCATCCAGTTTTGTCTTTTCTCTCGAGGTAGGTCAAAATACCTGCAGGTGCTTTATCTACGGCAGTGTGCCTTCCACATATTCTCAGTGTCGTTCATCATTGTCTAGACAGTCGACAAGTGTTGCAGTGGATATGGATCATCTTAGACAGTCAGATGAACCTGTCCCAAAAGGCAACACTCTGCACAAATACACAGGCATCATGTAACAAATAAATGACTGGAGATAAGCTCCAAAGTGATCGCACAAATACTCTGTAACTCCCAATGTCTGCAACCCCTATATCCCCTCAACTTTGGGGAGTTGAGCTCCAGCATGCAATCCATCAACTCATTAAGACCTCAATGAGACCATGTATCTTTTTTTCACAATTTCTTGTCAGCGCATGGCAAATGACCGTTGCAGGCATAAGTTTAAAGAACGAACATCTCCCTGCACTTGCTGTTCTGGCCCAAAATTAATGCTCTGCTCAAAGGCGGATCGGCGCATTCGCACTGTGAAATGTATGTGTGCACTCCCACTGTGCATCTCTTTCGCTCCCCAGGTCGGGAAGAATACGATACGTTAGAATTGTATGAAATTAATGTTTCCTTTATGTTCTGTGGTCATGGTGGGACAGCCAAAGTTAGCAGTAAACTTCACTTTTTCTTTAAATTGATTCTTTTATGAGTTTGATTAAAAACCTCAGGCTAAAGAGTTTTAAAACCAGCTGTTTGAATCTTTCAAGAATGTGAAAACTGAATGCAGAGATTACAATGTATATTATTTAAAACATTTATTTTACTTCATGTATATAAAGACTCTTTCCACATTAAAATAATGGCATAAAATTAAGGAGGTTAATGCAGGTCATAAAGGGTTCATCGGTGGATCTATGTCAGCCATCACTTTAAGAATGCACCCTAAACACTGAGTCCTGAAGACTGTTCAGATATTTGTAGTACGAGTGGAAACCAGGAATGTGGAGAGGCATACTTGAGTTCCATTATTTTTCTGTTTTTATTATGCAACATTGTTAGTGTAAAAAAATGACTCCAACAGCAATAGCAAGGATGAAAACAGGAAGTGTACTTAACAGAGAGAGAAGCCATATCCTCAGTGGCTCAGTTAAGTTTCCATCAAGAGTGTTACCATGCAGCTGTGGCAGCTGGCTAAATGAAGTGGGACAGATGCGCAACACATCAGCACTATTCCTTTCTACCCACAAGGGTAGAAGGGATTGTCACATAAGTCCTGAGAACTGGACCATGTACCCATTCAAGAAACACACCTTTCATTCAAGGAAATGTAATACCAACAATCTCTGGTATTTATGTCAAAGAACAAATGCTTCTGAAGACAAGAAAAATATCTGAACAAGAGAAGGAAAACATTTACTCTGACTTAAATTAAACGCATAATGTCTGAAGTTTCTAAACCTTGACTAAAGCTTTTCATGATGGATTAGACATGCCTGACCTTTCACTAACAAAAACAGTCATTCTCATGTTTGTGGTGTAGATGTGTGGACAGATTTTAAGATAAGAATTGAAAAAAATGTAACACTTTTTTTTCTTGAAAAAATGACAAGCCTCCCATACTGTAAATGAGATGTTTACCCCCATGTTAAGTGTAACTGCTATAGCTACCATTTTCTTATGCTTTTAAGCTTATCTTTACATTTCAAACTAATATACACAAAAGACACAAAAAACAAAAGATAGTATTATTACATTAGTTCAACTTAGACCAGATCCCTTGTATCCTTGGCCTAAACAAGATTTTTGTTAATCAAAGGCATTCACATTAAGTGTGACATAACATAATGTATAGAGTTGTAAAGCTAAATCTCTGCCTTGTCATTCATTGATTGTATTTCAGAGAGCTGTATTCAGCATGTGTGCCAAATCTGGCTCTCATGGCAAAACATCGTTTTAGTACAAGGGATATGTAAGCTTGGCAATATCTGAGCCACTTCCATATAAATATTAAAAAGAAAATATTCAAACCAAATCAATTATTTAGATCTTAAAAGTGCTTGTCTCTGTGTATCTGTGAAACAATAAACAAGCCACGGCTCCAAATGCTGAATTACTGGCCTTCTGTTGAACCAAACTGCCAACTCCTGCTCTAGGTACACACACTGTCAACAATACCCCTTTGTGCTTTGTTAAAACAGTGCAGAACACTGACAGACTCAATTATTTCGTTTTTCAGAGAACACAAGATCTTAATTACAGTCAGGGCATGAAGACAATTTCCACCAAAAACTTAAAAAGTGTATCTAGGAAATTACCTACCCTGCCTTTAATCATTTGTATTTACGTCACCAATTAATTGTATTTTCTTTTAAGATTTAATTACTAAGTGTGGCTCTTTTTTTATCATTAGCTAATAAAAATATTGACCAAACATTGTGACAAAGTTATAGGGTACTTTTAACTGAAGGTGAGGTAAGTTATCTTGCATACTAGATGAATACAAAATAAAACACAATGGAAATGAAACAGTAAGCTATGTATGACTGCAGCTATAGATAATGTTGGTGTGTAAACTTTCAACGCAAGCAGGAAAATGTATTAAAGGCTAATATACCTGAAGTCACCTTGACCACCTGTAAGTTGGGTCTATGTTCATCGAGCATAAGCGAGGACCTACGGTTAGAGTATGTTAATGTCGCCTTCACTGAACCTGAGAAAAACGGACGTGGGCTTATCATTTAATGGAAACCCGTTATTACAGGTTTATGTAGGTACCTCAGCTTTACCTAATTCCTTAAATATCAAGCAGTGGGAATTCCCTAAAAGAGTTGTGTATTGATTTATAGCCAAAACGAGCACTGTCATCTTCGACGAGCCAAGTAGGCCTGTTCATTGGCAATAGTAGTATTATAGAAACATCCCCTTCAGGTCAGTTATAGGCTAGAGTTTGCTGGAATTTTTAGCTGTATCTCAGAGTCCTTATCAGTGTATGGAATATAATCAGTTTTCATGGAGTTGTAATCAGAGTTGTTTAAACTATCTGGTATCACAAGAACCTTGTTTACCATCATAAAGTATCAAACATCCCTGTGTTTTAAAACAACATCTTAAATCACTGTATTTACATAAAATATCCAGCTATATTATAATCACCATTCTAAGCATAAAAAAACAACAACAAATAAACAAACTGAGGGTTTCTTTGGTGCGTCAGCTGCATCATTTGGCATTAATAAGCTCACTGTGTGAACTTGGATTGCCAGCTTGCCGACACAATTATGTACATCAAATCAGTTCTGGGAAGCAGATATGTGACTTTTAATAGCAAAGCAGTTTATACAGCATTTCTTAATTTTGGGATCAAGAAATGCTCACATTAGCTGACCAATATTTAAGGTCACTCGGTTCCCATAAAGTGTCCAATAAAGTTTTGCAGACAAATGATGAAAAACCAAATAACTTTATCACAAAATAATTTGAATCATCAACTATGTCTATAAAAATAGCCAAGAGGAAGCAAAACCCTTTTATAATGGTAGCATACATTAATCTATGGCAGCCAAGTTTTTAGTAGATCAATGGACATTCAATGAAAATAATCGTTCATTTTGGAAAGGTCTTGCGGGGACTTACAATGGAGTCCAAAGCTACCAACGTGAGTCTATACCACTGCATCACACGAGTGAACATCCTGACTACAAAAAAGAACAAAAAAAAACTGATTTTGAATGTTATGCAGAACCTGCAGGTGCCACAAGTGGAGCTAAAAAGGCACTAAAGTGAACCACCGGGTGGTGCCAAAAATAAGCTCATTGTCACCAACGAGAATCACTAAATGTATTTACAAACTCATGTCCAATAATGTTTATGTCTTCTCTTTTATTTAAAAAACCCCCCAAAAACATCATATTGTAAAATCCCAAAGCCCGTCTCTGTTAGGAGTGTTGTATGGACACTTAGTCAACAATCGATCACCCCCTTAATGAATTTACTCTCGATCTATATCAGTACACTTAAAATGGGTCTACTTTATCTCTGTAAGCCGTCACGAACCGTCCTCGGCCTTTGCCTCCTGCAAATTAAGAATGTGTGAGCCCTCACTGATGGTCTGAGCTGTTGTTTCCCATTACTGCTGGGACATTACTAGGGACACGCTTTCCTTTCAGCCCAGCATGCAACAATTAGTCTACACAGCAGGACTTTTCATACGACACACTGGCACATAGAGCCAGGAAAAATATGGAACCAGGCTGGTGGAGTGATCGGAGTCAGTATTAAAACAGGTTAAAAGATCCTTTTATTAGTTACCGTAAATGTATAACATCTCAACTTCTGATGCACAAAAAAGATAGCATAGAGATGATATCCCAGCTTGAATCTGTAATAAAGTGATGTCGAACCCTTTTACGCATTTACACTCTTTTGTAGACGATTCATAGCGTAATTTTACTTTAAAAACTTAATTTCCTTACCGTGGGATTTGAGCTCCCTCTTGTCCGCAGGTTTAAAATATAAACACAATAACTTTGCCTCAGGTTGTGCGCGTGTATGTCCGCTGCCCGCAGAAAAACGTCATTTTGCCAGAAAAGCGCAATTGCAGTGCAACTCAATCCCTCTCTGTATAGTTCGCTGATTCTTGTTCCGCGCCTCCCTCTACCGCTGAGCCTCAATGAGCAGATGGAGGGGCAGATAGGCGATCAGATCAACTGCAGTCTGGTTAAATGTGATCTTTAGATAGCCATGCAAGTCCCAGTTTATGGGCTTGTAGTGCGCCAGCTGAATAAAAAAAGATCCACATCTTAAACAGTTGGAAAATTATTCCTCCTTACTTTACCCTCGAATAAAAGCAGCCCTTTTCACAGCGGTGGGTGAGAGTTTTGTATTCCCTGCTTAGTGGTTACCTCCTGCATTAAAATAAGATAGGCCTTCTTAGCTGGAATGTCTGATTTTTAAAGCTTTTTCTAACGATACCGGTGATGCTGCATATCCTGCATCCCACCTCACAAGCGAGGGAAGAGCGCAAAGAAAAAGCCAGGCAGTGATTTCTGCTTGAAACAAATGGACCTGTGTAACCCGCTCTGTACAAAAAAAATAAAAATAAAAAAATAGACCGCTCGGTCACATCTTGTGTTTGTACGTAGGTTATAGTCCTGAACAGTCGACTGTATCCACTGCGGTCCGATAGAAAGATGCAGAGCAGATCGAGGTGCAGACGAAGCCCTGTCCGTTCCTCCTGTGCGCAACACTCTCAGTCAGAAGAGATGGAGAGGATTTTTAGTGCCTTCCTCACACTGAGGCTGACTCGACCTGCAAAGGAAGACGCTCCGAACTCCTGATGCATTCGTGAAAAAACTCCGGAGCTGGGTTTCAACATGTGAAAGCAGCCAGTGACGATAAAGATCATCTAACAGAATAGGTCCATCTTTTTAAACGGACTGTAAAACAAACGATTTCGGTAGTAGATTGAGACATGGGATTGTCAGCGTTTTATGAGGCATAGCCTATAATGAAAGGCAATAGTCTAAGCCGCATCGCTAAACATTGTCTATATAGAATATTTATGATTATATGCATCTATGCTTTCACAAACAGCACATGGTGGGATTCGTATCGTTGCTGACTGGGTTGTGCCAAGGAGGATTCGAACCCTTGAACTTTATGTCCCCAGGTTATTTTCTGACCGTGCAACAGGGGAGACAATATCAATGGCACGCCTTGTTTTTTGCCTGTATTTCTACTTACTCTATGAAATGTGTCGTCAGCCTTTTGAGGGGGTTAGAAAGTGCCATGATCAGCCCAGACTGAAACTAAACTTTCCTTTCCCACGGATTTTACAGTTGCTACCTGTTTTTGTAGGTGCTGAAAACAAAATAAGTGTCCTGATCACCACAGATTTATAATGGTCTTTGACTGTGTGGCTAGTTGCACTGAATATAAACGCTCCATGGGTATTAAAGTGACTACTGGAGTAATTATTTTTTTAAGAGGGAGTATGAAACATTCAAAAATAATCAAGCTAGGCTTTAAAGAGCTAAAGAGCACTACACCATCTTGAAAGTGCAAATAAAAAAATCACGAATGAAACAACTGAACAACCACTTGAGTTTCTCTCCATTGGTCCCTTTAATTCTGCAAAGCAATTCTGCAGCATAATCCTCATGAGTCCTCCCTGAGTGGCTGTTGTTGCTGTTCCCATCCGAAATTTGTTTTTATTTGATGTCTTTCTTGAAACTGATGATGCAAACACCTAAAGTTTAAAGAACAAAGCCAGTCATCAATTTTGTAAATGAATAGAGCCTTTTTATTTCAGATAAAATTATACAAAAACATGTAACACAACAATTCAAATGAAACGATAAAACAGGGTGTAATGGTTATATATTCCCTTTTAAAGTTTAAGCACACAATTTCAAAATCTTTCATCATCATCTTACTACTGAGGACCCTCCTGGTGCATGATTCTCTTTATCTATACCTGAAATCATGCACCTATATGGATAATAAATCAATTAAATTCTGACTAATTGACCTTCCATACATGTTTAAATATATTTGACATCAAACAAACATTGACTGAATATGCTGTTATAACTTAAGCTCAGCAAAGTCCGTTGTTGATCTTACAGAAGAAGAATAAGTAGAAGGATGAAAAGAAGAACAACAACAAGAAGGAGGAGGAGAACAAAAGTAATAGGGGGCTCCTATAACTATCAGCCTGGACCCTGTCACAAACTTGTGGAGAAAACAGCACTTTTGCATAATAAAGAGAACAAGATTTCATGCAACTTGCTATCAATGGTATTCTTACTTGTTTTGTGCACCCCAGGGCATATAAAAGGTAAACCTGTTTCTTTATAAATGTAACCCAATCAAATACATGCAATGCAGCAGCAACATTTAGAGGTCATAGTCAGAGCAGCAACAAGGTGTTCTCCCTCTTGAACATGTGAAAAGTACAATATAACCCTGTAGATCCTGCTGACCTTATCGCAGATCGACAGCCTCGAGCCTCTGCGAGAACTTTTACATCTGTCAACATCTGTGAGGATTTAATGACTGAACAATAAGGTCATACTGCTGCCCAGCTCTGCCCTTTGACTGGTTGTTGTATAAGCATTTCTTTCAAATGTTGCCTCATCAAGAATCCAGAGGAGAGGCCACCAGTTCATATGTAGCGCAATGAATAAATAGTTTGCTGCAGTGAAAGAGGGATGTCCATTACGTCCTCGGTCAGTCACATCAGTGGAATGAAATGTCTGTTTAACCACCCAACACGGTTGCTATTAAAGGTAAAGGTAACTCCTCTTAAGAGATGTGACGTGACATCTGAGATATGCTGACATTTTTCATGGAGTTCCCCACCACCCATCCTCCATGCACCAACCAACACATAATTCAAAGTATCAGAAAGAAGAGGCTGTACGGGTGCACTGAAGGGAAGCCCATACACAATCGACCATATCAAAGAGTATAGCTCAGAGAATTGTAGAATTGAGTCTCAAACTAATGGAAGGAAATAGATTCTGAGGAATTATTTTTCCCACAATAGTAAATTGGGTATGTCTTCTTGTTGTATTTCTCTTGACCACAGCTACACAAGGGCTTTATCTTTTGGAAATCACCTGCATTATGAGGTTTGTGCAGATTTGGCCTCAGGTACAAGGAACACATGATTTAATATGCACAAAAACATTATTCCCTATGTCTGAAGTGGGTTTTCAATAACTCCTCTTACATACAGTCTCTGTTTTTTTTGTTAGGATCCCCATAAGTTGTACCCAAGAGCTCACCTATTCTTTCTGCGATCCACTATGAGCATACAGTCAATTCATGATCTGTTGATAAAAAATATGAAAGCAGCATGCTTCAAGTTGGATGGACTGAAGTGGTACCAATTGTCAATATCTCAATAGATGTGGCCAATGTGGAGGTTCATTTGAATGGGTCTAATTTAAGCCAAAAATGGGTTAAGTGTCATAGGCCCTTCTTTAATGTGAATATGGCTTTGTTTTGCTATTCTCTAAACAGATTGGGTGAATCACTCATTATTTTGTAAATCATGAGTTTGGACCTGCTCACACAAAATGAAATAGTGAAAGGTTGATTTGCAAAACACTCCCTGTCGCCAAGTACTTCCATAATATCTCCCACAAAAACAAACCAAAACAAATACCGATATATTTTGTTGCATACAGTTTTCTTACTTGCTAAAATATCAACGTCATCATAACAATATGACAGATAACATAGAGGTGGAGCCTAATGAAGATGTTTGGATGTCAATCATAGGGTGCTTATGTAAAAAAAAACCTCCAAAACAAGTCTGTGTGTGCACAACGATGAAAAGCTTCTGACCTGCATGAGTTCAATCATTCTTCAGGAAATATTACAAGTCACAAGTAAAAAAAAAAAAAAAAAAAAAAAATCCCATATAAAGTACCAATTAACTATCTACATGAAAAGTGGTAAGTTTACAAATGATAAGCTGATAAGCTTCATGAGGGAGGATTGAAGAATAACGGCTCCTCCATAAAAAAAAAAAAAAAAAAATTCTCACTTTCATTGACTTGTCAACTCTTGTCCAGGATCAGCACGAACCAAGTATCAAACTGTTAATGTTTAAAATGAAAAAAACACTGATTCAGAGCAAGGCTTTTGTCTGAACAGAGACAGCATTAGATAGAGTTGATCATTTCTGTGAAAACTGTTTTGTGTTTGTATGCTCACAGACCGCTGAGTCCAGTCTGTGCTGCTTTGATGTGTGCTCTGTTGACTTAACCTATGCACTTAAAATTAATAAAATGGGTCAGGTTTCTTTAAAAATAAACATCTGCATATAATAGAATGATTTCTGTGGACAGAAATCATTCTAATGTGGACACACTCAGAAAGCTAAGACATAAGTTCACTGTCAGGGTTTTCAGAGCTCAATGCAGTGCTGAGTTGCAGTGGTAGATGGCTGTCTAAATAACCACTGAACTGGACTGATTTGCTGTGCTGTGTCACAGCTTAGGAGTGCTGAGAATATGAACTGGCATATCTGATGTTCTACTCCTGGCACAGTCGTAGAATTGTGCACCTTTTTGATGTGAAATGGGTTGTTAATGGGGCATGTAGAAAAATCTGACTTGTGGAACTGGAACATTGACAGCTCCCTAGAATTTTCCAAGCACAGAACTGCACTGTGTACAGTAATTTACTGAGTGCAATGGAAGCGACCTACACGTAAGTGTTGAAAGCCAAGGAAGCAAAAATACAGCCAGATGAAAAAAGGTTCATTCACGCCATGCCATACAAGAGTATGTCACTGTATCATAACCAAGTACTATTGGCCTCCTCACAGACACTCGCTCAATACAAGAATACCTCGACACAGTCTCACACTTCACCCAGTATTGTGGAAAAAACTTCTTCAAACTCAATGTCAGCAAAACAAAAAAAATGGTCTTTGGCTACCCACCATCCCATCATCACTAACAACAAAACAATAGAGACAGTAGACCATTTCAAATACCTTGACAATTGACAACAACCTCACCTTCAAACACCACACAACAAACATCCACAAAAAAGACTGTCAGCAGTGTGCAAACTCAAAAGACTTCATGCTGCACCCCATCTAATACTGTACACCAGCATTGTTCAACCCATTTTACTTAACTGTTCTGCATGCTTTTTCAATATGCACACTGTAAAAAAACACAACAGACATACCCAAAAGTAGTCTGCACACACCAAATTTAAAGGAATTTAACATCAAGACCATTGCACGTATCGCACATGCAATATCCCTGGACGCTACCCACCCACTCAATCACTACTTCTTACTCCTACCCTCTGGTAGGAGGTACCATGGTTTAGGATGCAAGAAAGCCCACTTCAGCAGAAGCCTAATACCCTCAGCCATCCAAATAATTAACAAAGCAAAACCTCACAGATGAATGTATGCAACTATATGTCTCCCATGTATCCCCAAATTCATGTATAACTGTAAACTGTATATACTCTATGTACCCCAACCGTAATGTATGACGTGTATGTTTCTGTCTAACCAGCCTCTCTCAAATGTGTACCATGAAAATCTATGGAACTGTGAAAAAGAATAACTAACTAACTAACATTGGGAGAAGCAATTACAGTATGTACGTCTTCATTTATGTTTGGATAACCACATCTGCCTTGAAACAAAAAATATTTGAGCATGGGCCAAACTGCAATTAGGCAGCACACTGACACTGCAATAGGCATTATTGACGACGTCTAAGCAGTGTGGTGTGTGGGTGGGGTGGATGTGAATAAGGCTGCTGATGCTGAAATGCTATGACAAGGGTACAGTCACCGCACTATGATGAGAATAAGGACGAGAGGAACAGCTCACAATGGATGACACATTTGTGCTGAAGTCAGAGGGTGGGTACATCCTTACTGGCTTATTGATTGAAGGAAGCTGGCAAGGTGAACTAATAGGGAATAAAATCCACTGTCCAATCAGAACATGGATTGTCAGCAAATTGCCTCATTAGCATTCACAGCATTATTCGATGACAGCTGTTTGGGCACTGCCTCCTTTATTCACTCATAAACCTGAGAGGTTTTCTTTCTCTGAGGACTGGTCTGAACTCTGCACTGAACTAGAACCAAAGATTAGTCATCACAGTAAATCTGGACTCCGATTATTCCATTGATCTGTTGTGAAAGTTAAAGGATGATGAATGCTTGAATAAATGTATGTATTTGAAATGTTAAAAGAAAACATTTACCCTAAAACAAAACAAGGTAACAAGAAAGGTCTGTCTTTCTCTGCAGAGCATAGATTAGTGGACCATTCTCAGAATGGACTGGTAGAAGGAGTAAGGGTACAGCAAAGGGAGATCAATCAATTGTGGTTTCAACTATTCTCTCGAAGGGATAATATAATACGTTTTTTACTAAATAGAACAAATTTCCTTCTCGGCTCACAACGATGGGACAGACTTGAGGTCGCATTGACTTGACCTTTCACATCTGACCTAAAAAATCAATCAACAAAAAAAATCTGGATGTGATTGTCATGTCATGCTTTCTCTATGGACAACCCGAACTGGTAATGATTCCAATCCAAGCTGCTCCTGTTGACTTTTTTTCCCCCCTTTCTGGTAACAGATATGCCAAAGTAATCTGGTGGCCCATGGATTTTTGAAAACCGGTCTGCAGCATGTTCAGATGCACATTGAGCCTCTTAGAAGTAATAGGAGTCCAACTAAAGAAGAGTCAAGGGGGTCATTATGTGAAAGAGCACATATAACTAAAGCTTGTGTTATTGTTTTTACAACATGATCATGCTTTGAAATCAAAATTCAGTTTAAGCTAAACAGAAGTGTAAACGACAAATAGCCACTGCTGATAATATATTTAATAATCCCTCGGGAAGAGGACTAATAATGTACTTTATTTGATTCCACATACATATGAACATATTCATATACAGTATGTACCTCAGTGCACACTGGTGCATATACATATGGAGAGTAAGGCCTTCACTGCTTGTGTTGGAGATTGATTTACAACTTTCATCCTCTAGTGGTTTGACACTGTGGTTTCCCCTGTGAGTCTCTGCAATTTTTAACATGGCATAACTGGATAGTAAATATTTATTAGCCATGAATCAGACCACTGCTGCACTGGTGCAGGACAGCTGTATCAAAATGACATGTTCATTGCACATGTAAGTGCAGAAAATACACTCTCTTTATGTGTTTCTACCATCTTGCTCTACATCCCTAAAAGGTCCTCCAAACATTGTGTATTATATGACCAAGTGATGCTGTTCATTCAGCTAACGTTAACAGGATGATACTGTTGTCCATCATATAGACAGACAGCAGGCTAAAGGCTTTGGCTTTTGTCCAATGGCCACAGAGACATAGAGATGCAAAATAAGAAAAGGATGAGAGAGAAAAGGACAAACAGTAGGTGATAAGGAATAAAGCACTGCGGTAGAGTAGAATGACGTGAATTTGAAGCAGCAAATGAAGAATGGTGTCACAGTGAGGTCGAAGCAAACACTAACTACATGTGACAGTCCTGAAAGCAATCATACAATTAGATACTGCCTGGATCTGAGCTGCTGTAGTGGATCTGAAGACACAGTAGAAAAGCTGCTGTTGAGCATGATGGGTGCCTGATGGGGAAATCAAAGGTTATGTGTTTTGTGAGGACAATTTCGTCACTCCTGCAAACCATTATCCAGGCACAAAGGAGAGCATTATTACTCTTTACTAGAGAATGGGCAGTAAAAAAAAAAATTCTTTGTAAATCCAAGGCAGGAGAATTGAGCAATGAGGACAGGTAGGAGCATTTAGGATGTTGTAATAGTTTTAGGAAGCACAAACTGCTTGAGGGACATCTGGCTTGTGGTTAGGATGCTGTACTTGAGTTAATGCACAAAAACTCAAATGTTTGTCTGAATTAGATCATTCTGATCCATGATAAAATGTCCATATAAAAGGATCATTCTTCCTTCCTGTTCCCCGTCCCATCACTATGACATGACATGCTTTGCCTTAGCTGCCCTCTTAGGGACAAAACATCCGTCAAGGTATGACTCAAGCTCATGCAGCTTTGCATCGCTGTCAGTTTGAATTTGTGAAGATTCACCTGCACACGAACACACTTAACATTCTCTCTTATCTTAATTTCCTTCAGCTCAGGAGTCATCTGATCTAAGTGTCAATCCCCATTCCTGACTTTATAAGAGGTTAAATAGCTCAGAACACAAACTGTCCTCCTTTTAGAATTGACTTGAGTGTCATTTATACTTCAGACAACTATGTCATAGTGACTGGAGCACTGGGACTGTCGGTGCATGACCTCTATAAACAGACAGAAATGAATGTTCCCTATCAGTTATTACCTAAATAAGCTCTCTCTCATAAACAGGTGCTTTGGCTCTGAAAGATAAGATGAGTGGAGAGTCTTACTTTGAACTTAACACTTGACAAAAGCCTATGTTGTAGAGTTGTAGTGTGAAGCAAAACCACCCTCGGTATAATTTTCAAGGTGAAGGTGTTAATGTAGAGAGTAGAGACCTCTCAGTGGGTCACCATTTAATAGGTGCCCTCTCTTCACTTCCCCCATCTGCCAAAACAGTGCCCTTGTGAACCAGTTTATCTGGATTAGCAGGGCTCTAGACTGCAGAAGCCCCGGCTGAACTTCTGCTCCAGTAGGTATTGAGAGATGGCTCACCTTCAGGCCCTACCAGGGATTATAAGCGTCCACTGAATCTGTGCCCTTTTCAAAAGCCAGCAGGAGGCTGTCAGATGAGTTGAGGCCAACAACAGGAGACACTCATGTTCCAAATGACTAGTTTGGGGCCTCCAGTCTGTGGAGAGAAACAGCAGACGACTGAACAAAAGAGTGATTTTCAATTCCAGTCATGTTTTATTGTTATTCTCTTTCCGTCTTTCCTCACTTTTTTTCAATTCTCCAAGTGGATTCATTCCCTCTCGATGTGGACGGTAGCATTGAGGTATTATTGATTGGTACTCTGCAGCAGGATGTCAGGTAGATTAAATCACCTGACCCCAGCTTTGTCTTTCAGCTTCCTTTTGGAAAATTCCGACAGGCAATCCATATCGAACATTGAGATGCAGCCGAATCTGCTTCAGCCCATGTAAGGTAACATACCCTGCTTCCAGAAGATCACTTCAAAGCTGTGTTTCAATCAGAGCAGAATACACAGACAAATATTTGGCTGTGTATGAAGGATGAAGCTGCTTGGGCATTAGAAAAATCATACTAAATTATTTTCGCTTCAGGATTGGATGAAGGAGCTTCAAATATACAATTAAAATGCACATTTTAGTCCCAAATATATCTCAAACTGGAAGCCTTTTCTCAAATTCTTTGTTCACAAATACTGTAAGTGTAAAACAAATCTGTTCAGCTTCAGTGCTCATGTTAAATTCATGCTCATGCTTTAAACATAAACCGAGACAGCGGTGGGGCATTAGCGTCTCATACGATGGCAGCATGTTGTAATTATGGATGTGGGCTGTTAAGAATACAGATAAGGTCTGTTTAAACTGTACATGCTCAAGAGTGATGATCACAGAATTAAGGTAGGTATGCTAGCTGATTGAAAGAACAACTCATCCTTACTACAACACTTATGACTCAGGAATGTTTGTGCTAGTTGGAATAATAGAAGCTAGAGTACAAGAAAATGTCCTCAGTACTGTTAGACTTATGCAATCACATTTTAATCTTCATAATCTTTTAGTTGTATGTCTTTATCAGGCAGTTTTTGAAATCAGTGGGAGATGTTTACGACTGCAATAGGATGCGTTCAACACTCTCAAATGTTGCAGTTCTTAATATAAAAACACCATAAGTTACTATACTATTACTCCCCCATCCCTATATTTGTTTGGAAAATTTAAAAAAAATTTGTTTTTTCCATTTCCAAACTTGTTTATCACAACGTTGATTTAACAATATATATTTATAACAGCAGTAGCTCAGGACACTATATAGGTGACTTCCTGAATATTGATGATCAGCCACCAAAGTGCACAGAATGGAGAATGAGCAGCATCCTGCCTGTGCGTCATAGGTGGATACAGCGAGTTGTAACATGGCTTGTAAATGACACTGAATAATTCTCTATGTGACAAATCTGACTGTAGAAACCAGTCATCCGGCAACAATTGTTTGATTCAGTTCTGTGTCATGCAGCAGCTGCAAGCTGTTGAGAGAATATACATAAGATCTGAAGCATCAGAATGGTAATAGATGCACTTTTCGATACATTAACATATTGATGAGAAATCAATATGCCAACTGTGTATAACAATGAATTCTGAACCTTTTTTTTTGGAAAACTTTTTCATTGTAATAAATGGAAACCTGTTTATTCAAGGGGTGCTGCTAAGTCAACAATTAAACTCCCATTTTGGGGAACTTTTGTTGCCCTTTGATGACAACATTTGAAATATTTCACAAAATATCACAAAATATGTCTTAAAACAATTTGCTGTGTTGCTGTGCTTGCTTATTAGACACATTAGGCATAAATTAAGGATGATGAATAACCAATCAGTTTCTCCACTCCAAAAAATCCAACATCAGAAGGAGCAAGACACTCTGCAGTCATTAATCACCCTCACCCAACGTTACAGACTCTAACCCCCAGTATTATGTCTGTGATTAGCCTGTTAATACCTACCAAAGTTTCCAATTCAGATTTCTTTTCTTCTTCTTTTTTGTGCATGGCAGTGGCTACAACCATCAGACTGCCACTCTGATATTTGTAGTGTACCAACCTGTCCAGTGCTGGTCACCAAAATCTTGAGAAACATGCCTGCCAAAAAGTGCCGTTGATTATTGCTGCTGTTTTAATCTACGTCAAGTGTTGTCCCAGATCAAAACTCAACCAGGCAGTGCTGTGCAGTACAGTAATGTCTCCATTTACTCTTTCACAGCAGGCTGAACCGGGGATCCCGATGCCAGCTGGCCCACAAAAGCGCTTTACCCAGATACTCCATCAAAGAGCTACGTAGTAATAAGACAGGGTTAATGCCAAGCCATGTCACAGGTGGCTACCTATTATTGGACAGGTTGATTATCGTGTGTCCCCCAGCAACAGCCTTTGAATAGGATCAGGTACCATTTTAGTCAGTTGGCATCCATGACTGTGCGCTCTTTCAGCAGCACATATTTTAGCATATTCCTCCCATTTGAAGGAGTCAGTTCATTCATCTCTAAGCATCAGATTAGCACATGCTCCCGATGTCTGGCCTGGCTCATTGTTGTGCTTGGGACAGTGATTACTCAGGAGAGGCCATGGATTAATCCGACTCTGGAGAGCACATCGATCTTCAGTCCAATCCATCTGATATTGGCTACTGTTCGATAAGTGGGGGAGACTTGCAGGATGAAAATCAATCCCCAAAACATCAGGGCTTCCCATTTGGGAAACAGGTCATAAATGAGAAGATTGTGGAACAAGAATCATCAAATGTCTTTGCTTTAGTAACTTGACATTTCACAGAGCAGCTGGGATATAAATTGATCTTGACTATATTGCTTAAGAATTAAAAACATGTAAATATTTTCCATGAAAGAAAGAATTGTTAAAAATGACAACAGAGGACAAGCTAATAAACTTAACAACTTTTTTCTCATTTCACCAGCCGTTAATGAGATCTTCCCATCTCCCTTTTCAAAAAAAAAGAAAAAAAAGAAAGGCACCAGCCAAACCACCATCTGAGAAGCTTGTTTGTATATGCTTGAAGTTTTTGGAAGCATCGTGTTTTATTTTTCCTCTTTATTTTTCCTCCCCTGTTCAAAATGTAATACTCTTTGATGAGCACCATGAAACTCGACAGTGATTTATTGCATAGGCGAACACCCCCGCTGTGACTCTAGAAGAGCTGCACAGAAGAAGTGAAGGAATATTATCTGTTATTTTTGTTGCCTGGTCTTAAAAGTTTGACCTTACACAAACTTGTTGATCACAACGGTGGTTCAACGATATATATTTATAAGAGCAGCAGCTCAGGACACTCTGTTGGTGACTGCCACAGCAAACACAGATAAATATTGATGATCAACTACCAAAGAGCCCAGAATGGAGAATGAGGAGCATCTTGTCAAGTTTTAACATGGCTTGTGAATAACACTGAATACTTCTCGATGTGGCAACTCTGACTGTAGAAACCAGTCATGCAGCAACAATTGTTTGATTCAGTTCTGTGTAATGCAGCAGCTGCAAGCTGTTGAGAGAATATACATAGATCTGAAGCTTCAGAATAGTGCACTTTTAGATACATTAACATATTGATGAGAAACTCTATGGAACTATGGAACAGAAACATGCACATATATTTGTGTGTGTGTGTGTGTGTGTGTGTGTGTGTGTAGGTGTGTGTGTGTGTGTGTGTGTGTGTAGGTGGTGTATGTGTTTATGGAACTACACCTCAGTTTTATGCAATCTGCAGTCAATATGATGATTGCGAAGCTGTTTGGGAATTTGTGAAAAAGGTCTCCAGAAAATTTTCTCTGTTTGCATTCTGTCACAGGTGAGTTATTTAGTCAAGCATGCTTATCTTGAAATTAAACCTCATGGCAACAAGCAAAATGACACACTCTGCCATAATCATCCAATGTTTACAAATCTTTAAGGTGCTTAAAATCAGGGAAAAACATCAGATCCTCAACTTGATTTTCAGCCTTGACTATACAGTACATACTGTACGTATGTTTCCAAAATATATGCAAAATAGAATCTTAAAGCGGGTGACTATTAAGGGGGGGTGACTATTTTTGAGGGGGTGACTATGTTTTGTTCTGGTTTAAATCTATATTTAAAGGATCACACAACATGAAAGGCTTGAGCAGTGGAAATCAGAAATTTACAATGCATGTTATTGCTTTTGGTCTGAAGACACATTTCAGATATCTCCAAAAGGCTAAAGCTTCATTCCATTATTCACACAGCACTGTTGCAGAGCGAAGGAGTAGAATGGCAAAAACGGCTCGTCTCATCAGAGCTTGACATGAACTGCCCTCCTGAAATCCTCCCATGTGAGTGACACCTTTCTCCTCTTTGGCTTTACCACTCCAATTAGCTTGGTGACAGGTGCATGTGGAGAAACGAGACAATCAATTACCATGCCCTCTCTTCTGTGTCTTTATCACACTCTGTCCCCTTCTTCCTTTCTATTACTCTAAATCTATCTTCCACCCTCCCTCTTTTCCATCCTTACCTTGTGTGGCTTCTCTTTGTCTCCTAAAACATGTCCTCTCTCTCCTCATTCCTCTCTGCACTCAGTTTCACTGAACCATGCCTACAGTCAGGGTGACAAAGAGAAGAGGGGGTATGTCATTCAAGCTGTAAGGCATCCTTCTGCTTTTTCAGTCACGCACACACACACACACACACACACACACACACACACACACACACACACACACACACACACACACACACACACACACACACACCCCAATGTCAGAGTGCTGGATATTACTCTGCAGGATCCTCTTGACCACAGCTTTATTAATTTTGGAGGAAAACCACATGTCTCATAGTCATTGTTAATCTCACTCCTTAATTTGAGATATCATTAATTTCCTGAGTTTTCAAAACTCACTCCAGGTTTAAGGGAGTGTGGGCCTTCTTGACTTGATGTTTGATGGTGAAAGTTTGCCCCCTGCTGGTAATGATCCTTACCCTCTCTTGCAGTCTTTATCAAACCACTGTGTAAGCTGCTTTCAAAGACTCACCCTTCTGATATTAAGGGCAACAAAATGTCCATAAAAAATAATCTTTAAGGCCATGTTCAAACTCTTGACTAAAAAGACTGGATTAAAGATACCTACACATTTGTAATGTTTACATCTTTTTACTTTTTTAGATCAAAGGTCATTTTTAGAACTTCAAGTGTGGGTAAATCAATGTGAGTCAATGACCTTAACACTGCATCCCTGACAGCTGCAGTACAAGACAAACTCACACATAAAAAAGCTTCAGGTCATGCTAAAACAATATTTTATTAAAGCAAATCTTCCTTTGCTCATGTACTGATTGCAATTCTACAGTAGCTCATAAAATATATAAGCTGTACTGCAGCTGAATTGCATTCATGAAAGAGTAACCAGAAAATGTTTAAGGACATCAGGAAGCAAGTTTTAAAACAGATAAGGTTCAGAAAGCAACTAATTTAGTCAATACACTTATTTGTACTTGCAAATTAAATATCATATTAATAATACATTCCTTGAATAATAGCAATGGTTATATTGTGATACTGCATTTGTCAAAATTAACTATATAATGTGAATTAGACATTAATGAAGAATGTCACCTCTTGAGGTCACTAGGTTGCATTACCAAACACACAGTATCCTTGCATTGTGTTGCTGTACATGAAGTGTAGGTCAAACTGTTTAAGTGTGTGCAATTTGGATACTATCTGTCAAGTTTGAACCACATACTTTTACCATTGAGTGGCAATGTGACTACAAAAGAATATGGGGACCAGAGGACACTGGTTCCACTGTCTCCAGGAGCAGCACAGGGCTACAGTCCGATCCTGCCCCCCAAGCCATGCCAGGAAAAGAGAAACAAACCTGTGTCCTATAGTCCTACAACTTCCTGCACTACTAACACTGTGCACTATGATCATCAGTAGGGATGTTCAGGGCACCAGAAACATAATTTGACCCAACTACATTGCCAGAAACCAAGCCACCAGTGGTTTCTCCTGCCCCACAAGCTGCTCAACAGACAAATCACCAAGAAGCTGATCCACCCTCCACTTTATCTGTCAGCTATTGCTCAAGCGATAGAGGACTTGTGGCAGCATAGCAGTGGGACATTAAAGCAGCTAAAAATCCTGCTCAAAGATGTTGCCAACATCTTTGCTGCCCACATTTTGCAAAGCACCGGCAGAAACACAGCAAATTAACTGGCAATGCTGCACTCATCCAGCTGTGTCTCCCTTGGCTGGAATTTACCAAACCCAGATTATTCAGTATATGCTGGCTGACAGGTTAGAGCCATCCTACTGTCCCTGGGCTGCACCAGCCATCTTGGTAAGGAAGAAGGATGGTATATGCTGCTCTGTTTGGAGTCTGTCTTTTACATTTGCCAAGGCCTCTAGCAGTTCCAAGTGATGCTCTTTGAGCTCTTGACAAGATTTTTCTTCACTTAAAACACACAAAGTGATCAAAGTGATGGGATAATGAAGTGTTTAACCAGAAACTTTAAGATATTTGCTGTCAATGCCATCTTTTAAAGGCCTGAAAGAAGGTGTATGGCCCAGCCTGGAGGAGAAGGTATCACCAAGACTCTTAAGCCAGGGGATGAGCCATTGTCAGGTTCTGAAACAGCCGTCGGATCATGTGTTCCTTGGAGCAGACAGCAGCTCTCGACTGAGACCAATTGGCAAAAAACTGCCTGCTGGCTCATTAAGAGCTACTGGAACAGCCTAGCTCACAGTGGAACATCATATACACCGACTGCCACAGACTCTATGACAGTTACTGATGAGTTGGGACAGCAGAGTATGGCGCCAGCTGTAAGTTGCTTAAGGCAGATGACCCACTACTGGGGGCAATATAGCTACTGCCTAGCACGCCTCATTTACCATCATAGTTTGTGCTCCACTGAGTGCCTGGTATGTTAAGTTTGTTTTTTTATGTTTTAAACATGACATGTTTGCATGTCTGTACAATCAGTTACTGTATGTGACTGTTGATGTTAACTTTAAGATGTTTATGACTTTATTTATATGTCTTATACATGACTGTTGTTGTATGCAATGCTTTTAACCTCAATGTCAAGCACATTGAGCTCACCTGTAATCATAAAAAACTGATACTGCTACCTTGTTTGGTTTAATGTCAGAAATGTTTTATTCATATTTTCAGGATCATTACCATTCCTATATATAAATTTTTAACTTGAACAAAATAGTTATCTAACCAACAGGCAACCACTTTTTGACCAATCCATTATGACCACCTCTCTAAACTTTAAAGAGGACATATACCCCTTTACACCTTCTAAAATGAAACATCAGTGGTTTGTAACCCTGTATAAACCAGCTCTCCAAGAACGCTTCATTTTTTTTAAGCACAAGTTTTGTTCTATGCTTGGGGTGGAGTCCATGGGTGGAGATACCAGTGGAGGGGAGGAGATTTGGTTTTACCAGAATCCCACTGTGACATCACAAGGGTAGCACATTTGAAACAGGGCATTTTTCTCTGTCGTGTAATACTTGCAGACCACAAACCAAGGACAGGACAGGTTTATTTCACATTTTGTGGGTTGGAGGATCACTCAGGTTACCCAAATATATATGTTCAACACTGTGAAAGTATATTTTTCATAATATGCCCCCTTTAAGTGAAACAATATGGTCATCAATCTTTTCTTCATAACTGTAATAGTCATTCAATATGTTTGGAACAAACAACACAGGAATCAAGTTATGCAATTTGTTACAGTAAATGTTGAATTTCATTCAGTTGTAAAAAAAAAAAAAGAAATTTATCAGGCAGTTGGTTCAAACCCCCCAACAGCACCAGGGGAAAGCATTTTCTGTCAGGAGCTGATACAGAAAGAGCATGGCTGCTCCTTGTAGAACAGGGGGAAAGGGGCAAGACACCCAAAGGCAAACAAGGAAGCATGACATATAGTGTGTGGGAGGAGATAAATAAGCATGAAAGTCACTGGGCTGGGAGGAAAATAGAGGGATGACACCTATAAATGTTAGTGAAAGAAGAAGGGACAGAATCGAACACAGAGGAAGAAAGTAGCTGACAAGAGAAAATATTTTCACAGAGACAGTGAGAGGAAGAAGAAGGAAAACACAGGAATGTAACAGGACCAGATCAGAGCCTCCAGACTCTTCTTACTAGTTAAAAAAGAGATTGGACTTCAACACAATCAAGAGTTTTCAAACACAATGGGGTCTATTTCATTAACAGTGCAACTCTGGCCTCCACTATCATCAATGTATTCCTGAAATTTTCATTCAGGATAATAGTATGACAGCATTCATGCTAACCATGTATTAATTAAGAAGTAAATAACCTGCTAAAAGAATCAAAAGAAGCCTATGAGTGCTATTTATGGACAAAATGTGAGGATCAGGAATAACTGGGAGTTCTAAACTGCACCTCATAATTTTTGGAGTCCTTCAGTGGTTGGCACCGTCTAATCCATTTCACAATTTGATCTATTCTCTTTCACAATCCCTGAGGTGTTGTACTGCAGTTGACTTGTATGGGATTGTTCTTAGAGATAAAAATAAGGCAATTCACATGACAGCCTACCAACTTGAAAGAAGGAAGAATGTATTGTACTTATACTGTATATTATGATAAATTGCTGTACACACAAACACACCCAAAGTCTGGGGTCTATCCCTGTTATTATATCTGAGGGAGCCAAAGAGGGTGCTGCAATCTTGAAAAATGAAAAGTATCCAAGACTAGCCCATCCTGCTGCCCACTTCCACTCAACACACCCAAGCATTCCAGCCTCTGCCTTAGCTTCAAGGCTGAAATAGCGCAGTCCCCTCCACTCTCGTGCTTAAACCACTGCTTCATTTTGTGATTGAAAAATTGCTTGTGTAAATACAGTCGGGGTCTCTTCTCAACCTCAGAAACCTTGCTGTAATGATCTCCCCTGTTTTACTTTCCACTAGCATACAAGATGCACTTTGAGTAAGTAAATTATTTTAAACCATGAGAATTAAATTAGAAAGATGTTAAGCAATACACTCTGAGGTAATGGTATCAGCTTTCTGTGTGATTAGACGCTGCCACCTTGTAAAAATACAGTTATCAGGCCATTTAACAACTGCAACATTAGGAATTTATTTAATTGATTATATGAAATGGTTCACAGACACACGTTCTCTGTAGACCTACGGTTTTGAGTGAGATTACTGTATTTCAAAATCTGCGGTACCTATATCATATCAGAAAAAAACTCATTAGTCTGTCACTAACTCACCTTTAGCTGCAGGATCATGGGATTGTCCGTCTGCTTTGGAGAGGTGAGGTCCAATTTTCTCTAATAGTCCTCCAACCTCTAGAGGAAGAAGGGAGTACACAGGAGACAGATGAAATTGGATCAGTAGTTGCACTTTCCAGGGAGCAGATAAGAGGGTAAATAAAAATTAATAGCAGAGCAGGAAAGAAGGAAGGAACAAGGAGCAGAAAAAAAATTTAAGATAAAAAAAGTTTGGAGGATAGCATTTAATGAAAAGGAGATTAAAAAAAAAACCTCACACCTGCTTGTCTTCAGATTCCTTCACATCCTGGTTGATGTGATTGAGAATCTTCCTACAGCAGTCTGCTGCTTCCTTCACTTTGTCCTTCTCCAATGCACGGGTCTAAAAGGATAAAAAAGGAGTAAGGTGCCCTTAGTTCTGCAGGGGACTGACAAATTAATGTTTCCTCTGTCCATTAACACACCATCTTTCTTATAAATTGTGATAAAACAGGGAGGGCATTATGACCCTCTAATAGTTGGTTAACTGTATCATCAGTGTGCTGCCTCTGTGTGAGGCATAAACCGCAGTCAAGTCAGAAATGATGAATCAAATAATGGCTGAGACATTTCCTAAAATGTGCACCCCACTGTCAGGAGCAATACAATGTGAATCCCTCCATTTTCATCTGTATTTCACTGATGTTTCCCTGAAGACACACTGAACCTTGCATGAAACTGTCAATTTATTCAAATTGTGTTGCTTTCTTTTATTCTAACAATGGATCTACATTATTACCTATTTTATTTATTAACATCCAGAATCTTAAATGTAATAAAAACAAAAACAAAAACAAACATTTGTTTCTTTGAGGAAATTAGTGAAAGAAAGGCTGACGACAGAGACTGAATCATAAATCACCAAAGCTGCACCAAAGCTATACAGCAATCCAGGATAATTACCAAATCTAATTAGCGAATGACAATCAAAAAGACAATGCAATGGTGAGAAGAATGAATGAAGTTATCATTTTAAAAATTAAAAGTATTTGGCATCCTATGACAGAATTTGTGATCATGTGCGTAAGCCTTTCAAATGTCTGAGGAGGACTGCAGAAGAGGGATGGGTTTTGAACCTACATCAACTGTAAGTAGTTTGTGCTGTGGTTCTTCCTGCAGGCATGATGACATCATGGCTTCATAATGCAGGGAAAGGGGGTTTGTATGCCCTCATTATACGGAGTATCACGCTCACGATACTCACTAATTGTTAGTTTTTTTTGGGACTAATTCAAAAGTGTCCAAAAATCCCTGTTTCACACTTCTCAAGTGTAAATATTTACTGATTTTTTACACGTTTTCATAAGACTCATGTACAGAGGACATACTGGAGCCTGGGTTCAAATCTGGCCTGTGGCTATTTTCATGCATTTCATTCCCCAAAAGCACAAGTTTCTTTTTTTTTCCTTGGTCGTGAAGATCTCTAAAGCAAACGGCTGGTTACTGCAGAACATCCCCCCCGTCTGCTTGATCTTCCCCTCCTCTCCACAGCTTAAATGTTAAGGTCCAAAGCAAGTCAGGACAGAGCAAAGACGAACCGAGATCAGTCACCAAGTCGATCTACGTCAGGGGTAGTAGCCATGGTAATCACAATTAAACCATCAGCAGCAACTACAAGAAGAAGGCCAGGCTTAAGTCCTCAAGGTAGAAGAGAGAGCTTAACTTTTAATGTAGACTAGATCAATACTCGGACCCTTAAGGGAACGTTATACTTATTTCCAATCGAGACATTTCAGTCAAGGTAGTCAGCCAATATATGGCTACCTCACACCTAATGTGTCAAACAGACTTTCATTTCACTCTCTGGCTTCTAATATTCATCTTCTTCTTCTCAACATCAGTGATCTTGAAATTCATTCAATGAAAGAAAATGTCTGAAGGGAGGAAACACAATCTCAGCCTGAGAATAGTACTCACCCAGGAGAACAAGTCGTCTCCTATCTGATCAATTACTGAAGACTTGTTTCTCTTCTGTCTTCTGCTGCCATTTGCTTGAGATTTGTAACTGAAATTCAAAGGCGACGGACCAATCTACACTCAAGTTAATGTGTGTGTGAGAGAGTGTACAACTGTACAATGTACTGAGAGTGATCTTATATTAATTAATATTGATTAATGTTTTAAAATGTCAATTTATTCTACTTTTTACTGCGATTAAGTTGTTATGCCATACTATTTAAACATCTACTACGTTTAATTAATTTCCCTTACAATTGAATTTTGACCTCTTTGTACACGTCTCTTGTATTATAGGATTCCAAAAGACTCTGTTGGGTAACTCTTGCTCCATGAAAAACTTGATGGCCTACTTCATTAATATGCCCAAGCAAAATTGATAATTCCAGATGACTGTTATTCAAACTGGTCATCAGCTTCCTCTGAACATCTGAAAGAATTATGCTGTAATTTGCACCAGATGCATTCCCAAAAAAGTGCAATTGGCCAACACTTAAAGATGATTATTGATTAGTGAGAGACACAATTGTTGACTCTGTTCTTCGGATCCGCCCAGTGTCAGACATATCTATTTAAAAAAAACAGGTCCATATCATAGGGAAACTCATTTCACTATTGAAATGTCCAATGTTGGCAGGGGATTTCATCATTTTTCAAGGAACTCTCTTGCATATCTGCACATTTCAAAAAGCTCAGAATAAATCACAGCTTGAGATTGCATTGGTGACAATGATGGCTGTTTCTTCTAACCCTTTAAATACTCCAGAGCGAAAAGTAACAAGTTAAAAATTACATTCCAATGACAGGTGCTCATGTGGCTTAAAAAGTTCTGAAAGTTATGCAGAAAAAAAAACACTGATGCTGGACAGGCAGACCACTTGATACTTTCAAATAGATAGCTGTAAATAAAACAGAAGGGTGGGGCAGAAAAGTAGGACACTGTTTTAATGTGGTGTTATCAAATGCCTGCCAGAGAATTTCAATTTTCCAAACTGATTGGATGTAGGGTGTTGGGACCCTGAGGAAGTTATCAATAGAGTTACCATAGTGTTTGAGATGAGTGGTTGTTGTGACATCGACTAAGGGAAGAGAGACAAAGCGTAGGAAAAGGATAGAGAGCATATTTTGCATGAGGGGACTCATTAATCTCTCTCAATTGTTGAACAAAGTTGAAGGATATTCTTTTATCTTTGAGTTCCATTAGCAATTAAAACCATCTTTAAATCTGGAGTGACTAGTGTGACACTAATCAATTTTATCCAAACAAAACACCATTTGTATCTATTAGTCATATGATCAGTAGCAAATATTCTGCCAAAAGTCTGTGTGTAAAGATAGGACTGTTGTGTGTTTAGGCAGTGAACCACCTTCCTTAGCACTGCCAAAGCCCTGGCACCTCCAGTCTCTGTCTGGCTGCAGCAGTCCAAACCCAGCAGCATGTGAGAGGTGGTACTCAACTTAACCAACAACTAGCCCGTCCCATCCCCCATGTACAGTAGCACCTTCCCTCTCCCCATTGCCATAACTGGCAGGGCTGCTTTATAATACTTCTGCTTGAAATCATCACATTAGACCTGATAGCATTATCCTTCTGTTGACTGGCCCTGTGCCAGTGTAAATAGGGGACAAAGAGAGATGCAGACAAGGTTAATAAAGGCAAATGTCTGTCTGTCTACCTCTTGAAAGATTGCTGAGGTCAGATTTTTCTCACATTCAGGCTGAAACTTAATCTGTTCTTTAGCCGTGTTTCGACAGGAGGAACTATCCAAAGAACTATAGTCTTTTTGAGGAAATGGGTGAATGTGAAGCTCCGGGTAAATAATCTACTCTAAAAGACCCTACTAGAGCTTATGACAGTCTAGGAACTTTTGGGGTGGGGTCACCAGCGCCTTCAGGACTGAACTTCTGATTGGCCACGCTCTCGAAGTGTAGGCAACGTGTAATTGGCCAGGCTCTGGTAGTGTAGTAACGTCTGATTGACTGTGGCAAAAGATAGCGTTAGCACCATGTTTAAAGAGTGCAGCTGCAAGCCAGTTGTTTACATTTTTTATTGCGCTATGAATAAATGTTTCGTAAATGAATTTGGGAAAGAAGGCCAATGGCCGCTGGACTGACGATGAAGTGCAGGCCTTGCTAACCATCAAAGCGAAGGAAGACATTCAACGGGAGTTAGATAAGGCCACCCGAAACAATATGGTTTACGGAAAAATGTCCTGGGGGCTGACTGGCATGAACGTCTTCCACAGCAACAAACAAGTCTGGGAGAATATAAAGAAGTTGAAGCAGGACTATAAAAATTGCTCTGGCCGCAGAACCAGCAAGTGGTTCAACCAGCTAGTTGCACTCCTGGTTCTTCGGCCGGCGTTTTCTGGTATTGCAGTGACGAACGACTTGGAAACAGCCCTCCTAGAGGCAATGTGATTGTGATGAAGATAATGATTAAAAGGATCAAATTGTTTAAAAAAGAGGTGTGAAATTCAGTCATTCATCTCTGCACTTTGAAGCCGTGAGCATCATTACAGCAGCACCATAACTACCAATAATGGTAAAGATTGTGCCACACTCTCTACAGATGAGGCTACAAATGCACTTTGCTCCTCAGTAGCCTCACATCTGAACAAACTGCCCTCCAGTGTTCAAACCTGCTCATAAAGCATCCCCTGGCCTGGGGGTTGGCAACCCGGGGCTCCAGAGACGAATGCAGCTGTTTTTTTGGGGGTTTTTTTTCTCTCAGATGGCTCCCTGTGGCTTTGCCATAAAAGAAAATTTAAAAAATATATTGTTGTTCCAAATTTGTTTCAGCTTACTATGACTATAAATAGTTAATCTGTTTCATTGTTTTCCTATTAGCTTCATTTTGTGCATTTTCACCCTCATGTTCTTGGTCAATACGGACTTATTTATCTTTTAAATTCCACAGAACAAAGTGTTTTACATGTACTTGCCTTATCAGAGAAAATACTTTCACGTAAACAACAGAAAATGTGGCTGCTTGTCCATACCTCTATCACTCTGCTACCAAAGGCCTCTGTAACTTACGAGTTAATGTTTATCTTTGATACTTTCTTTCATCCAGAACCATGACTCACATCCATCCCTTTTTCCCCCAGGTAATAAACCTCAGAGTTTTACTGCTGGTGACTGCTCAGCTCCCCTGGTGCATTTGGAGCTGCTGTTGATGGATGGGAGAGTATCAAGCCATCAGTTTGCCTGAACAGATTTTCCCAAAACCGTTTTGTATTCAAAGCTATGTTCTCGTCTTATCTTAGTTAACTGTTAATCACTGGTTACAACAGTGCGATCCAGGAAATTTTATTTTGTGAGTGTCTTCAATAATTTTAAATCCTAAAAATAAGAGTTTTAAAATGGATTTTTATGATGATTGGTTACACATGTATGAGTAACAAAAACACAGTTCACATACAAAAGTTATACATTCTTAGTTATTAAGGATCTAAGGTATGAGCTTTGGATTCAGTAAGAGAATAAGTAGATAACCTGACTAAAACATCAAATAAACAACATAAAATACATAGTACAAAGCCAGTTCTTCTGACATCCATTCATTACTCCCACCTGCCAAGAGCCTTTTCATCACTTACATTGAATTACATTGTTGATATTGAATTCAGTAGTAGCCTACTGTTTTGTAAGCCTGGTTATTGTGTTCAAACTTGCAAAATAAAGTATTTAAACTCTTGCCTTGGTGACGCTTAGCAAAGAAATGCCAGGCTAGATCAGTTTCAGAAATGTAGTGAGTTGGATAAGTGCATGTGGAGTATTGGTCCTCAATAAAAGAGCAGACCATAAGTAAACATTTTATACTTGTTGTTTTAACCTACTTGCATTGACTGCAAAGATATGTGATAATAAAAATAATTTGGATTTATTTTAAATAAATCTGATAGTGCCTCAATATGCCCTGTTTTTTACTTTATTCTCTTGCACCTCTGCAAAGTCAATGAGTAACAGGGATTGTTTCTATAAAAGTCTGTTGAGCGGGTGTTATCACAGCTCCCTGCTGTAAGATCCAGCTTGACTTATATCTCTGCCATAAAGACAACAAGTGTAACATTTGACAGCAGGACTGCCCTGCTGAGATCAGGACTGTTCTCACAAGCTTTGTGCTCAGCAATAACAAGTGTATTATGGTCAGTGAAAATGGAGGTGTGAGCAACTTCATAAACACGGCTTATTCACACATCAACTCTTTTGAGCCACTGTGGATGTTATGCTATGACAAACTGTTCTGATGTTCAGGTTGACAACACCAATATGACATCTGTACGACTCAGAGTTACTTTACCTGCCTTAGTCCTTCCTTGCTGTTCTGCATGATCCTGGATCCTCGCTTGCCTTTGCTGGTGAATTCAATGTGGCCTGTTAGACCTTCCAATTCTACCTGTCCAACAAAGAGAGAAAGAGAGCAACATGTTAAAAAAAATCTCAGTAAGTTGTTATATGAGGAGGCCATACTCTTACCACCTGTACGTCTAAGCTAAAAAAGTTTATGAAAAGCTTGCTGGCAACCTACTACCTTAGAAGTAGGTATTATGTCCTGTCGTCTATTTTTGTGGCGTCCAGCAGAGGCAGTCTTACCATCCTCAGGTAGTTCATGAGGCTGGTGCCGTGCTCCCAGATCTTGGAGGACTTGCAGGAGAGCTGAGTGGCACCAACATTCTGGCTTCGATTCAACTCCTGGACGGCTGCCACCACCGCGTATACCGCATCAAAGAGCAGAGCTGAGGAGAGCTGCACAGGGAGAGGTAGGGAAGGAGGTGAATACATTATGAATACACATCCAAACACACACGCAGCAAATATTTCAAGCACACCGACTGCAAGATTATTATGTCAGTGGATAGCAGTTAGTAAGTAGAAGTGAGATTATTCCATCAGATCATTAGAAATACTCTGATCTGCTTACGGCATTTAAACCATCTCTCTCTCTCTCTCTCTCTCTCTCTCTCTCTCTCTCTCTCTCTCTCTCTCTGTGTCCTTCCTTCTCTTCTCCCCAATGAAGCTAGCGCACCCTGACCATTCCAATTACCGCCCACCTCTCAGAGAGGGCCAGAAAACTGAAACAAGCGGAGGAGAGTCTGGGCTTCTCTGCCATACATCTGTGTAATAGAACCAGAGGTAAAATGTCTCTGCTATATGGTGGATATCTTTATATAGGACTAAGAGGTATTGTGATGGACAGGAAATTTTGAAAGCCAAGAGAACAGCCATGGACCATTAAACTGCAAGACAATAATGTGTTACAACCTATAATTGGAAACCATAATAGGTTGGTTCATTAAGAGCAATATGGTGTACACAAACAGCCTGTGAAGTACGAGTCAAAGAGGAGAGTGTTACACAAATACCAAAAAAAAAAACACCTGTTCACACTGTCCACCACAACTGATAACTTATTTCATGTCCTATGGACCTGGCCACAAATTCAAACCTTCTGGTCAGGGGTCATGAGCAAGCTGTCTGAGATCATTCAGCATCCCGCCATGTCCTATCATTGCACTACTAGGGGACATTTCTTCTATACTACTCTCTTCACACCTCAAACTTTTTATGGTAATATAAGTAACCATTGCCAGAAAAGTCACACTATTAAACTGGAAAAAAATATACATATCCATACTCTATTGGCTAAACCTACTTATTATTATTATTAGTTGTTTTATTATCATTTGTCCAATTTAACCATACCCTTTTTTTCAATTTATTCATTTTTCAATGTATTTATTCAACATTTTTTTCTATTCTTGGTTGTTACTAAAGCTGCAGCAAACCATAATGTGCAGTACTTCTTAATAGCTCAATCAGTAGGACCTTGCCATTTTTCCTCGAGTTTATCCTATTTGTCTGTCTGGCTTTTGACCCATCTGTCCTGTGCGTCTTGTCCCGTCTCTTGAATCATACCTTTTCCTGTTTGGCTGGTCTTCCAAACATCTTTATTTTTCTACAGTAGGCTTGTTTGATGTATTCGCTCTATGTAAACATGTAAAAACAAAAAGAAACAAACACAAAAAACACAGATACTGACACATCTTGTCTATCTACTGATATTTTAGCCTCAGCTAGTGTAAGGTCTATTCTTGTGTGAGTGTAGTCACTTTGTCTGATGTTAAGAATACACTTCTTTTGTCAAATACTGAAATATATTTAAAGGCAGCAATATTTCTGCCACAATACCGACTCCACTAAAACCTTTTTCTTATTGACTAACAGCTTCCTGCTCTATCCCAGATGAACTTTTACATGCAGACCTAATTATTGTTAATGAAAATACAGGATATTTTTTTGTATTTCTAAATTGGTTAATCGCTGTATTGCTCTGCCTCCATCAGCCTTTATTCTCTCTAGTTATTAGCTAATTAGTCACAAGTCCTAATTGCTGCAGGCTTAGACATATCTTAAGTGACCTGCTGTGCACAGAACACAGCCCTAATCTAACACTGCTTTCAAACTATTCTTTACCTGATTCAGTGCCCAACTGGTGTGAAGCAGAAGAGAGGGATTGGTGAATGTATCTATTTAATTTTCTTCTTGTCCTCAAACAGGGAGAGGAGTTTTTTTTTTTTTTTCTTTAATTGACTTGCTTCATTTCGGGAATCTAATGAAGCCTTTGGGCAAAAATATAGACCTGCATCCAGATGTGTTGTTCTTAGTGGTTTTTGTATTTGTTAACAATTATTGCTTATTACAAACAACATGTTTTGATGGAGTAATTCAAAGAACCATCCTTTTTTATTACCATGAAGAAATGGAGTTCAAGTATCTCAATTTGACTTGATGTTCATGTTCAAAATCATGGAGACACATCATTTCAAATGTGTTTTGAAAGGTCTATCAAAACCAACTCATGCACAATAATTTATTCAGATAAGTTTGCTTTTTAAATAAATATAGTATAAACTTTTCTTTACAGGGCGCTATAGTTATGACATTGTTAAGTGGTCCATTACAATATGGCATTCATTGGGTTACAACATTGTGTTGGTTGAAATAGACAAGAAGCCAGTGGTACAGCAACTTTCTGATACATACAGTTAAAGTGTCACTAAAGCAGCTGCTCAAGTCTGGTTGGCTCAAATTGAAAGATTAATGTAGATATAGAGAATATAGATTTTGGTGTGCAGTGCTTACTTACATGTAAACGATATATCTTAAAAGCTATCGCAAATAATGTTAATAGTTTGAAAACAAAAAAAGCATAGGTAATGCTGTGCACCAAACCTGAGTAAGCTACAGGCAAGACTTGTTGTTTGCTCACAATAAAGCTACAGTAAAGTCACTTTCAGCATGCCAACGTTCTTTTTTATTTCATTGTATGTTCCTACAACTGACCTGCACCTGAGAATGTAGGTTGGCTGTTCACTTGATATTCTGTTGGTCGTTCATGTTATTTCTTTATTTTGATTCTGTTTCATTTCCCCCTCTTCCTCTTATGTTTTGGCACACCACAGTGTCCCATGGTGAATTCCCTGATTTTGAAAGTAGCATTCCTTCAGTCCGTCAGGACCTAAAGACAATTTCAACCAAAATCTTAAAAAGTGTATTTGGGAAAAATTAATAACTCTGCCTTTCTTACAAACACATATTGAAGCTTCCAACGTTGAGATGAGAACCTTTGCAAGGATGGACACTTTTTAACTGTTCATCTTCCCCCAAAAAAATTAGGACAGGGCCATGATGAAAATGTATAAGAAGAAAAAAAAAACAGTTAACTGGATTAATGTCAGTTCTGTTTCTTTCCATTTAGAGGTTGTTTAGTTGTCTTTAGGGTTTCTGAAGTGTTTGCGTTGGTCAGTATGAGCTATAGACAGAATATATTAAGAGTATTACCAATGAAGGCCCTGTTTGGAATTCATAAGGAGGTAAAGAACAAGGAATCACATTGTTAATCTTGTTCTTCACTGTTTTTGTTTATGTGTGTTTGCATGTGTGTTGTGTACACTTACTGGGGTGCCAGCAAAGGGTGCATGGTCACAGTTCTCTTGCCAGGAGCGGTTTAGGCTTAGCACAAAATCCTGGAAGAAGGGATGTGCTTTGTTGAAGCCTGAAAACCGACTATGTTGACTCGTTGGTCCACCACATCGTCCAGCCGAAGTAAAGAGAATTCCTGAAGGAGAAAATGAGAGGGAGAGAGACAGGCGGAGAGAAACAGATTATTGGCTGCTGACCTACATGGCAACTGTCAAAAAAATGGTCATGTTCTACTTTAAATTACACACAATAATGTATTGAATTATTGACAAGGTAAAAACGGCATATGTTAATCAATCATGTTTACATCGGAATCCATCTGTCTCATTTAGTTTTCATTAACTCCCATTTTCCAGGTGATTGACATTAGAAGGCTGCAGCAATTTGTCAATTCAATCCATTTAGCTTCACATCACTGCACAAAACCATGCATTTTGCATCAGCAAATGCATCCCCAGGCTGTGCTGGATTGCATGGTATCACTGGTAGAATGCAAAATAAGCCAGAGAGAAGGCTAGAGAGAAAGATAGACAAACTGGAGACAGGAAATGAAAAAAACAAAAAACAAAACAAGAACAGAAAGACTGACAGATAAGTGTGAAAGTGAGACGGGAATCTGTGGCATATTGAAATGATCCAGGTTGAAGGACAGGGGGAAAAAAAATTGTTTGGCTTTTTTTTTTGCTCCAGGGGCATCAAAGTCTACCACATGCCTGGGAACCAACACACAGACAGCGGTAGAGATGAGGATGAGCAGAAAGGAGGGGAGGCTGAGGAGTGACGAAGGATTGTCATCTCCTAAAGGTTAATAGATGTGTCAGAACATAGAAACCCTTCAGGTTCCAGCCTTTGCATGGCATCTCGTTGTACCATCTCGTTTATGACTGCCACACCAAACCCAGTCCACCTGTCTGTCATTGAAGCAAGACAGTCTGAAGATAAGATGTGGTGATGAGTTTGAGATAGATCTGATGAAGATAAATCTGTGCTTCAGATGGAAAAAGGTTGCAGGTGACATTGGGTTGTTGTTAGACAACCGGGCAGAACCGAGAGAGGTGAAGAAATAGTTGGGAACAGCGAATACTGTCAATAAAAGTTTAAATAGGTAACTAGTTTGAAGACAAACAGAACTTACACCATGTCAGAACCAACTTCAAGTATGGTTCTGGCTTAACACAAAACTTCGAAAACCAGGAAAAAAAATAATTCAGCCAAATATTAGCAGGCTCCTGGAGATATCAAAGCTTGTGTGGTCTGAGGTTCAGCTGAGTGCCAACAGAAAAATGAATTACAGAAAAATGTTCTTTTTTTCATCTGTTCCAGGGAAATGGATGAGAGGGGATTAGGCAAATCAGATAATGGATGCTCTGACAAAAAGAGTGAAGAGGTCAGTGAATTAAATAACTGATAATCAGGTTGGTACGAAAAGCTCTCATACTGAAAGGAGATGGAGCATTGATACAGAGTCTGTTCACAGCAGGACAGGAGTAAACAGGCAGTGGGTTTGAATTTGAATAGGAGGCCTTTTATCATCGGAGCTAACCTCATAGACACCGGTAAATCCCAGATGGTTTGCTTGTGCATGTTCAAAATGAGCATATCAGGCAATATCTGTCTTCTAAAATTTTCCAAGTAAGTCTTTAGGAGGCGAAACAGGGGTCAAGAGAAACTACTATGGCCATGGAGATTACTTTTTAACGCGTTACCCCCAACAGTGTATATGAGATACTTTATGTGCATAATAGCTTTCGTGGGCAGTGGTTCACACTATGCAGCTTAACTATACAACACATACAGATTATCTTAAAAGGACTCTCCATCTTCCATTTACTAATTCCTTACTTTTAGAAAATGACTGGACACATTAGGTCCTGGTTGCAAACTGACTCAGCATCTTTCACTTCATATAGATTTCAAGCTTATCTATGGAAAGGTAGATGAAAGTCATTCTTAAAAGTAATAATAGAAGAATGGTATGAAATGCAGTTGTCCCATTCGATCCATGCAAGCTTTTTGTAGCTTGAAATAAGACAATTAAATGCATAGAAGAAGTATAGCAAACTCTCAATATGTATTCTCATTTCAACCCAGTTTGAGTTCACATCAGGGTGAAAGCAACATTTGACCAAACTCTTTTCTTTTCATGATAAACCTTGGGCAAAGTTTAAGGCCATAGTTTTGATTCATGCATTACATAAAGCTCACTGGCCTTTCTGCAGTATTTATCTATCCTTAGCTGTCCCTTGTGGGGCCTCAAAAGCCTTCCGGGACTGGCCGTGTAATTATGAGCTAAGTGCACTTTAATAGATCATTAGAGTCAAAGCTGTGCAAACGAGCTTATCATTAAGAATGCCCCTCAAGAGTGCCTGCATTTATATGCATAGACACACTAAGCAAGAGCACACACACTATTTCAAACTTAAACATGCATGAACACACACTGAAGGCCAGTGTCAACAAAATATGTTTAATGCATTGTCTGGTTTAAGGGCATAAACAGATAGTTTCATTGAATATCATTGCATTTCAAGTACACTACCATATGATTGGACATAAACAAGTTAAATGAGCACAAAACTGTGCTTGATGCCAACTGTCTGCCATGGACAGGTGGTGTTGGTGGATGACTATAGTCATGATGAGCATGACAGACAGACAGAAAAAACAAAGGAGAAAGTGACATTAGCTAGAGGTTGAATTAATAAAGAAAAAGAAGCTGAGAGTTCCATTGGCACAACTAAGGATTTATAAAGCAGTGGTCAAGAGACAGAGAGCAACAGATCAAAGATGAGAGGGGGAGTAAGGGTGTAGAGCACAAGGGAGTGACAGTCTGGCCGAGGGCCTCCTGACACCGGCTGTCACCTGGAGATCCATCAGCAGCCAGAACTGGAGCCAACCAACCAAAAACTGTTTCTTCCCCTCCTCAATAACTTTTCTATTCTCTCTAAAACCTAAAAATCTGAAAGTGTCTCCTTCATCTATTATTTGTCTTTGCCTTCCTTAGTTTCACTTAATGTAATTTATAGTTGTTAAGGATTTTATACCTTAATTCGCTTAATTTTCTTAATGGTTTTCTGGCTGTCCATATAATGAACCTTTTACACATGACCACTTGTACGCTCCCCCAAGACAAAATGCTCAAATGTGTGACTTGTTTTTTATCCCATGGGTTTGAACAATGAATAATGAAAACCCATGAGAATTGATGCTGCTGTCATGAAAACCCTTCACAACCTCTTCCTAACTAGGCACACATACAGAAATATTTATTTGCAGTACTATAAGCCTCCATAAACCCTAAACCCAAAAAACCTTTCTATCAAGCAGCCTCTTTTAGCTCTTCTCTTTGTCTATTTGTCTCAGCTGCCTAAATAGGGCAGAAATGCTGAGATTATAGCGATTCTCTAGATTACATCACTACTGCACACAGAGTACTGCATCTTGTGACAGAAATGTTGATATCATTCACTGAAAAGCTCAGTTCATAGATAAGCCATAGAAATGTAAGTTAGACTGTATAGGGTGTCCTGTGATATGCATGCATAACATGCTGTGTTTGTTTAGTACAGCTAAACAAATGTTTAGTACAGCTACATTACTTACTTTTACAAGTAAAAGTAATGTAGCTGATTTTTTTTTCTGTAGCTGTTAACACAACAGTGACACCTCATTAAGTGGCCAAACCAAATTGTCTACCAATTGATTTGTTTTTAAAAGCATTTACAACACATTAGGGGCAGAATTTAACTGAATCTTCCCTACTTTAATATTAGTCACATTTGCACTCCACTTTGGCTGACTTTTTGTCTTCACCTCTTCACCTTGAAAAGTAATAATCTGGCTGTTTAGCCAGCAGCTGGATTCATATTTCCTTGTCTCTTGTGTTTACAACTGCTACAACCGCAGATGACGATAGAGTTGAAAAAGAACCAAAAAGTGTTGCAGGCCCTGAATCCAAAACAGTGAGCAAAAATAATTTTAAAAGGCTGGGTGAATAAAACGGCAATTCCAACTGTGTCGCAGTCCAACAGTAACTTGTTGGTACATTATGAAGAACAGGCAGATTGAAAGAGATGTTTAATGATGTTTGTCGTTAATGAGTAGAGGGTTACAACCAGCTATAACCTTTGGGACTCTGTCTGGTCTTCACTCTGGAAACAAAATATATATCTTTAGTGGCACACTGATTCATTTTTTTAATAGCTGGCGTGTTCATCCAGGGTTTTGGGTAATAAGTAATTGTATGCTTGTGTCATGTTAATTCAGGCTGAACTTTAGTCCCCTCTGCCTTCTAAACACCATGTTCTCAGTGAGCAGGGGATGAGTTGAGAGGAGGAGGCGTAAAGGGGCATTAAGAAATATAAATTCCTGCAGACTTGTTATGAACCTGGGATGTGATAGAAAACCTGAATTATTGATTTGCTGAGCTGTTCACAAAATCCATCACAATATTCTACTTCAGTTGGACACTGAACATGTATTTCTCTCTGGCTTTGGTGACACAGTTGCTGTCAGGAAACCTTGCTTTTCTGTATGTACATGAATTGTGCCAAAAGTCATCCCTCTTGTGTACGTCACTTAATGTCACTGCCATCATTCCCAGTGGCCAGCAAATTTCATTTACTGGAAGATGACCATGGAATTAACATGACATATACCTTAGTGCAGCGTGCTCGGGTTGTTACATTAGCTTTGTTTAAAAGCATCTAATGGCCACATACATCACAACCATCTGGCAGCTTCCTGCAGTGTTGGAGACAAATGACCAATTTTATTCCATTATTCATAGAATTACATCTGACCGGCAACAGTAACAACCTATTTGTGAGGAAGAGACCTTATGCCCAGAATAATTCTTACACCGGTGGAAGCCAAAACCCCATGAATATTGCAGATATTAGCATTTCAATCAGGAGAGACTTCATTGAAAATGAACAATTATTTATCAACAATGAAATCTGCGACAATATTAGAATGAAATGAGCGAAGTCTTTTGGGGGCTAGACTCCATTGGGACGACTTCATGTACTCGGAGGGGTAATGAGGCTGACACAGTATAGGATACCCCCTGTGGAACCTGGACACTGGTAGTGGTAAAGAGGAATGGAGGTGACTGGGGTAGAGGAGGGTTGCAGTTTTTACACTGAAGCAACATAATGGCTGTGGGAGAGAGAGCCATTCTGTTGTTTGGAATCTGATACTGACCATCATACCCAGGCAGCTATTCATTCAGTACCAACAATACTTTTGACATGACGGTACACAGCAAGCACAAAAAGCATATTGCATTTTGATGGACAAAAGCCTTCAAAGTTAAAAACATTAGTGAAATAAGTCAAGAATGCTTCATTTCATTGAGAAGCTTTGTGTCCACACAACAGATTATTTTGTTGGGAAACAGAAAATAGTTTCTGGGTGTCTTAGCATGCACCATCTGCTGTAAGGTTGAGGTGTTGTTGGCTGAAATACTGAGAGAGAAAAAAACAGAGGGAGATGCAGCAGATAATGAAGATGAGACTAAATGTAAATGTCACTCTGCTAAATGAAGCTCTAAGTGTTTCACATCAATCACAAGAGTTTTTCTTATCAAGGACCCCTTAGAAAGACTAGACAGCCACAGATGCATGAGAATACTTTATGCCCAGGTGAAGTCTGAATGGTTTCTAAAATTGATGTTTCGTCATTTTATGTGCTATGATGATTTAATAGTACACACACTGCCCTTGACTAGATTTGTCTTTCTAGTTGATTTGATTAATGGTCACAGGGGCTCCATTGTGGTTTTCTTCCAGAGGAGGTAGATTTTGTTCTTTAAGATATCCTTTTGTTCCTAATATTTGCCCTTTCATACATCACAATAATCCCAGGACACCTCAGTTGTTTTTAATTAACTGGTGGTATTATGTCAATGATTTTTTCTTTATCTTTTAGTGATTGGAGGGATTAAATGCATAAATCCCATAAAGCCCTTGTGCCACCCTGAGCCCAGTTGGACATTTGGCAAATTTTGTAAACAATTAAATTGGATCAGCAGGGAGTGGGGATGGAATAAACTCGAGGTGTACACAGACATTAAATACAGCCAACATCAATCAGTTGACAATTATACTTGACCAAAACACAAACACAATACAACACACAGCATCGTGAACAAAATCACACTCTTGAATCAAGCACAGTTGGAGGGGCAGTCAAAAAGACATAACATGGCATGCTTTGGGTGCTACTTCACAGTAAAAAAGTTACTCAAAGTAACAACAGCTTTTTGATATATGACTTTATATTAGTTTATTTACAATAAAACGTGTGCATCTGCTTTCCTAGGTCTCTGATGTATTTTACTAAGGTTCCTTTTTAATAAAACAACTGTTGACTTTGTGTGGTCTAGTTTCTAGTTTAATTTAACAAATAACATTGAAACAAGTACAGTTAAAGAAAAGCACCAATAAATGATTGACTGAGATGAGCAAAAGGGAAATTGAAGAAATGGAAAAGTGAAATAAAAAGAAGGACAGTAGCAGCCTGATTGCCAGGTGGGTTGCATTTACGCTGAAAGAGAGTATGAGAATGTGGGAAATAAGTCTGATATGAAGTCAGTAAGCAATTTCAACTTTTAAAAGAAGACTTCACAGTGAGCTCTACTCATCATGGGGATTGGGAAGATAATAGACTGTAATACAATTGTCAACAGTGAGTCATCCCGACATAGGGCTTAGAGGGAGAGCTGCCAGTAATAGGCCTGACATAGCGTAATCAATGTGCTAGATCTCCTCACACATAATAAGGTGAAAGTCTGAGAGGTGGAACACTTTGCTGAATGTTTTAGCTTCATTCGTACTAACATCCAGCTGCTGTCTGGCAAATCTGTGAAGATAAAATAGGCTTTGAAAGTTCAACTTATATTTATAGTAAACAAGCTTTCTAAGCACTTGTTTGCATTTGTGGGAGAGGTATGTTTGGGCCGATAAGGTGAGAAGACCTGACTCTTATTAAACAGGCTGAGGTGATGGTTGTATATCACAGAAAAACATGACTCTTCATGTACAGTCTGTCCTTTCTTTGTAGACCAGGAACATGTCCATTAAGGCCTATGTAAACAATGGCTATAGAACAACATAAGATCACAACACCATCATATTATTTCCATAATTTATTTGAATAAATGTCAGAAGTAGAACATACGTAATCTCTTGAACTATACTTTTACAAAAATTGGTCAAATATGCAATTTAAATTCATTTGAACTTTTTATACATCTTTGGAGGAATTCTCGCAAACCCTTCTCAGTGTCTATTGACCCCACCAGGGGGTCCCGACCCCACTTTGGGAATCACTGCTCTAGACAACAAGCGGAAAGGTTCTTAAAGCAAGATGGTCATGTGGCTGAAGTTGAAGTACAATACGAAGCCTGGAGTATTGCTGTAAAATGCATTGCCATTTTAGACCCTTGCATAAGCTTTGAAAAATAAATTAGTTGCCTAGTTGTGGGATTAAGACTTGTATTCTTCTGAGCTCATAAAAAATACACTGAAAAATGTATGAAACATAAAACATGAACGATACATAGATTGACTTCAAGAGTCAGTGAAGTCTTTCACCCATCCCTCATGTCAAATTGTGCATATTTTGCTATCAACTCTTTTCACACATGAGAACTGCAAAATGACTGATCACATCAACCCCAACTGCTGCTCTGAATTTGATTTAATTAAGATAGCAACAGCGTCAAAGTTTCCTTCAATCTGTTTTCACTCAACTTGGGTCTTAATTTACTTTGAAAGTGCTTAATGGGAATCGTTTGATTCTTAGCTACTTAAGTTAATGAGTGCATCACAAATATGAAGGGGCCAGGCTTTATTTGGTGAATTACACTTGTTATGACCTAATAATGACATAGTTTATATTCTGGCTGGATGCTGCTCTCTGTTGTCACCATTCACGTAGTCTAATACCTTTTCTATTACTCACATGATTGATTCTCAAACTCTGTGTCTAAACAGGGAAGTATGATCTTTACATAAGCAGTAGAGGGGAATTAATTAAATCCCAATCACTTTCACAGTCACTTTCCTCTAAAACAGTTTGACTGACAATTTTGTATTTTATTTTATAAATCATCAGTGTTACCAAACCGTTTTTACATGGAGGGCATGCTTTTTTTTCTATATGAAATGTGACCTAAATTTTGTTACATTCACAGATATGGGACACTAATTTTTTACAAGGACATTCAACTTGTGAAATTGAATTCCGAATCACCCAGACAATATTGCTATCAATGCCAGACACAGCACGAGAAAAATAAGAAACAGAAGGAGGGAGTGAGAGACAGACAAAAAGAAGCAGTGTTGGGAGGGTGAAACGATCAGGACAAGGGCAGACAAGAAGTGTTACAGTGTATTTTTTAGAAACACAGAGACAGAGGACAAAGCAACCTTCTGAAATTATTGAGAGAGAATCAAGACATTTTGAACAAGAGACAAAAGCATAATGTGAGACATACATAATCAGTTTGGTACATTTGATTATAAAGAATAAAATAACAATAATAATAATAAATAAATAAAATAAGGACTTGTCATGTACTGGTGCAAAAGAAAAAAAGTCTAAAATAACAAGCACTTAAATAAAATAAACTGAGAAGCGATTACCAATATATAAAATAGAATTTAAAAAAATATATAATATAATAATTATAATAATACTTTACATTTATATAGCGCTTTTAGAGGCTCCCAAAGATGGAGTAAAATATAAAGAAGAATGACAAAAACAGAAAAAGTACAAAGGGTGTATGAAAAAATAAATTTAAAGTCCAGTGAGCGTTAATTTAACACACAAAGAAACAGTTTGAGCCTTCACATTATGGTGATGTCATTACTGTGACTCCTGAAGTCACCAACCATTTCCAGAAAGAGGATGATCCTCAGTCCTCCTCTCCATCCTCATTTCACAGCGCCAACAAATTCCACGGATTCCGCTAGAAAAGTAGGAAATAAGTCTGGTGAAGTTGTAGCACTTATGTTCATGTGCTCTTCTCTGGTGAAAGAGCTCTGTGTATCTTGACACAACACTAAGTTAACGCACAAAAACAGACATCAACACACCGGGCGCCATCTCGATCATAACATTCACACAACACCTGTCATTAACATTAAGACAGCTTCATGAATGTTTATAAATATTGTCATTAAGTGTCATTCTTTCAATTATGGAAACACTTCAAATAAAGTGTTTCCAAAGAACCTTATGATTTTAAACAGTATTGAAGGAAATAGTAAGAGGCATGGAAATATTTCAAGCTTTAAACCCAGACTCACCAAGAGCAGTGTGGAGCATGGTGATGTCTTGAAAAAAAACAAGTGTTTACTCAAGAATAACAGCTCATGTTTCAGAGGTAAAATCCCACTCCCACTGTCTGCCTTTCAGACGAGGAACCTCTGGTTCTGGTTAAGGAGAACTGTCATTGTCGAGTCCACATTGTCACTAACTCATGCTGAACCTTCTATATATTGTTTTAATTGCACTCTTACTGGTTTAAAACATCAGCCAGAAAATAAACAAAACAGATTATTTACTGTTGCAAACAGTCAGGCCACTATATCAGCATGTACATGGGTTCATTGATTTGGCTTTATGTTTTTTGTGCGTGTGCGTTTGTTTGACAGTAACGATGTGCTGGCAGCTTTTCAGGCATGGATGCATGACAAGGACTACAGTGACAAGAGGGATCACTGGTATGTGGAGGGGAAATGAAACATGAAGAACAAAACAAACACAGATAAGTGTTTGTGTACGCGTGTGCATTTGTGTGTGAGTGTGTGTGTGCGCGCATATTTGGGGGGGAGGGGTTGAACTCATTGCCGCATTTTGCAGAGAGTGGTAATTTGTCACCAGTTCTGGGAGTTAAGGCATGTTTTAGACTGTTTTGTGTGGATAAGAGAGAGCGTGTGTGTATGTGTGTGTGTATGTGTGTGTGTGTGTGTGTCTGAAGAAAGCGAGGGAGCAAGCCCATACCCTTTCATCAAGACTCAATGGCATCATAAAGCGAGAAGCTGCTAGACCCAATCCTGTGCTCACCTAACCTTCAAATGACATTAGGCTTCCTGTCAACATTTGATGAGTCACTGCCAACCTGATGTGATTCATTCAATCCCACTGGATACAAATTACTTTGATGGAACCTGCACAACCTAATTGTGTTGCAGCAGCAACACACACACACACAGAGAGAGAGAGAGAGAGAGAGAGAGAGAGAGAGAGAGAGAGAGAGAGAACAAACAGGAGCTGAGAGCTTTATGATACAGAATAAAAGAAACAATGTTAGATACAATTTGAGTAACATCTTAGTGCCCGCAGTACTCCCATCTCCAGCATTTTGTTTGAACAGCGCCATCTACTAATGTTCCATCTTGAGCATCACATTAACCAGGACCAGTTCCCCAAAAGTCACAGAGCTGAATCAAAGTAGCTTTTGTGAGGTGTATCTCAATCTCACAAACAAAAAAATCATCTTCCGTGTCCACTGAAGATTTTTAGCTCTTATTTAAGTCAATAAATAGTCGTCCTTTTACATCCATCCTCTCAGTATACAGTACATTAAGCCTTTAGCAATTAATGGACTGTTATCACAGATAAAGAAGAAAACAAATTAAACGTAGGCCTATGTAAGGGGAGAATCAAGATCATTTATTTACAGTTCGAACCAACTTCATTGATATGAAAGGCTTCTGCTTGGTTACAATATTAAAAATAACATCTAAATAAAAAAATAGGGAAATAAAGAAAACCCCTATGAAGACTGGAAGAAGTTAAAACCATAAGTGAGCATTTAAAAACGCCCGACTTGAGGCACGTAGCTGTGCAAAGACACTGATGTACGTCTTGAGATGATTCAGGGTAAACAGATTAGACAGGGGAGCAGTCTGGCAGATCGTTAGTCAGGGATGTCATGACCAGAGATAAATGAAGTGTCAGCAGAGGACAGAGAGAGAAGAAAGGAATGTTGGGAGAAAAAAAAGGGGCGGACAAGGGAAAGAAGAAATAAGATACAAAGTGTGTGTGTGTGTGTGTGTGTGTGGGGGGTGGGGGGGGGGGGGGGGGGGGGGGGGTGGGGGGGGGGGGGGGGAGAAGATGCGAAAAGGTTAGAAATCTTTGAAAGAAATGCAAGTTAGCTTTTATAAAACATGTTAGGTTTTTGTAGAATATCACAGCAATGAAAGCAATCTGTACATTTCTATATTTAGCATGGTGTATGTTTGTTTAATTCACCCATGAGTCTTTGGTGTGCTCCACTGCGTACCACGTTGAGACAATCGTTTGCAAAGAAACTCGATGTCTGATGTCTTTCTACTGGCTTGTTATATTAATTTCCTATAATTTATGGCATTATTAAAAATCTAATGTATTTTTTTTTCCAGTTACAGATCCAAATAGTGTTGTCTGTATTTCACCATGGATCTTTAAGATGAACAATGATCTGCTTCCCACACAAAAAAAGTTTAAGGGCAAGTCTGAAAACACTGCGATCCTCCACGGAGATGAGAATCTGCTTGTGTAAAGAAACACTGTGGTGCTTAATTAAACTGACGCCAAAGCACAAACAATAAAATGACAGCGAACTCTGAGCACTCGATTCTATAGAGAGCACAGTGAGAAAGCACATCAGGAGACAAAATGTAACTACTTCTGATCATTACTGAGGAAATACACAAAATACAACCTGACTCTGCGTTAAAAGAAAATAATCTGTTGGATTATGCTGTTTGAATTGGTTCCTTACAGTAATGGTAAACTAACCATCTAAAGATTAGACTGATTTGTAAAGTAGCCCAGGGGTCAATGTAATGTTTCAAGAAAAATGCTTTTCCTTTTTTGCTAGGTCTACAACATGGTACTGGGAAAACTACTCCTCTGTATGCTGCGCCCTGCAGTTGTTTGTATGGTTAATGCTGGCCCTGTCCATGGTGCTGAATGCTCTGATTTAGAAACATCAGCTGCTGAGTTTTTGAATCACATGCAGACACACAAGACATGCGCATCTATATATGTGAGGACCATCTTTGATTGTGACATCTTATCCTACCATCACAGCTATGCTAAACCTTTGCTGAGTTTCTTTTTTTTTTGTTAGATATTAAATATTCAGTAAAATAATTTTAAAATATTTTTTGGAATAATAAGCTGCCAGACCTATCAGTCCATTGGGACTTTCAAAGTTATTACAAGTTCATTTGTAAACAACAGTAACAAAATAGATAGGGTTTTGCTTAAGGTTATTTGTTGTGAAGGTAGCAATAAGGCAATATTGTAAGTATTGAAGGCTAGCTAAAGAAAACCCAATTTCACTGTCTCTTAACATTATTTTCTTTGTAGGCTTTGGCACTAATTTGACCAATGACTTTTTTTTTACTTTAACGAGAAAATCACATGGCACTCGCTTTAGCACATTTGTTTTTAATAATTTTAAGGTTTAAAAAATACAAAATCTCAGAAAACTGCTTGTTTTACTTAAGGAGGATCAAAAAAACCTTTAGCGTATTATTGCCATTTTCAGAGATGCACTACTTAGGACTTTCAGACAAAATAATCTATGTATAAGAACATTTGGTGCACAACAACAAGACTATTTTAGAGACAAAGAAAATAGGATGAATCAATCATTATAACAATTGTGATGATAACAGTGGGTTTATTTCCCACTCACAGCTTTTACATTATATACCAGGCTGCTTGGAGCATAAAGCTGATCATGTTGATGGTTCAAGTCAGTGGAATGTATTAATGATGCCATCACTGAGCAATGGCATGATTTCAAGAAATGTTGGCGGCAGCTGTATGGGGTATTAAAGGATCATCTTCTAGTATGTCCCAGGAATCTGTTACACTGTATTTTACAGCACAGCAACACTAAGAAAGTGATAAAGGAGCTCATTTAGGTGTAGACAGAAAGAAAAGCAAAGAAGAGCAACAGAGAAGAGAGATATTAAAGGAGAGGTGACTATGTCGAGGACTGCAGATAAAAAACATGAAGATGGTTGCAGCCCACTCTTAATGAGTCATAAATCAGCATGGTATGAATCATCTTTACAGCGCTATTAGAGAAAAAGTGTTGAGAACCTCATTAATTTCCATTAAGGAGCAGCTATCTGGTGAGTTTACCACGGCATCAAATTTCTCTGAGTAGTTATCTTAAAGGTTTCAGAATGACTCATACAGTGCCTGTATGTGCCTACACATCAAAACTCTTTAATAGTCATCATAGACATTAAGGTGCAGTCACTTAACTTCCTCTTTGGGAAACCCCATTCCTTCCTCTTTCTTTGCAATTGTCTGCTTCATGCCAACAATTCAATCACAGCTGGCTAATGAATTAGATTTTTTAATCACACTTTAAGATCACCTTATTAGAGCACTGAGGTACCTACACTACACCTAGTTTGCTCTGCAGAAAGGTGTAGATGTAAGTTTAGTAGACTGACAGATTCCCAGCCCTCGAGGCTGTAGAGTAAAAAAAAAAAAAAAAAAAAAACAAGAGGAGAAGGAGTGGAGAGGTAAAGAGAAATGTAAAAGAGTGAATATTTAAAAGGCAAAAACAGAAATTCGAGGATCAGAGTTTGAAGAAAAAGATGCTGAGATGCAGGTGGAGAAGGCTGGGAGAAAGTACAACAGAATGCACAGGTAGTCAAGAATAAAGGGTTTCTGGAAAGAGGTTGAGAGGTTGTAATTCAAGCTCCACTCTGCAACAGACAGATCAAATCCACATCTTGATAAGATGCGACACATTCTTATCTGACAACGGCTCTCAATGGAGCAATTAATTTCAGAGGTGCTTTAGTATGCTGCTCAACACTCCGTCTTATAATGTGATTAAATCAAAGTCACAGTGTTGTGAAGGACAGGGTGAACTTTCATAGATTCATTTAATTTATTATTATAGGTTATTTTTTCAAAAAATAACATTTTTAAGCTAAAGCCTTTTATGTCATCATGCCACACATGTGTAGCATCAATTAGTATTGAAGAGATATAAATAACTGTCCTCCCTGAGTTTGACTAAAATGACATGTCCAATGAGAGGATAAACTACCTTGTATCATACAACATAACGTGAAGATATAAAGTATCCACCCTTCCCTACTTAGGGTAATCTGCTCTATCCCTTTTTTTAACAGTGAGGCATACAGGCCTCTCATCCACTGTTCTGTTCTACATACAGAACTGTATTGACACTGTCACTGTCGATGGACAGGTCACAGGCTTCCAAAACAACAAGCCACGGGTGATTGTAGATGTAAAGCTTCTCCTGAGGGACCGCAACACAACCTTAGATTTGGTAATGCAGAACCCTACATTGTTGCTAGACCTAAACTAAAGGGAGACATCAATGAGGCAAAGACAGACAATGGGAGGAGGTCACTCTGCTGAGGGAGAACCCTGGGCAAGGCATCCAGAACCTTAGAAGTAAGGAAGTCATATCCCAGCTAACAGTAGCAGCATCATGACAGCTGAAGAACTCAAAAGGTCACTTGTCATGTACGTGGATTTGAGGAGCGAGCTTGGTGGTGTGAACCCCAGGAAGGAAGCTGGCCTGGACAACATTGAGATTTATCAGATATGCTGGCAGAAGTATTTATCATTATCCTCTCCCTGTCAACATGCACTGGCCCACAATTCTTAATGTCTGCCCCAAAAACGTAGCTCTCGGCAGCCTAAATGACTCCAGCCATGTCACATCTGAAACACAGATGTCTTATATGTGAGGAGGATTTGCGCAGCTCAACTATATTCGTCTTTTTCACATTTAAAGTGACAACTGAATAACTGGCCATTGAAGTTTATTTTCAGTAAGTCTTTTTTGTGAGCTTCAAACCAAATAGCTCCATCCGAGCCTTCTCCATCAGACTCAACACAGGGAACAAAGACGATATCCCTGTCAATAGTGATCGCCGATATCTGAAGGAGAAAGCAATGGGACTTTGCACAGAACCGAACCCCCAAAATCTTGGCAGTGTGGAAGGCAGTGAGGTTGCCTTCCGGAAACCCTGGAGCTGAAATTGCCCTCAGGAGTCTAGGTTCTCTAAACAAGGGCCTCCAGCTGATGAAAGTGCAAAGTAAGAATATTTCAATGTAGCCACAGTTGCTGTGTTAATGGTTTGACATCTTACAAAGCTCTGATCCATTAACTCATTTTGAACCATTTTTATTCAACCAGTTGTAATTTCCTTCCTTAGCCTTAATAGTGTAGTAATCGCTCACTATCATTTGTTCAACAGTGTTCTAGTCATCTAATTTCAGTTAGTTATAGTAATTTCAGTTATTGCCAATGTCATTATTGTAATCGTCATTAATTCTAATTTGTTAAATTATGATGTAAAGTAATTAGTTGTGTAATTCTGCAAAGCAGGAAGCACATCTCCGATGGAGAATTCAGACTATGGTTATGATGCTGATAAAGAAATAATTTTTGCTTAGCGTTTTGCACTGACACAGATAAATTAAATATTGTTTACTGTGACTAAACAACAACTGGTGCAAGAAACTATGATCTAAGTGACCCAACAACACCACACCAGGAAATATACTGACACCTTAATCAAACGAAGGCCACACGGGTTTAACAACCGATTTAAGACAGACGTGGTTCCAAAAGAGAACGTAAATTTACTGAAAACTTATACTGGTAGTATCTGTGAATAAAGGAGGAACTTCGGAAAATTGTAGAACAGGTTCATTACAATAAAACTTATTTTATTCTAAAATAACACTTCAATCAAAATGTTATTTAAAAGCAGCAAAAGGGATTTCTGGGAGGTGGAAGTGAGTGGTGCCTGTGGACAGGAGGCAGCCTAACATCCACAGGTGTGTTCCAGGAGTGCAATCTACTCGTGAACTAACCTGTTTGCAAATGGCAAACAAGTACAAACTATTGTGTTCCAGAGCGCCTACCACTACAAACAGTATATGAAATCAACTAGACTGCAAAGCCTCTCCAAGCAGCCGGCAACCAGTTTAATAAAGGGGTAAATAACAAAAAGAATTAAGCAAAGAAAAGACTATATACCAGTTGGTTCAATTTAAAAATAAATAACACATTTTGACCAATTAACATTGTGTAGTAATGTCAACAGGTGAAACAGTAAAATTGGCTAAAAAGCAGCTGATAAAAGGCCTGAAATACAGAAATAACATATTACATATTGGAACTCCTCTATTACATTGTAATAAAGATGTAATAAGCATCCTACTTTGACCTACTCATCACTTAACTGGCTACACGATTACCCTTACAAAAGGTGACAGCAACCCGGACCTCAGCTAATGTTGAGCTAATGTCAACAGACATGCTCCATCCAAATATCTCAACATCTCAGGCAGTGAGTACCTATTTGAAGACCTCGGAAACCAGACAGTACCACGAGGAATAGACACAGGCTGTTTTAAGACAAATTAAACTTGTGACTTTAAGCAAATGGAAAATCACTTAAAGTAAACTTGAAACACTTAAACTACACAGATTGGTAGACGGCTGTTCAACATGAGTCTGGTTCTTAAAGGCACTGTTTCCTTGCCACTGTTAATTGCCTAAGTGTAGCTTCCAGTAGTGCTGTGCTAATGATGGACAAATGTTGAGTCCAGAATCTGAAAAGCTGGGAAGTCTTATCACCATCTGAGACTGGCAAATATGTTAGGCATATTTTTGATGTGTTTTGTTACTGATAGTCTACATGAGAGGAGGACTGCCAACTTTTCACACTCCTCCTGCAGGACGGCTCTTGACAGATAAAGTAACAGTGTGACAGATAAAAGGGTCAAAATGGGTGCGTATACAAGACCACAGCGGGAGGTGAGAAAACAAAATAAGCTGTCCCCAGTGCATTTTGAGGAAGATGAAACATGAAGAAATGGGGGACAAAACCAAAAAGAAAGACATTGTGCTATGTACTCTCTCTGCTCTGTGACCTTGGGTCGTCACAATCGCCATGGATGACAATTGATCAGCATGAACACGAGGTTTACTGTGAGAGGTTAAGACTGTAGACTTCTTTTAAAGAATAACATGGAGAAAATGTAGGGAGAGATGGTAAGCAAGAGAAATAAACAATCTCCAAGTTCCCCCACATCATTTTCTATCGTCACCTCCACTTTAGCCGTTCATCCATAGCCTTCTTAAAAATAATGTTTGTATTAATTACTAAGAGGCCATATGTTGCATAAAAAAACAGAATAAGCTTCTCCGTAATGCTGAACCAGAAAGTGTTGAAGGTCTCGATAAAGATTATAATTACTGGTATGTTCTATTAATGGAAACAACATGAAGTTGTTCCTGACAGAAATACGGCTCATGAACACTCTCGGGAAGTTGTGTTTCTCAATTTTGTCTTCGTGAAGTTGTATTTTTGTTATTAAAAGTTGTTTAAACAGAAAGAAGAAGCATGAGGGTAAAGGTAAAGGACATGAACGAATCAGACCTCTTAATCTGCTTCCCTGACTGAAACAGCAGTTTGTTATAATCCATGACATTCATGAAATGAAAGAAGACAAAAGGGCTTTTTTATTTTATGAATCTGTTTTTATAACACTAATCCACTTAACTGTGCGGGATTCTCATTCATGGAAGCTGAATCACTGGATGCAACTTTGATTTAATGTTCTCGCACATTTCATTTGATTTAACAGGGGGTTTTTTTAAATCACAATTGCCTTTTGTTTTGGGACTAGGTTTAAGACCTCAGGCTCGGTGCTTGTAAGTGCTTGAATACACATAATCTGTTGTTGGATTTAAGACGGCAGGTCGAACATTGCTGTGAAAAAGATAGTGTAATGATGAAAAATCCAACCTCTGTCTCTTCAGGTGAAAACTATAAGCTAAAACGTTTCTTCTACATCTACTGACATTGTTCACTTACTTTTCTTCTTTATACTCTAGAGGCCTGAGAATTATGAAAATCTGGGTCCTCAAAATTTTCATCATTAAAAAGCATGCCTGTTCTAGAATGATATGTGACACAGTGTTGTTGAAATTGACCATAATCACGTCATTCTTGTCATCTCGTATCTCCTTTAGGAGCGCGCTTGGGTCAATACATCCTTCTCATTTGGCAACAAATGTGCCAATTGCTTTTTTTAATTGCAAATGTAAAATCAATGTCGTCATAAAAACCTCGTCATCCAGAACAAGCTGACTATATACGTTTTATTTAATTTTCTTGAAAGCCATAAAACCCACTGGGAAATTTCATCAAACTTTTCTTGTTCTCTGTCCAAGGGAGCCGTCCATATGACTCCAGTGAGGAAAGTGAGATTTGCCCTAATTAAAGCAGAGCAGACTAAATCAAAACGCTCCGTGCAGCATTTTACCAGTCACTTTGTAGCCATATATTAACTGGCCTTAATAGGAGTAAAAAGCTAACAACCTGAACAATTTTCAGAGCAGGACACCAAGGTCTGTTTATGTGACTGTGATATTAGTCTCACCTTGGCAGTTCTCATAATATTCATAACATTTCTGTTGACATTGGCAAGGAGAGTCTTGTGATAAAGATGAAACTTATCAGAAGGACATTCTTTATTCGAGCCTCTAACTGCTTTGTTTATTTTAAAATAATAAAAAAACACTTCAGACTACCCTGAACTTTTTTTTCCATGGGATTTTTGCCATGGCAACAGCAAATCTGCCACACAGAAACCAATTCGGGGGAAGAGAATGTAACTTGTCAAGCTGGCTCCTTTAAAGTGGACATATTGTGAAATGTCCACTTTTACAGTGAACATCTATTTGGGTAACCCGAGTGTCTTGACCTACAAAATTTAAAATAAATCCATCCAGTCCTTTGCTTGTGGTCTGCACAAATCTTACAACCCAGAAAGTTAGTCTCTCTCTCCGGTTTATGGCTGAGGATAAGAGACAGAAGAAGACAGGGATGGCTGATTCAAAAAAAGAGAGAGTGACCAGTGTACATTCTTAATTTACATTACATTCATAAGATTGTGATTTACCGTTAGGCTGTATCATTATTAGTGTCTTCCTTGTCTCATGTTTAGCAGCTTGACTGAATGCTGAAAGTCATCCAAATTAAATACAAATTAACTAAATAAATCAATCTTATGGCAAAAATTGCTCGCAAGGTCACATTTATGCAAAATCCAATATTATTGTACTCATATGCTTCATACGACATAGCTCTGCTTGTTAACAAATGCACATTGTCTGTGAGGGGGACAAGTGTTATTTACAACAGTGCTGACAGTGCCAAAGCACACTTAAACCAAACTCCTACATATTGTTGCTTTAACTCTCCTTTAACTTTTAACTAAGGTCTATGGTGAACAGTGAAATAAGGAAGGAGATATGAAAGAAATTAGTTAAATTGATTCGTTTTCTTTTTTCCCTCTCCCTAATATATACACTATTAATACCTAATATTTAATAATTTATTGCAATAGAACAGAGAAATTCATGTTCTAAAAGACACTATCCAAATGAGATTAAACATGTTTGAACTTCACTTTGAAAAATAATTCTTTTTTAAAAGCACTTATCTACACAAACTGTTCTTAGGTTGAAGTGAATCAACTTGACTACTCACATCGCTGCCTTTCACGTACCTATCATTAGCAGCCACAATTTAATTACAGTCATCACATTCATCATGTCCCCTGCTATAACTCTATACCAGTTATTCTCACACCCTTTCACAAGTCAGTGAGGCATCCGTTTCACCTTTCAACGCTGATTACAGGTTAGTACTGGCAATCCCACACTGAGAGACAGCAGGTGAGCGCTAAAAAACAGTGCAAAATTGAGAATTGTAATTTAAAACATGACACTGGCAGACAATCATTATCATTAACATAGCATAAACTGCAAGGCGCTATATATAGACATACAAAGTAGAAACATATTAAGGAACTGGATTGACTATTTTACTTTCCTAATAGATGCACCAATGCCCTTACCAATGAAGGTGCTCTGCATTAGCACACTGTAGGGACAGCCATGAATGTAAAAGTTTGTGGTTTGCATGTTTAAGATGCACATGTGACCATGCAGTATGATTATTTGTTTACATTTGTTTTTCTTAACATTAAACAAAGGAACACAGCTGAGCACCATGTACCACCTGGTTGGTCCAAAATTCAACAAGATGTCTGATACTCTGAGTGATAGTACATACTACACACATTGTCATGGATATTGAAGGTTAACTAGATTTATGTGCGTCCTGGTGTGCCCCATGCCTCTGGGCACGGCTCTACCTCCACTCCTGCTTCCTCAACCATGACTAGAAAATATTCATGAATTGGCTGCGCTCTATTAGGCTGTCACAGGCTCGGGTGATTAATGAGACTGGCACAGTTGGATGAGCCATAGACAGCATGCTGCAAACTGACCCACTGACTGGTTGAGCTAAAAGGGAGAGGTGGTGCTGAGAAAGCTGCAGCCAAGGTTGAATGGGTTTCAGCTGATGCTGTAGCTGAACTCACACCTTTACACACACACACACACAGGAAAATAAATGCACATTCCAAGCCAATGCTGTGTTCTGCATTTACTACTGAATGGGGAGTCACATGAGAGGATGTAATCAATACAGCCAGGTAGTTTTCTGAACTCTCTTCCTTCTTGTAGAAAATGTACAATTTATCTGTGGTTTCCCTTCTCCCCAAAGACCAATCACTTTATTTTCCCTGACCCACATCTTCTTGACAGCATCCTCTCTTTTCTTTTCTTATTATTTAATTTCCTTTCCAGGACTCGCAAAGCTTACCATCGCATCCAAACAGCACCAGTGAGAAGAAGTACATTCAGGGTAAAATTAGTTGTTTTTTGTTTTGTTTTTTTCTCAATTTGCAAAGGATTAAAGTGAGAGGGTCCAATAATGTTGACCCTTTATTACTATTCTCTCCAGCCAAACATTAATCAACTCTGTTAAAATAAAGTTAAAGGAAAAAGGGATTAAGCTTTGTATGGATGAATGATTGACAGGTCCATAACTATCTGCTACAAATCAACTAATGATGTTATTTTTTTTTAAAGGTTTATTTTTTGCCTTTTTTTTGCCTTTATTGATAGGACAGTGGATAGAGTCGGAAACAGGGAGAGAGTGGGGAGAGACATGCGGGAAAGTGGCCACAGGCCGGACGCGAACCCGGGCTGCTCGCGCGAGGAGCAAAGCCTCGCAACATGGTGCGCGCGCTGCCGCTGCGCTATCGGCGCCACCAACTAATGATGTTTTTACCCATTTAATGATAATGGTTAATATATTAGAGTAAGAATTTTAGATGCAACTTGTTTTTTTCTAAAGGAATTGCTTAGTAACTTCTTCCAATTTCTCCAACTCTATGAACAGATTGTTTTCTTGGACGGTTACTCTTAAACCCTTACATTTGTGTTCAATGGCTGAATGTGAATGCACACAAAAAGTCATGGATTGTAGGGACACATTTTGTCTTAGAGGTTATGATTAGAAAGACACTTGAAAGTAAAGCCAGAGTCAAAATGGAAATTGAAAGGTAGAACAACAGATAATTGTCAAAGGTGTGTTTGACTTCATAGTAGCTCTTTAATATCTCTGGTCTGTCTGACAAACATTTGATGTCTCAAGATTATTTCTTTTCTTCCTTTAAAGTCTTTTGGCGATTAGGACTAAGGTTATTGGGTCATGGTGTCTTAGTCTGGGGAGTTGTAATTATAACACTTTTCCACATTATTAGAGAGATTATTACTTATTAGATATTATCTTTGCAGAACATACATAAGAAATGAATCTAAGAAATATATCAGCCGTTATACCTGTATCACATTTTTATTCTCCCCAAGATGCAGACATCTGACATGATACTGTGAGGGAGTTTGTTTGTTTTTTTTTGCAGGAGAGTGCAGCAGCTCCTTCAGATGGGAGCACGTCACAGGGTGAGATGTTGATAAGCAGTGCGTCTGTTGTCTGAACACAGTTGGTGTGTGAGAAGCTTATGTGTCCTAACACGTGTTAGGGATACCAGACACTAAACAAAAATGTTTGCACTTTGTTGGCAGATGTAGGGCAGCGTGTGCGCATCCTTTTCTGGTGTTTATCATTGTGTGTGTTTGTCGTGAGAGTGTGGACACTGAACTCACAGTCAGCCTGTGCACAGACGAGGCAGGCGGTGGTGCTGTTAAAAAAGGTGAGAAGGCCGGCAACAGCAAGGCTGATGTCCGTGTTGGTTGGGCGCATGTCAAGCGTGGTGAATCGGGGGAACTGAACCTTTAGAATGTCCTCTGGAGCCACCTTGACGTAGAGCACCTGTGGAGAGATGCTGATGTTAGTCTATCTGTTACTTTGTAATCATTCACATTTGATTTTGACATTTTGCACTTAAGTTAAACTTAAAAAAAGCAGACATCAACAGACAGGACAACCGTAAAAAGGATAAAAACAACAGAGCATGTCTGTTTGAATATAGAGTAAAAATAGTTTAATGTCATCAGACAGACAGAAGAAAAACAGCTCTGATGAAACAGGTTTAAAGTATTATGATATATTGCATGCAAGGATAACCCAGGGGTCTGTGGCAAAGTGCATAATCAGAAAGCAGATATTTTCCAGTGACTGAGGCACTGAAGCTCATGTTTAGTACAAATAAGGATCTAAAAACGTATTTTTGTTCCACCCACACAAACAAGCCCTTTTTAGAGAAATCTCCAGGCATACACCCCCTCACCAACAGGTACAAAACATTTGCTTCTCCAGCTCAATATAAGGCAGCTCAACGTTGTGTTGAAGGTCAGATTTTATTCTGTATAACACACTAACACACAATCAAACATCAAGAGGAATTAAAAAAAAAACGCTGGTTAGGTTAACATAATTGGTAGTATCTGTTCACTCAAAAAAGCCAGGACATTACTGTATAAATGGTCTATTAATGTGGCTTAAACCTTTACCTCTAAGTAAATTAATTACAAGAACAATGTAGGAATTTAGGTTTTATAATGCAGTGCTTTGCAACCTTGTTGAGTCAAGACCACCAATTATAAAAGCATAGATGTTTGCACGTTTTTTAATAGTCACTGCCTTAAAACGAATAATTAAATTATTAAACATATACTCAGGTAAATAACTGTATCTTCCCTCAGTTAGGGTTAGGGGGGGTTGAATCATTTCACCAGCTACAGTACCAACTTCTCAAGATATTTTCTAGCATGTAAAGTAACAAGGCCATCTATGTCAACAATGTCATAGTTCATAATTAACCAACAAATAAAAAAAAGGATTTTTCCCCGAAATGGTGGATAAGCTTTAAAGTAAGTCATAATATATATACACTGTATATATAGTCAGTCAGTCAGTCAGTCATACAGCCTACTTATCTAAAAGCCTTACTCTTGGAGTAAAACAAAAACAATACAGTTGAAATTCTTCAATTAAACTGGATAAAAAAAACACATATCTTATAAGATGAACATGTTCCGTTCTGAAGTCTGAACAAAGATCAGACACAAGTAAGAACGAAAGAAAGTCACTCAAGCCTTCAGTCAGAAACAATATAAACAGAATCCTTCCATTCCAATCCATTGTGAGGCAGTGATTGCTGTGTTTTCCCCGATTTGATTTCCTATAGTTTTGTGAATAGCTGCATTACTTAGCCACACATAATGAGATCTGATACAGATTCATTAAATCACTCCCACCGTGTCAACAGGTATGTCAACTACAGGAATCTCAGCCGTCAGAGGTTAAGTGCACTGACGCCTACCCTTGCAGCCTTTAATGTTCTAAGCAGCAATGTTACATTTCTATTCAACTTAAGAAAAGCAATAAACTTGCATCCAACCAAATTAAACATGCCTACCATGTTTGAATGAATAGGTACACATGGCCAGCAGGTTGGACTGTCGGTTGGACTGTCCAGTGATGTAGTTATGAAAAATTGGGCTTGAAGGGGATGCCAGAGGACATGCTAGGTCTGAAAGGAGTAACAGGGAAGAGAGTCTCTTTATCATGGCAGATTGCCTGTCTGTACCGTGTCTGATACCTGAACAATGCTATCCACCTTGTCCTTACATCCCCTTGATTGGTTTTCATCCATGCCCATCAAGGAGTCCCAGGGTGACTCAGGGATGGATATGGCCCCAACTGACAGTCTTCGCTAGTAGGCTATTCAATCATCTCAACGCATTCTAAAACCTTTGGCATTTGCCATACACAACAGTGGAGAATTGTACCCCTCCTCAGCTGTGTCTTTCATCTTCCCTGTTGCATTTTTACAAGTTCTCACTACTCTTTTTCAGATCCTGTCCCTTTCCTGTTGTTGTACTGCATTTTTCACTACTTTTTTACCTTTCCCATCACACCTTACCTCACCTCAGAGAAACATTGTCTAATGATATAGCTGCCCAAGATGGCATCAGCCTGGAATCCAGCAATGCTGAAAGTAATGTGGGAGTTGTTTTTGATCAAGATATCTTCCACATGAAACACATTCAGAGTACAGCCTTTTATCACCTTCATAACCGTGCAAAAATGAGGCATATCCTGCATCAGCCTTGAGACCTGCCTATATTTGTCTGATGGTATGGCAACGCCAGGCTAGTAAAAGGCACTGGACCTTACATTGGGATAGGCTTTTATTTGAAGTTTTACAGTATTTCACACTTTGAACAATGATCCTTTCTCCGCATTAAATTTGGTCAGAAAAGCCTCATGACCTTGGTGATGCTTAAAAGACTGCACGTTTAGGGCATGTTGCAGCTCAGTAAACTTTGCAATAAATGACTTTATATTCTAATTAGACACTTTTTTGTTTATTATTCCCACAAATAAACGTGTTTCCAAGCAGAAAAAAGCCTCACAAAACCGAGTGCTTAACGTTTATTATGGGTTGCAAGAAACATTTGTCATGCCAACAGTTCTGGGTACTTATTGTCTTTGAGTTTGTTTACTGTAAAACTAGCATCTTTTTGTTACATCTCAGTACTTATTGATTCATTATAATACTATTTAATATTAGCTTCAGATTGTTTTGAGGATTTATTCCAATTGTTGCACTTAAAATGCACAACTTAGTGTGTTATTAATTTAAATGTATTATTATTATAATTGATAATAAAAACAATAAAAAAACAATTAAAATTTGCTCGCCACAAAAATGACATCCTATATTATTGTAATTTCTTGGAGAGACTCCCTATGCATGAGGTTTTAAATACACATGACGAACAGACAGTAAATTATTCAAGGCAATGTAGACAACTTGGTGACATTAGTACACAAACTGTAACTCAAAATTCAAAAGAAGTGTCTCTTGAAAGCATTGGCTCAGGGCGGAGGCACCACTGGCGTGGTTGAAAATTGTGGTTGGAAATAAATCACAGGCAAATAATAAAGCCAAAGTTAACCACTTTGCTTTTGATCATCAAATATCCTATTTAAATGAGTGGACAAGAAACCAGCTGGAGCCAGCGGAATTCTGAAATGGGTGAAAATAATAGACGTAGCGTGTGAAAGACAGGAAAAAGGAACAGAACAAACAGAGGGATAAACATATTGTGACAGTCCTATGGACAGAAGAAAAAGTAAAAATGCTTTACCATCAAAACATGAGATAGGACATGAAATTCTAAACAGGGAAAGAGAAAGAAAAACACTGAGTAAACAGAGAGTGATGAATGGCAAAGGGGTTGCAATCAGCAGTCTTTAAAATCATTAAATAAATCTTGCAGAATAAAAATGTGATTCTGTTGTCAGAGGCAGTTTGTCTGGTTTCCTCCCCTTTACATGGAGTTTTAAGGGGGATTCAATAACAGCATTGGGCTTTGTTATTGTTTGGTCTCTGTGGGCTGCTATTGCATTTCAATCAGGAGAGCCAAGTGACTGAACTTACGCTCAGGCTTTATTTTAAATGGAAGAGTTTGGTGGCTCTGATATATTATTTAGAGAATGTTGTATATTAGCATTGGAAAAAGAAGACAAAACCTTTTTACGTGATCATTATGTAATCACTACAGCTTGGTTTGCAATATGTCTTGGCTCACAACTGAAGTTTACCAATAGCATCAAAGAACAACAACTGGAAATGAAAAAGGTTTAAAGTGCATAATGGTTAAGAATGTGTGCTTGAAACTATTTGACTGCTCAAAGCAAAGGTTAAATGGAGTAAAGGGGCCTGCCAGGCATAACACTTGCTTGCCTTCTCTTTGATAAGATATTCCGAAATAATGAGACATTTTTTGAGAAAGAATTTTGAAGGTCACATATTGTACTTCTTTTTGACAAGTTTAAATGAGTCTAGGCACTCACATGTATTTGAAGTTTCTTGTTATAAATCCACTCTGATCCTGCATTTTATCATGCCGATGGACCTTTCCATTTCAGCCCTGCTCAGAACACGCTGATTCTGTGTCTGTAGTTTTAAATGCAAATGAGCTGTGTCTGACCAGGCCCCTCTCTGGAAGGGGATGTTGCTTGGTCTTTCTTGCTCCATGCCCAATTGTTTATTTACAAAGGCAGACTCAGAGAGCAGAACAAACACCTAGCTATGTTAGTGTCACGCACCTTGGAAAAGGGGTTACTGCCCTTTGTGATGTGGAAAACGTCCAAACTGTGTGTTTGTGAACAGATTTTCTGAAAAGTGGAGTGAGACAAAGACAAAGAAGATGGAACTTTCCAATAATTGGGGTTTTGGCTAGGGACACCTTAGGAAAACATGGTTAAGTGTATTTTTCATAATAAGTGGCCTTTAAAATAATTGTATTTCCATTGCCTCCAAAGTTTGTTTAGTTGAGGAATGTGAAAAGGAAAAACAAAACAAAAACAAACACGCTCTTAATGATTAGATTAGATGACTTTGTCCACCGTGGTGGAAATTTGTCCTTGGCTTCTCCAAAATATAAAAAACACACAGGACAAATTAAAACACTCCACACAGTACAACAATATGCATAATGATAAGACACAAGAGGTGCCCACAAAAAAATAAAAGTGAGAATTGCAAAGTTGAGTTGAGATGTGCCGTTAGCAGCTTGATAGAAAATAATCAAGGTCTTTCATTGCTTGGTAGCTTATAAATCCCTGCTGATAACACTCAAGAAGCATACAGGTTGAGAGCTAGAAAAGTATTTGTGCGGAGAGCGTGTTCTGTGTGATGCAATTGAGGGTGAAAGCTAATTTCCATTCCATCCAGTTGAACAAGCTCTGGGTTGTCAGAGTTGTTGACATGAACCCAAGCATTTTTGTTACCTGTCTGCTGTGACGTAAAAAGTGGCTGTAGTGAGGGGGTTCTGAGTGAAGTGAGGTGAAGAGGAGGTGGGAGTGCAGCAGTGCCATATGGAGAGCAGAGACATGAGTGATTACATCTGTTGGCCCCGACTGAGAGGGGCAGCAGAACAGACCTCTGTTTAATAGAGAATCAAGACATGAGCAAAGTTAACGTGAGCGCCGGTCGTCAGTGTTTAAGCGACTCATTTACATTATCACACATATACATTATCACACATTGTTGACCTAGCTCAGTTAGCATGCAATGCATACAACACAGAATTACTGGTATGTTCTTTAGAAAGTTAGCAGTGCAACCAAATAGAAATCTGTTATTCCGATTCAGTGAGTTGAATAAGAGGTCTACTTAAACCAAAGTATAGTTATTCATTGTTTGTTTTTTTAAAGGTTTATTTTTGGCCTCTATGCCTTTATTGATAGTGAAGGACAGTGGATAGAGTCGGAAACAGGGAGAGAGCAGGGAGAGACATGCGGGAAGGTGGCCACGGGCCGGGCGCGAACCCGGGCCGCCCGCGCAAGGAGCAAAGCCTCGCTATATGGGGCGCGCGCGCTGCCGCTGCGCCACCGGCGCCCCATTGTTTGTTTTTTTTTTACTTTATTTATCCCCATTGGGCAATTCAAAAGGCACAAAGCAACGACCCACATACACATTCATACACCCCTAACACAGCAGAGGAAGAAATTCGGGGTTAAGCATCTTGCCCAATAAGGACACATCAGACATGTTGCTCACAGGAGCTGGGGATCCAGTAAAGAGACAACAACTCTACCAACAGAGCCACAGCCACCCCCGTTTAATGACAAAAAAGTAAACAGTTTAATAACTTTGATGATTATCAGTTGTAGAAAGCCATCCAACAGCAGAACACAGAGCCCAACGCCTGGCTGGATGTAGCCTTTTGAAAAGCCAGAGAATTATGTTGGCCACTAAGCATTAGAGAACAGATGCTGCTGGAGACATTGTCCATCAGTCAGCAAGTGTGATGCCAAGGCTGGAATGCCAGTGATGAGTTGGCAGGGATGGTGTTTCAGGGTGGCAGGAGATGGAGAAGGGCAGCTGGTAGTCTATTTTGTCTACCTGATCCCCTTTCGAACCAAAAGGTTCATGTGGGATTTAGACACCAGCTGTTGGCATTCAGACGCAGCAGATGAAAATCTTGGAGGTGAGAAAGTGAAGAGATGCAACACTGGAGATAAGAGATGCCCCGTGTCAAAGCTGCACTAGCTACAATCTCCATCCCCAGCAGCCAGCTCAACCAAGTCTCAGCACATGCAGTCAGATCTCAATTTGTGGTAGTAATGATCCTGCATCAGGTCCCTGCAGTCAGAGCAGAAGTAGACCAGAGATTAAGATGAAGTGTGCTGTGGATCCCTGGGTGCCTTTTAGGCGAGTGGAACATTGACCACAAGATCTCTATCTCATTGATCTGCCAGTTCAGAGACAGAAACAAGTTCTGGTGGTATTTTCAGGGCTAAAACATAATTATATTATGTGCCCTATCATGTTGGGATTGATTAAATAGAGTACTATTTACCTGGACATACAACAAGCTCTTCCTGTATTCATCAAGCATCGACAAACATGTTGGCGTTTTTGCATTTAAAACTTGCTTTTGGTATCATTGATTGAAAGAGTGTTTTACTCAATCAGTCCTGGGAATCAAGCAAAATGTTTACCTGTCACACCAAAACAAAGCATAGCTTAACTTTACGAAACAGAACTGGCAAACACTTAGTCAAACACATCTTAGAGAACCTGTGCCTTTAAATTGAACAAAAACAAATCAAGACACAATGGAGAATCAAAAAACCTGCATGTTCTTAATGAGTTTTCCGAATGCAGAGTGAAAATTGTAGTGCATTAAATCAGTCGGCTGCTGGCAGAAAGATGAGCAACATCAGCTGACTATGGTATCCTTTGGCACACAACACAATGCAAGTCTCCTTAAGCCGCTAAGAAAAAACAAAAGCATGTGTAAAACGGATCATGATCCAAATGAAGAGGCAGCATCCTTATGACAATATGACAGACTTCGATATGCACATGGTGTTTCTGCTCCTGCAGCCTTGATAAAACAGATCAATAGTGTGGTGATAAAAGGTTCGACAGGAGTGCAGATAACAGTTGTGCACCTCTAATTTTGATCATGCAGACAGAAGACACACCTATTTTTTGCCAGCAGATTGTACGGAACAATTCTCAGCAGATCGACAACCAGATTGTCTACAGATAGGTGTCTGTAGTTTAATTGCATTTTGTGGTAGTGCTGGTCCCTGAGTCAAAGAGCAATGCATCTCCTCTTAGTAATTGAGATTCATATTTATTATATGTTGTATAGGTTCCAGATAGTAGCTTAAGTGTTTTATTGATCTAGATTTGTGGTGTCATCCATACAAGCTTAAAAGTGAAAGCATGCATATAGTGGAGTGTTCTGTCATGCTCTGAAATCAAACTTTTAAGGATGAGTTGAAAAATTCAATGATAAGCATGAGTTGACATTTATTTGTTGACTATATAGAGTACTTATGGATGACTATGTCATCACAGTCTAGATCTTGACGCCTACAACGTCCCTTACCCTACCCTAGTGCAGAGAGCAGGAGTTCATCTTCTGGAGAAAACACATGCAAGTGATTCCCAAAAAACCTCACATTTGGGAAATTCTTAGTATTAAACACAAAACATTAAATGTCATTTTCAATATTAGAAGAATAAAAAATAAATATTTGTGGTGGAAAAAAGCTATGTTTCTCTGGGTGGTAAATTTGGAGCCGTGAAGCTTATTATTATGGAGAGTTACTGGTAGCTTAGAGCACAACATTTAACAAGTGGCTTGCACAATACTGGCAGACTTCTCCTCTCCAGGCTGTATGAAACTCAAGTGAAACCCCTCACTCTCTTCTGCCCTCTAGTCTCTCTTTCTCCTCCTCTCCTCTCCATTATTTTACTTTGTACTTCCTTCCCTCCATCCCTCCTTTTTTTCCCACAAGCATGCAGAGCCTTGGATTCCTAATCCTTCAGATTTCCTCACAAGTCAGCCACACGATTGACAGTTTTCTCACCCCTGGACCTCCCTGAACCCTGCTTAGCCTCAAAGTATTTTTTTTTACCCATGCTTCCATCCAGACGCCTTCAGGGCTGATTCAGCTACATGCCTTAGCCCCTCTGTTACCTGCCTGCCAGCAAAATACAGCACGTGTGAAATAGACATGACTTTTGTTGCTTCACCTGGTGTAGTATAGACATGTAGACAGGACCATGAATTAGAGGTGTTATTTTACTTTACTTTCACCTTTCCTTCAACCAGCTCATTATTAATAGTATCTCGGCAGCAGGATCTTCTAAGAAGAACCAATCATTCTGCCACTGACTTCTGTCATTACAGATTCAGCTGTGATGCAAAGTAATTAGTAGGGTCCACGTACTGCAATGAACAGCCTTCAGTTAATTACAGAAGAAAGTTGACCCATATTGGCATCATTGTTTAAAGCTCCTGAATTAATTAACAGACAACAAACTGTGCATTTAAAACATGGTGTAGTCTATAATACGGTTTAGTAGATACTAATATTTAGATTACGAAAGTGTTGGATGTGAGATGATTCAGATATGTTAGCAACTGTTATTCAAAATTAGCAGTGTGAATGCTCCAATCTTTGCTCAAGAACAGTACACTTCCTTGGCCCTGGCACACTTAGGAGAGGTGTGCTTTGGCATTGTATCTGACGAATTTCATACATACCTAAACACAAATTCAGGTTTGACTTGGTACATGCATACCTAGAAACATAAAAACACTCATGTACATGCAGAGCTTGTGTAATAACAGAGGAGCATAGTTAGTAAGAGACATTTGTGATGAGAGTTTGTCCCACAGTAATTTGTCTTTAATTTAGCTCTGCCTTTTCCCCTTCATTCCATTCCCCTTTCATTTCCCTTCTAAGCATTATGAAATAACACTGATTTGTGGCTCTCCATAGACCACTTGTGAAATTTCACAGGGACCCTTCAGAATATTCCATACACTGCACCAATCAGACATAATTGTATAATGGTAGGAATTCTGGAGCTTATTTTGCTTTCCAGCTTTCTTGAGGATTTATATGCATGCCTTTTCATGAAATCAATACTAAATACTAAACTAAAAAAATATTGTTCTTCATATAAATACTGTCTTTAAAATGTCTGTTGAATTCCTGATTTCAATGTATGTTGATCTGTCTAGAAAGTACATATGCTGTGTCCAAAGTCAGTGTCTTGTCAGTGTTGAGGTGCAGTTTTTAGCTTTTTCCTCAGGAAAGAAAAATCTAAATTATTTCTATAACGTATGTAACCTTTTTTCTTACAAATTCATGCAGAAAAGCCTGTCCAACACATTATAATAAATAAAGTCTGTACTATAACTACTAAATATTCTAAATTGCACTGATGTATTGATGAGTGATGTATAAATAACCATCTCCTGTTTTTCAGAAACAAAACTGTGTATTGCTCTCAAAATATTGATTGGCGATAGGCTCAGTTGACATTAACCAGCATTAGTCAGTTTTAGCTGAACTGCAATAAAAGGAGGTTGAATCATTTTGGTCATTTCCTTCAAGTAATGAGTTTTCAAGTTTTCAGAAAGAAAATTTTACATTAACTGTTGACTTTCATAATCTTGTGTGGCTATTTTTTTTAAAGCATACCATACTCTTTTTTACCTTTTTAAACAATCCCCTGTGCTCTAGGTGAAACCTCTGTGCTGTGCTTTGGTCCAAATATGACATAAATCAAGCACCAGAGGAGGTTTGTGACCCTGTAGAAACCAGATCTCTCAGAATGCTCCATTTTGGTGTGTGTCTCTTTAAATGCAATGACCCCCCTGAGTTTTCCCAATTAGACATCACTTCTCTGTGGAGACAATAAAAATTACTTGAACAAAAGTTTTGCTCGAGACTGGAGGCGGGATCAATGGCTGGAGATACCAGGGGTGGGGAGGGGATTTTCTTACCAGAATCCAACTTGTGATGTGAAAATTTCAAAATTTGAAGCAGAGCATTTTTCTCTGTGCCAGACCACAAACAAAGTACTTGATATATTTATTTTAAATTGTGTGGGTCAATAGACACTAAAGGTTAACCAAATAAATGTTCAAAAACACTGTAAAAGTAATTTTTTCATAATATGTCCCCTTTAATAAAATGTTCAGATTGTTAAATCAATGGCTTTGTGTTAGCACATTTATATCTCTATTCATCGGCAGTGCTGATATAAATGAAGTGAGTTTGCTTTTCAGAGCTGCAGAAGGGCAGGGCTGATTCAGATACTGTAACAAAGACAGCAAGTAGTGACAGGCAGAACAATAGGTGCATGGATTCTGAGAAAGGCAACAGGGGCATTTATACACACACACTGCTGTACGACAAATGGAAACCCAGATAAAATGTAAGGGCAAACAATTTGTTCTAAATTATGGGAGGTAACACTAATCATTTGATCATTTCCTTTTATATAGTAAATGACAACAGACTCTCATCTACTGGGAGAGTGGGGCTTTTAATGTTGGACACCATATCTGAAAATTTGTAATTGTTCTGGGTATGACAGCAGAACAATATTCAAAACTTTAGGTATATAAACATGCTATTTTTTCATATAACAAACATGCTTGATACACCACTGCCAAGTTTGTAGATTATCTGTTCTCCTATGCTGCCAGCAGAAAAGCTTTCAATACGTAAAACACACCAGGCCCTCATATTTTTACTTCTCGATCCTGATTCCATTTGAAGGGCTGCTTCAGCATCAGAACAGTTTCCATTCGCCATACATCGCTACTGACAAAGCGACTGCTTATGTCTGGTGTTAACAAAAAGTGTGTATAGTGCTGGGAGATTTTAGCGAGCGTAACACTGGCTGGGACAGTCGAGTTCATCCCAGAGCAGAAAGTGTCATTCATGAGAACTGAACAATGCCACAGATATTTTTCATACCCAAAAATCTCATACTCTGTCCTTTGTTCAGTGCTTCTTCTTTGTCACATCGAGACCCTTTCAAGCTTTCCCTTTAAACTCACAGCAGATATTCATCTGAGAGTATACATTCAACATGCATATTCATTTTCTGCAGATTGTAACAGTCTCTCAGACCTCCTTGAACATTGGTCACACATCAGTTATTTCCTGCGACAAGTTGCACTTGTGCCAGTTCTGAGACTCTCAATACAACAGTACATGAATATATGCAAATGCAGCACTCATTATGCATTTGACTTGCCTTTGCTTCAAACTGTCAGTTTTAATGGACCATTTGAAATTGAATTACTCGTCGTTTAATGTTTGATTGACAGTCTGATATTAGTCTTTTGTAAACTGGTGCTCACAAAGGGAAGTAAACAGCTGTCAGAACATCCTGGTCTGTCAATCGCCTATCTTCCTCATCTTGCCCTGTTGACAAAGTGTAGACAACCTCCTGGTCTTTATTAACCAACCAAACTGAGACCTTTTATTGCAGTCCCTGACAGGTGATCTCAGTGGATATGAAATAGTTTATAGCTGCCTCTGTTAATTTTAATAAAGTAGAGAATCACAATCAGATTGGTTTTGTTGCTAGTAAGCCAAGTTGAGTGATATCTAAGGTCAGGATTGGATGCTGCAGGGCTGCTCTCCACCACTTTTCAACAGCTTGTAACAGCTTACATATAGAGGCTTAATGCCGTCTGCAAACTTCGTCCAACATAGTTTACCTCATGATCTGACACTTTGACCCCGTTCAGTCTTGGGCAATCAGTGAGTGACTCTATGTGAGTTTTAAAATGTGGATCAGCATAGTAGGTCTACTTTAAAGAAGAATGCTGCTGGGGTTGGAAAGTTTACATAATGAAAATGAGGAGACTCAGGTTAAGTTTTGTGTTCTCAGGAGGAAGATAAGTGGCATCCAGTGATACAGAGATAAATCTAATGTGTTAATGTTTGTAACACACAGTTGGTTAATTTAAGTTATATAGCAGCACATATATGAAATAAATACATTTAATATTTAAACTTAAGGAAATTAAGGATTTTTTATGACCTATTATTTTCCCGAACATACTTTTGTTTTACTGCTCTTGTTTTTCCGACTCAGATTTCAGACTCACAGGAGCAATATATACAAGATGCTTTGCTTTAGTTGATCGTGTAGTTCAGATCAGAAGCAGAACTCCAACATTCTTGTTTGTGTTTTCTATCATGTCCTAGTCCAGTAAAAAGGAACAGTGTTATGTGGCAGACATCTAAGATAGCAGTTAGAAGCTTCATCACTTTATCAAGCGTGATTCATTTTTAATGGTTAAATCTTGTTTAGTATCTTCTTTCATTTAATGTTGTTTGAGCTAAACATGCACTCTGTGTTATTGTCTCTATGAAAGTATCTTAAGATGGTTAAAGCTTGATGCTTTATAGTAAGGCTAATTGAACAATAAAGCGCAGTAGTCTTCCCTGTGTTTTAAACAATACACGCAAGAAATATATATTAAAAGTCAATTACTTATAAATCAGGTCTCTAATTTGATGCTGTTCCACTGTTTCCTCCTCGTCTTAGATCTTCAGTGGAAGACTTTTGACAGCTGTTATTTGTGTATTTTTCCAAGGAAAGGTTTGTGAAATGATGCTGGTGTGTTGACAGACCTATCCAACTGTTCCCCATGGGACTCTTCTGAGCAATAACTCAGTAAGGCAGTCTTTGATCTCAAAGGATCTGTCTCATTCCCTTCACAGACAGCAAGCTGCTAAACAGTTTTGCCAACAGAAGAAGATGATAAACCGTAGATTTAATCTTTGATCTAATTATACAGTACATAATATTTAACCGTTTTGCAACAATACACCAAGACAAATTCCTTTTATATGTGAATGTACTTGAAATTAAAATGATTAAAATGATTATGATAAGATGTTTCACAATGCAGAGGTTAGGGGTTTATCCTTGCCACTTTTGGTCACTGATGCTAAAATGATTGCCGATGCCAGACACTGTGTGTAATAAATACACAATTGTCTCTTAGAGATACAGTAAATGTTCTTGCTGTATCCTTTATTAACACAAAAGTAAAGGCATAATAACAAACCTCTTTTCTCTCAAAATCCTGATGCATGTTTGCCAACATGCTGTGTAAGATGTCAACCTAACCATGACATGAGACTAACCCTTTAAAAAAACTGTTTTGAAACCCTAACCTTTGCATTGAACTTGTTAATATGGATCAAAGCTTGTTTTGAAAAAAAAATGGCATGAAAGTCATCTGTCACATTATACAATTCATTGAAGGATTAAAGTTTTTCAACTGTATTTTTTTTACAGTATTTTAAATGAAGTGTGATTCACTGCTGCAAATTTAATGTGATTAGACTTAATTTTGAATAACACTTCAGATTGTCCACAAGTAGCTTTAAACGTTAAAGACACTAGTCCCAAAACAGAAACCACGGTGACATTCTGCTTTCTGCAATAAGTGGCATATTTGTGGACATTTGAGCGGACATATATTCAAAAGTCTGTCTGACTCTGTCTGTGACCAATGTGACTTGTTTTGTCTTGTTATTATTCTACCACAGTCAGTAGGTCTCTGAAAACCAGTCACTTTTTCCAAGTCTATCAAACAATTGACCGACTACATATAGACTCACTTAGATGTGTGTGAATGGCGTGTGAATAGATCTGTGAGTGTTTTTGAGGGTACACAAGTATGTCATCATTCAGGAACAGCGAACATTGAGGTTGTCATCATTTATGAGGGCTAAAAGTTGATAGCACAAATCAATGTGTAAATTCCCTTGGAGGTTATTTGCAGTCTCTAAAGCATAAAAGCACTTTTAGGAAAATAACTCTGGAATACAAATAAGTCCTTCTTATAAAAACTCTTCGGCTGCGATGAATTTCGTTTTCAAAATGATAAAAATACAGTAAATACGTCCTGGAGAAATGACTTTCCCTAAGGATAGACGCATGGTTTAGTCAAAAGCGAAGAAAGTCAAGTTTTTACAGGATCGTTAATCCATATATGAACTTTAAAACAGCCACTCTCTGATTATTTCCTCCTCTTTTCACTTCAGCTAGTGTTAGAGAAAGAAGTAGTTTTACCCGGCATGCCTTCAATTCAAAATTCAACAAAGTAGAGTTGTTTCAAGTGTCATCTTTCAACAGTATTGACATGTTTGCCTTTTTGTAGATTTCTTTTTGGTGCTTTGTCATACAATGGACACCAGACAATAACAAAACAGCTTCAAGGTGTATTGACCCAACAACACAATAAACAAATCAATCTTTGTTCACCAAAAATTACAAGTGGCCCCATATTTCTGCTTTCCCTCTGAGTGAATGTGTAAAGCACCTCCACAGTCTGTTTGTCACAGTCATGTTGCGTTGTTGAAGGATAATAAGGTATGTGGCTTGTTCCTCCTTTTTATGTCATCTCTGCATAGCAACAGCCTCTTTGCAAGTGTACTTTCAGTATGTTTGTGTATGTTTGTGTATGCACAAGTCACTACAGAGCACACGCACAAGCACAGACACACATTTCAAAGTACACCAAGGCAACCAAACAAACAGCCTAACAGCACCCTGCCATTTGCATTCCGGGAGATGATATTTAAACATGGATGTCCCTCGGGTCCAGCCTGGCTGGCATAATGTCACTGTCTGGCCTTCTCTGACTGCATCAGGGCCAAAAACAACCTCACACCCCCGCCACATTCCCCTCCAGAAGCTCATAGTAGCCAGCAGTGAGCTGAGCTCAGTGGGGAGCTATGGCAACTTGGTGAGGTTAACTTCAACAGACACTCATTATCACTGCTGTGAAATGATCTTGGATTGTCTTTGATACAGGGATTAGGCAATCAAGGCAAATTTTCAGCGGAACCATATGATCATTCTTAAGAGCTTCAATCATCAATACTGCAAACTTTATCTTCGCCTGCAAAGCGCACTCATTCTCACACACACACAACCCTTCTCACACACACACACACACACACACACACACACACACACTGCATCAGTGCAGTTCAGATTACAGCAAATTATATGATTTGTGCGAATCAAAGGATTTTGGAGATTTCATTGGCGATGGATTGATATCCAGTCTTGAAGCTATTCTATAGGAATTAGATGAACAGGAACATTAGATACTAAAATTGGTGATTACTGAGGTTTTAAAATGCTAATAAATTTAAATATTCTTACATTTCAGTGCCTTATTAGCGTGATAAATTACTTGACTTAAGAGACTCTAAGTGAGTGAGTCTAAATACATTGCAATAATTGGTTTTAATAACTATAAAAAATTTGCCTCCTGTTTATTTAAGATTGTGACAAACGCTCATCTGCACGTCTAAGCTCTCAAAGCCCACATAAAGTGTACTAGCTTGGCTTCACAAGGGGAGGCCTCCTTTCTCTATGGTAGGGACACTAATAGCTTTTACCACCTACTGGCTAAGTAGATGTTTCTTAAATGCTGTCTGTGGTTTACATTGTGTCATCATGTGTCATTTTATTTAAACCAGAGAGTTAACTACATCTTGATTTGTAAATGCAGTGGAGCACAGACATGAACAGCTGGACTTGCAGATTCAGAAGATCACAAGAGAGCTAAAAACATTAAGCAGAAATAAAGAGAACACTGTTCAAACAACTGGTCACTTTGCCTTTCTGAGGCTGATTACTATTTATTTGGTGCCTATTTTAACCTGATATTCATTAAGTGATGGGATATACAATCCAAAATCTATTGGATTTCCCCTCAGTGTTCCCCCTCAGTTCAGCTTCACCTGTGCTTGCAGCAAGCACCGTCGAAGATTTGGCGCGGCACACACTGATCCTTTGGAGTCGGCCAGTGAGAGTTTAGGATGAATATTCAAAGCACTAAAAGCTTCTCTTACACATCACTCTCTGTGGGACCCATTTGTTTCCGTGACAATATTAAAACGAGATTGGACTTATGTTTCAGTTATGGATCCAACTGCAGATTCGCATCATAGAATTTCATTAATTTCATTCCTGCGATAACCATGCAAATATATAAATATATATAAATGAGGTTTCGAGAAAACACCCTAAATGTACTCCTCACAGAAAAACAGAGTGAAATATATATGTATGTATGCTTCTGTAAACAACCACTCTGTGTCTTGGCTCTTTCCATTTTAACTCGACAGAGGGATGAAGTGGCAGAAATATTTCACAGCAAGATAAAACATTTTGCATCAATTCTCAGCTGTAAATACATGCAGAACTGCAGGGGATTATCTGTACAGATCACGCTTCAGTGGTGATCGAGTCGTGACTGTGTGCATATCGTTCTTCTATAAATTCTATCAATATGTAATTTGTCACATTGATTACCATTTGAACCAATTTCTACCCATACGTACTCTGTCAATAAACAGCTGTTTACTTGGAATGAGTAATTTATAAGGAAGCAGGGGATTTATGAAAAGACAATACTTGTGTCACCAATTTCATGCAAATCCATCTTTTTTTATTAGGTTCTTAGTGTTACTCAAACGCCAGGCTGCCAGTTGGATGGTTTATTATGTGCCCATTTCTTTTTTATAGTAATTTAATTCATTGCTCATGCAAATGCTTTGTGCTTAAGTCATTAAGAATTGATACCGCATTGATTTCAACAATAACAAGTCATATTTTTTATTTTTATTTTTCACACTCAGTGTGTGGGCGTGATTGAGGACTAAATCGGCTCAGCTTTCCCAGCACTCTCTGAGTCTGCACCATATTTACTTAGCCTCAAAAGACTGACATCACTGGAGTGGGAGGCCTTTTGAGGTATGTGTAAGGGAAGCAAAATGTATGAGAAAGAAGTAATGATTCACAATATTACACTGCTGCTTTATTCTCTTTTATTTCTAAAGCCACTTTTCTACATGCCTACTTGAATACAAAGATGTTGTGAGAAAATGAAAATGAGAAATGCATTTAGCGCAAATACGATTCTACCGGGAGGAGGCCTCGGGGTCGACCCAGGACACGCTGGAGAGACTATGTCTCTCGGCTGTCTTGGGAACGCCTCGGGGTCCAACCGGAAGAGAGGAAATGTCTGGGGCGAGGGAAGTCTGGTGCCCCTGCAACCCGGCAGAAAATGGATCTTTACCTAATTTCCAAACTGTTTGCATGTGGAGGATGTGCATGTGTAATAAACTGAGCCCACTATATTGATGGGCAGTGGTGAAATGGCTACATAGTGGAGGGTAACTTGTTCTTTTGATAATTGAGATGTTTTGTAAAGTTTGAAAGCCTTACTTGAAAGCAAATAAGGAAACAATAAACAAGGAAAGAGGAAACTTGTTTGCACAAGTTGGATTTATTAATTTATTTTGACTGAGACAAAACTTGAGCTGGATGACTTTCTGCATCAGGTAGCCTAAAGCTGAAGGCTGTGTAAACCAGTGCCATAAAGTCTAATGCTAAATAAATTGGACATAAATTATGTGCGCTTTTCGAGCGAACATTTCTATGGAAATTGTGGGAAATGTGTTTATTTTACGTATTTGTGAACAAAAGTGTTTGCTGTATGTGTCCAGTCACTGAGCGAAAGAGTGGTAGGTCAGGGAAATTGAAGCCCTCAGGTAGAATCTAATAGTGTAATTAGCCCCGCTGAGCTAATACCCACAAGTCAGCAGCACCACACTGTCAATTCCCACAGTTCAACCCCATGCACTCTCACACTAACTTATCAAGTCTGGCTGCTGGAGCCGCCATGCTGTCTCCTTGTGCCCTTGCCTCCAGTCAAGTTAATTTAGCCTTCGTTCACTTTTGACAGTTGGCATCTATGAACACATTTAACTCACTGTCAGTGGAAAAGCAGATAAGATGGCATGTTGGGAGGGAAGAAGAGTAAATAACTGCAAGGAAAGTATCTGTTATTGCTTTAAAATATCATCCAATTGTAGCCTTAGTGTCTCTGAAGTGAAACTTTCACACATTTCTTATAGGCAGAGACTGATGTCCAGCAGAAGAACAAATGTGGTGACACTTGATGACTAATCTCCCTACTTTTAATCCCTCAGCCATGTGCTGTGGAAGTTATTAAGTTTGTGGCATTCAGACGTGTGTACACAGGCCCCAAGCTTCACAGCACATCTGAGCTAAAGCTCATTTTAGGGAAACACCTGTAACACGAGCCGACCACCTGTTTCTCTCTGCTTTACTCAGATGGCAGGAAAGGTAATGAGGAAATATCACAAAGTAAAGAGCACTACATTACGGATCAGTGTGTGTGTCTGGAAGCAACAGTGTTTATTGTTTCTTTGTTGTTTCTAAAGTCAATCACCTAATTGGAAACGTTTGTTCAGGATTTTTTAGGAGAAGCTAATATGAGTCAAATACTCCTGTAGTCATATGCATGCAAAGTCTCCACCCCAGGCGTAGACCAGAAGTGGGGGAGTTTCTGATTAATCTCGAAGGTTTTAATTACCAGGGCAGGAGCTGGGACCAGTCGTTAGGTTAATGGCACAAATGGCAAATAGAAGAGATGTTATTCAAGTTTAGATATCCAACATTAATTATTTAGTAAAAAGTCCCAGTGCATAGGCACAAAGTGTATGTGTGTACTTAAGTTTCAATGACACACCCCTACACACAAAGAGCCCCCCTTCTTGAATTATGTAAGCCTGGTTGAAATTGGTAAAGACAAATGAATGTTTGCTCATTTGGCAATGCAAATAGGCCATATGCACCTTTAGAAAATGCTCCCCTGCCCTCAGCTGCACACAAATGTGACACATCGGTACTTAACAGACTAATTACAAGCGGCAGAGTGATGTTTGTGGATGTGTGATGGAGATTGCCACTGAATTAGAACTGCAACTATCGAATATTTTAGTAATCGAGTATTCTATCGAATATCTCGAACGATTAATCGAAATCATACTTTTGCTTCATTAAGGTTTAACTCGTCTCGGGTCGTCCCTACAAACCTGCTTGTAGTCTTTGCAGCTACCATGGTAACGCCTGCTTGTTACAACCAACCACCTCTGCTCTACAGCTGCTGACGCTCACCATATTACTGACAGGGTCCCAAATTAACTTTTGGATTCACTTGTCGAGGTGGCTGGTAGAAGAAAAATACAGGCCAAACATGTTTAATGGCTGAAATAACCAATAGTGTTTTTGTGTCACCTACACAACTGTTACTGTACATTTAATTGAGAAAGCATTATGTTCTGTTGAATGAATCACAGATTGAATTCATAGATTCAGTAATTTTATCAGATCAAGAAATTGAGAAATTTAAAATATATATATTTGCCTTTATTTATTAAATAGGAAGTTCCCAGACCCCCCTGCTCTCTGAACCCACTGCATTAACATTACAGACTAAAAACTAAAATCCATCAGAGAATAATAAATTATTATTCTACTAAACAGGTTCTCTCTTGATTTAGCTTTGACAACATTAGACACTTCATGTAGTCAGCCTGTCCATTATTAGACGTGTATCTCTGACTGCTCCTGCTGCGTGTGCATTCAGCGCGCTCACAGACTGAGACTACAGCGACTGTGGGAGGATGTTGCTATCGTTATGTTAGCTGCAGACACAGTGAAAGTGAACGGAGAAAAGCCACCCGTTTGACCGGACCACGTGTTCCCGACTGTCGTATGGATCACTGATCAACTGTACTAAAAGTTAAAAGGGGTATGCCACGCTTGTGTGTACTTGTGTATGCGTGTGTTTGCGCTTAAGTCTGTTGGTGTGTTAGACTCAGCACGCAGCAGAGAGAGGAGAAGGTAGCTGCAGCTACATTAAATTGTGTAATACTCATAGCATAGTTTTGATGACGCAAAAAAAAAAAACTAAACAAGGCCTCGAGGCCTTTTTGTAATCCAATTACTTGAGTTCCTCGGCTTGATGAATGAGACTGCATTTGTGAGTTCCCATCAAGGGGCAATCTTTGGTGCTAAAAATGAAGTGCAATGGGAAAGTGCAACAAAAATATGCAGTTCCCCGAGTGTCCACTTTAGGCTGGCTGCAGAAGCACAAGTTACATAAACACCCATTTATTTAATTCAGCCAATAATCGAGTTTACTCAACACATGCCCCCTTCCTTCTGCTCTGCTCTTTTTTGAAATAGGCACCCACTCAGAGCATCCAGTAAATTTTAAAATAAGACAAAGTAGATAAACTGCTGATCGTACAGTATATGACTTTATCAACATTAATTACATCAACACAGGCAGCGAAAGATCCTTAAATCAGATTCTGAAAGACAAAACATCTTGTAGCTCTCCAGCATTCCCGTGAGCCCATGAGGACAGCTGTTCATGGCTGTACTCACTCCCTAGAAGCTGACTCAGTGGGGTAGCAATAGTTACTGCCATGTGATTTTAAATTTGGCAGATTTTTATATGGAAGGGTAATGTAGGATTTTGCCTTTGCACAAAACATTTAGATTTTGTACAAATTAACATCTAATGCCCATTAAAGATACATACATGACGAGGGGTCAGCATGTAGTCTCCGTACAGTAAATAATGATAACAATAAGAATCACTTCATGTTCAGTGGTCACCTTACTTTTGTCTCTGATAAGTTGAAGAATATGTAAATCCAAATGTCAAAACAAGCAGGTAAACATTTGTGTATTGATGCTCTTCTCTTCTGCACTGTGTCCCTGCACCATCCGCACCATCCTCCCATTTTGGGCTTATATTTTCTTCAGTATTAGAGATATGTAATGAACTGGGATGAACATTTTCAATCAAATTGTGTTGACTCGTAAAACATTGTACACTGTTTTACAAGCTCCACTTTTATTTTTTGTTATATTTTTTGGAGGATTAAAATACATGCTAGTATTGATCAAATCAAGTATAGTATATCAAATAGAGTATTGATCAAATCAGCCTCTTAACCCCTGAGATGAAAAAAAACCACGCCTTCCTCTTGTCAGAATTTAAGGTTAAATATTCGACCGGCTGACAGAACTTTGTATTCTTTAATTTATTTATTTAGTGTGACTGAGCGGCTCCGTCACTAAATGCAGGCGCACACACGCTGACACACGTAGGCCTACACTGACCATACATACTGACGCGCACAAACTTATCCCTCTGCCACAGCTCATAATCACTCAGTAAACCACACCATCATCCTCCTTCCACTTGACGTTTCACAGATCGACCAAGAGTGCACACTTGAGAGCTCTATTTTGTTTTGTATACATTTATATCAATTTATAGCGCTCTTACCGTTTGGGGCGTTAGGTATGCGCTTTGCTGTGTCCCGTTTGTGTGCCAAACAGAGGCGGTCAATTTCCGCAATGTAAATAGGCGGACGCCATAGTGGTTACGTGACATAATTGATTAATTAATGATTATTTTAAAATCGCCACAGATAAATTGCTGCGGTATAAATTAAATATTGATTAAAATTGTGATTTATAAGTAATCCACAGAGAGGTAAACGGTTCAAACCCGTTCATTCATGACAACATGGGTTTTGTTTAAAATGTCATAAAGCCAATCACAGTCTGTTACTACGTTTGTGTTTTTACAATCTTTTTTTGGGTATTTGGAAAAGAAAACCTGTCACATTTATGTTAACCCAATATGGACATGATTGTGTATGTATTTGTTTTTGCTATTTGGATATGTTTACCTGCTGTATACATGTTTACAAACACTGCAGATAGTGCGCTGAATGCCCTGGCTGCGGCTGACAAAAGAAACATTTGTGAAAATCTTGATTGGCAAAATGAAATTTACTGTTCATTATTAGTCCACAAAGTTATTGACTTTACATTTGTCAAGTGTAGCTGTGCATGTGTGTGTGAGGGTGCCAGATCAGGCGCACGTGCTAACAAAGAAAACAGGGTTATAGACACTTGACATATCCTGGAAAACGACAAACTAAATATCGCATTCGTGTTTTGCTTTATTGTGGAGAGCTGGGAGAGAACCAGTAGGAGTTCATACTGTACATTGAGAAGCCCAAATAAGCAACTACACTTTAGAAAACAAGCCCAAAAAAACTCAACCCCCGACTGATGATATTTGCAAGCGACTTTACAGAAAAACAAGCCAGAAGTCGCTTATAACAAGCAGACTTGGCAACATTGATCATGAATTGTATCATGAGCAAATGCGTATCATGCATATAAAGTACTAAGGCATTATTAGGTGGAGGTATTCTATCTCCCTCTATATATGGATGTTTTCACTGTGAAGACTTCCCTCAGGCCCTTTCATTGCCCTCGAGTACTTTCAAAGTTATTTCCACATTTATTTGTAGAATTGCTGGTTTGTTTTACTTTGGACAGGCACAAACATAGATACATAGCGAAGACCAAGTGTCCTTCTTCCTGCGCTGTTAGTTTGGCGTGAAGATGCGTTAGGAAGCTTCCCTCCAAAGTACACTTCTACACTCCATCTTTGCTGTAAAAGAGAGAATCTGGTCTTAGCCAGTGATCCATGTTTGGCTCTAAAGCTGTAATTGATGGCAGCTATGCTGGAGTTAATGGGCATAGGTTTGGATCATAACAGATGCTTTGTGTGGGATTTGCTCTACTGCTGAAGAAAAACACCAGTAATGGTCAGGATATGAACAATGATGAGACATTGCCATGGCGAGGCCGCTTCAATGATGTAACATAGGATTTATTTCTTCTCCTGCCTTCCCTTTCTCACTTTAATCTTAAGGGGCTCTGGGCTGGTGCAGCAAGAAATTTTTATTATTCTGTGTGAACTGTAAATCTTTTTTTCATATCTTCTTTATGAAATATAACCTCTCTTTTCCCCTTTTTGCTACCAATTTTGATGAGCAAATGTTTTTACAGTGAAATTGCCTTGGTTTTATTTAAGAGTGCAATTAGTTACTAAAATGCATAGGCATTGGCCATATGCCATGTGCCATTATAATGAAAACATTGGTCACTATTAAGACCTTAGCTAGTCCACAGGAAGCCTCACATGGATCAGCCATAACATTTTGACCACCTCCCTTATTGAAAAGGCACCACTTTGGCCACTTAAATAGACAATGGCTGTGACAGTGACTGGACCATTGGATAGATATCAGTGCCAATTGATTCTTTGTTCTGACACCTTTTCTCGGGACCACCAACTTAAAAACAAAACAATGCTTCATTTAAAAATTTTGTGGTTTTACAGTCTACGGTGGCTGATAGGTGTCAGGCCTGTAATGGTCGGAAACTGAGCATTGAGAAAAATGTGTGACGTAATTCTGTAGCTTCACTCTATGATCTCCCTGTGACCTCACTCTGTCATGCTGTGACCTCGCTCTGTGACCTCGCTCTGTGACCTCACTCTGTGACCTCACTCTGTGACTTCACTCTGTGACCTCACTCTGTGACTTCACTCTGTGACCTCGCTCTGTGACCTCGCTCTGTGACTTCACTCTGTGACCTCACTCTGTGACTTCACTCTGTGACCTCACTCTGTGACTTCACTCTGTGATCTCACTCTGTGACTTCATTCTGTGAACTCACTCTGTGACCTCGCTCTGTGACTTTGCTCTGTGACCTCACTCTGTGACTTCACTCTGTGATCTCACTCTGTGACTTCACTCTGTGACTTCACTCTGTGATCTCACTCTGTGACTTCACTCTGTGACCTCACTCTGTGACTTCACTCTGTGACCTCACTCTGTGACCTCGCTCTGTGACTTCACTCTGTGACCTCACTCTGTGACTTCACTCTGTGACCTCGCTCTGTGACTTCACTCTGTGACCTCGCTCTGTGACTTCACTCTGTGACCTCGCTCTGTGACTTCACTCTGTGACCTCACTCTGTGACTTCACTCTGTGACTTCACTCTGTTACCTCACTCTGTGACTTCACTCTGTGACCTCACTCTGTGACTTCACTCTGTTACCTCACTCTGTGACTTCACTCTGTGACCTCACTCTGTGACTTCACTCTGTGACCTCACTCTGTGACTTCACTCTGTGACCTCACTCTGTGACTTCACTCTGTGACCTCACTCTGTGACTTCACTCTGTGACTTCACTCTGTGACCTCACTCTGTGACTTCACTCTGTGATCTCACTCTGTGACTTCACTCTGTGACCTCGCTCTGTGATCTCACTCTGTGACTTCACTCTGTGACCTCGCTCTGTGACTTCACTCTGTGATCTCACTCTGTGACTTCACTCTGTGACTTCACTCTGTGACCTCACTCTGTTACCTCACTCTGTGACTTCATTCTGTGACCTCACTCTGTGACCTCGCTCTGTGACTTCACTCTGTGACCTCACTCTGTGACTTCACTCTGTGACCTCACTCTGTGACTTCACTCTGTGACCTCACTCTGTGACCTCGCTCTGTGACTTCACTCTGTGACCTCACTCTGTGACTTCACTCTGTGACCTCACTCTGTGACTTCACTCTGTGATCTCACTCTGTGACTTCACTCTGTGACCTCACTCTGTGACTTCACTCTGTGACCTCACTCTGTGACTTCACTCTGTGACCTCACTCTGTGACCTCGCTCTGTGACCTCACTCTGTGACTTCACTCTGTGACCTCGCTCTGTGACTTCACTCTGTGACCTCGCTCTGTGACTTCACTCTGTGACCTCACTCTGTGACTTCACTCTGTGACTTCACTCTGTTACCTCACTCTGTGACTTCACTCTGTGACCTCACTCTGTGACTTCACTCTGTTACCTCACTCTGTTACCTCACTCTGTGACTTCACTCTGTGACTTCACTCTGTGACCTCACTCTGTGACTTCACTCTGTGACCTCACTCTGTGACTTCACTCTGTGACCTCACTCTGTGACTTCACTCTGTGACCTCACTCTGTGACTTCACTCTGTGATCTCACTCTGTGACTTCACTCTGTGACCTCGCTCTGTGATCTCACTCTGTGACTTCACTCTGTGACCTCGCTCTGTGACTTCACTCTGTGATCTCACTCTGTGACTTCACTCTGTGACTTCACTCTGTGACCTCACTCTGTTACCTCACTCTGTGACTTCATTCTGTGACCTCACTCTGTGACCTCGCTCTGTGACTTCACTCTGTGACCTCACTCTGTGACTTCACTCTGTGACCTCACTCTGTGACTTAACTCTGTGACCTCACTCTGTGACTTCACTCTGTGACTTCACTCTGTGACTTCACTCTGTTACCTCACTCTGTGACCTCACTCTGTGACCTCGCTCTGTGACTTCACTCTGTGACCTCACTCTGTGACTTCACTCTGTGACCTCACTCTGTGACCTCACTCTGTGACCTCACTCTGTGACCTCACTCTGTGACTTCACTCTGTGACTTCACTCTTTGACTTCACTCTGTTACCTCACTCTGTGACTTCACTCTGTGACCTCACTCTGTGACTTCACTCTGTGACTTCACTCTGTGACCTCACTCTGTGACTTCACTCTGTGACCTCACTCTGTGACTTCACTCTGTGATCTCACTCTTTGACTTCACTCTGTGACCTCACTCTGTGACTTCACTCTGTGACCTCACTCTGTGACCTCACTCTGTGACTTCACTCTGTTACCTCACTCTGTGACTTCACTCTGTGACCTCACTCTGTTACCTCACTCTGTGACTTCATACTGTGACCTCACTCTGTGACTTCATTCTGTGACCTCACTCTGTGACCTCGCTCTGTGACTTCACTCTGTGACCTCACTCTGTGACTTCACTCTGTGACCTCACTCTGTGCCTTCACTCTGTGACTTCACTCTGTTACCTCACTCTGTGACTTCACTCTGTTACCTCACTCTGTGACTTCATTCTGTGACCTCACTCTGTGACCTCACTCTGTGACTTCACTCTGTGACCTCACTCTGTGACTTCACTCTGTGACCTCACTCTGTGACCTCACTCTGTGACTTCACTCTGTGACTTCACTCTTTGACTTCACTCTGTTACCTCAATCTGTGACTTCATTCTGTGACCTCACTCTGTGACCTCGCTCTGTGACCTCACTCTGTGACCTCGCTCTGTGACCTCGCTCTGTGACCTCACTCTGTGACCTCACTCTGTGACTTCACTCTGTTACCTCACTCTGTGACTTCACTCTGTGACCTCAATCTGTGACTTCACTCTGTGACCTCATTCTGTGACTTCACTCTGTGACCTCACTCTGTGACTTCACTCTGTGACCTCACTCTATGACCTCGCTCTGTGACTTCACTCTGTGACCTCACTCTGTGACTTCACTCTGTGACTTCACTCTGTGACCTCACTCTGTGACTTCACTTTGTGACCTCACTCTGTGACCTCACTCTGTGACTTCACTCTGTGATCTCACTCTTTGACTTCACTCTGTGACCTCACTCTGTGACCTCACTCGGTGACTTCACTCTGTGACCTCACTCTGTGACTTCACTCTGTGACCTCACTCTGTGACCTCACTCTGTGACTTCACTCTGTGACTTCACTCTGTTACCTCACTCTGTGACTTCACTCTGTGACTTCACTCTGTGACTTCACTCTGTGACTTCACTCTGTGACCTCACTCTGTGACTTCACTCTGTGAAATCACTCTGTGACTTCACTCTGTGACCTCACTCTGTGACCTCACTCTGTGACTTCACTCTGTGATCTCACTCTGTGACCTCACTCTGTGACTTCACTCTGTGACTTCACTCTGTGACCTCACTGTGACTTCACTCTGTGACTTCACTCTGTGACCTCACTCTGTGACTTCACTCTTTTACCTCACTCTGTGACTTTACTCTGTGACCTCGCTCTGTGACCTCGCTCTGTGACTTCACTCTGTGACCTCACTCTGTGACTTCACTCTGTGACTTCGCTCTGTGACCTCACTCTGTGACTTCACTCTGTTACCTCACTCTGTGACTTCACTCTGTTACCTCACTCTGTGACTTCACTCTGTGACCTCACTCTGTGACCTCGCTCTGTGACTTCACTCTGTGACCTCACTCTGTGACTTCACTCTGTGACCTCACTCTGTGACCTCACTCTGTGACTTCACTCTGTGATCTCACTCTGTGACTTCACTCTGTGACCTCACTCTGTGACTTCACTCTGTGACCTCACTCTGTGACCTCGCTCTGTGACTTCACTCTGTGACCTCACTCTGTGACTTCAATCTGTGACCTCACTCTGTGACCTCACTCTGTGACTTCACTCTGTGATCTCACTCTGTGACTTCACTCTGTGACCTCACTCTGTGACTTCACTCTGTGACCTCACTCTGTGACTTCACTCTGTTACCTCACTCTGTGACTTCACTCTGTGACTTCACTCTGTGACCTCACTCTGTGACTTCACTCTGTGACCTCACTCTGTGACTTAACTCTGTGACTTCACTCTGTGACTTCACTCTGTGACTTCACTCTGTGACCTCGCTCTGTGACCTCACTCTGTGACCTCACTCTGTGACCTCGCTCTGTGACCTCACTCTGTGACCTCACTCTGTGACTTCACTCTGTTACCTCACTCTGTGACTTCACTCTGTGACCTCAATCTGTGACTTCACTCTGTGACTTAACTCTGTGACCTCACTCTGTGACTTCACTCTGTGACTTCACTCTGTGACTTCACTCTGTTACCTCACTCTGTGACTTCATTCTGTGACCTCACTCTGTGACTTCACTCTGTGACTTCACTCTGTTACCTCACTCTGTGACTTCATTCTGTGACCTCGCTCTGTGACCTCGCTCTGTGACTTCACTCTGTGACCTCACTCTGTGACTTCACTCTGTGACCTCACTCTGTGACCTCACTCTGTGACTTCACTCTGTGACTTCACTCTTTGACTTCACTCTGTTACCTCACTCTGTGACTTCATTCTGTGACCTCACTCTGTGACCTCGCTCTGTGACCTCACTCTGTGACCTCGCTCTGTGACCTCGCTCTGTGACCTCACTCTGTGACCTCACTCTGTTACTTCACTCTGTTACCTCACTCTGTGACTTCACTCTGTGACCTCAATCTGTGACTTCACTCTGTGACTTCACTCTGTGACCTCACTCTGTGACTTCACTCTGTGACTTCACTCTGTGACCTCACTCTGTGACTTCACTCTGTGACTTCACTCTGTTACCTCACTCTGTGACCTCACTCTGTGACCTCGCTCTGTGACTTCACTCTGTGATCTCACTCTTTGACTTCACTCTGTGATCTCACTCTTTGACTTCACTCTGTGACTTCACTCTGTGACCTCACTCTGTGACCTCACTCTGTGACCTCACTCTGTGACTTCACTCTGTTACCTCACTCTGTGACTTCACTCTGTTACCTCACTCTGTGACTTCACTCTGTGACCTCACTCTGTTACCTCACTCTGTGACTTCATACTGTGACCTCACTCTGTGACTTCATTCTGTGACCTCACTCTGTGACCTCGCTCTGTGACTTCACTCTGTGACCTCACTCTGTGACTTCACTCTGTGACCTCACTCTGTGCCTTCACTCTGTGACTTCACTCTGTTACCTCACTCTGTGACTTCACTCTGTGACTTCACTCTGTTACCTCACTCTGTGACTTCATTCTGTGACCTCACTCTGTGACCTCACTCTGTGACTTCACTCTGTGACCTCACTCTGTGACTTCACTCTGTGACCTCACTCTGTGACCTCACTCTGTGACTTCACTCTGTGACCTCACTCTGTGACTTCACTCTGTGACCTCACTCTGTGACCTCGCTCTGTGACTTCACTCTGTGACCTCACTCTGTGACTTCAATCTGTGACCTCACTCTGTGACCTCACTCTGTGACTTCACTCTGTGATCTCACTCTGTGACTTCACTCTGTGACCTCACTCTGTGACTTCACTCTGTGACCTCACTCTGTGACTTCACTCTGTTACCTCACTCTGTGACTTCACTCTGTGACTTCACTCTGTGACCTCACTCTGTGACTTCACTCTGTGACCTCACTCTGTGACTTAACTCTGTGACTTCACTCTGTGACTTCACTCTGTGACTTCACTCTGTGACCTCGCTCTGTGACCTCACTCTGTGACCTCACTCTGTGACCTCGCTCTGTGACCTCACTCTGTGACCTCACTCTGTGACTTCACTCTGTTACCTCACTCTGTGACTTCACTCTGTGACCTCAATCTGTGACTTCACTCTGTGACTTAACTCTGTGACCTCACTCTGTGACTTCACTCTGTGACTTCACTCTGTGACTTCACTCTGTTACCTCACTCTGTGACTTCATTCTGTGACCTCACTCTGTGACTTCACTCTGTGACTTCACTCTGTTACCTCACTCTGTGACTTCATTCTGTGACCTCGCTCTGTGACTTCACTCTGTGACCTCACTCTGTGACTTCACTCTGTGACCTCACTCTGTGACCTCACTCTGTGACTTCACTCTGTGACTTCACTCTTTGACTTCACTCTGTTACCTCACTCTGTAACTTCATTCTGTGACCTCACTCTGTGACCTCGCTCTGTGACCTTACTCTGTGACCTCGCTCTGTGACCTCGCTCTGTGACCTCACTCTGTGACCTCACTCTGTTACTTCACTCTGTTACCTCACTCTGTGACTTCACTCTGTGACCTCAATCTGTGACTTCACTCTGTGACTTCACTCTGTGACCTCACTCTGTGACTTCACTCTGTGACTTCACTCTGTGACCTCACTCTGTGACTTCACTCTGTGACTTCACTCTGTGACTTCACTCTGTTACCTCACTCTGTGACCTCACTCTGTGACCTCGCTCTGTGACTTCACTCTGTGATCTCACTCTTTGACTTCACTCTGTGATCTCACTCTTTGACTTCACTCTGTGACTTCACTCTGTGACCTCACTCTGTGACCTCACTCTGTGACCTCACTCTGTGACTTCACTCTGTTACCTCACTCTGTGACTTCACTCTGTGACCTCATTCTGTGACTTCACTCTGTGACCTCACTCTGTGACCTCACTCTGTGACCTCACTCTGTGACTTCACTCTGTGACCTCACTCTGTGACTTCACTCTGTGATCTCACTCTTTGACTTCACTCTGTGACTTCACTCTGTGACCTCACTCTGTGACCTCACTCTGTGACCTCACTCTGTGACCTCACTCTGTGACTTCACTCTGTTACCTCACTCTCTGACTTCACTCTGTGACCTCACTCTGTGACTTCACTCTGTGACATCACTCTGTGACTTCACTCTGTGACTTCACTCTGTGACCTCACTCTGTGACTTCACTCTGTTACCTCACTGTGACCTCACTCTGTGACTTCACTCTGTGATCTCACTCTGTGACTTCACTCTGTGACCTCACTCTGTGACTTCACTCTGTGACCTCACTCTGTGACCTCGCTCTGTGACTTCACTCTGTGACCTCACTCTGTGACTTCACTCTGTGATCTCACTCTTTGACTTCACTCTGTGACTTCACTCTGTGACCTCACTCTGTGACCTCACTCTGTGACCTCACTCTGTGACCTCACTCTGTGACTTCACTCTGTTACCTCACTCTCTGACTTCACTCTGTGACCTCACTCTGTGACTTCACTCTGTGACATCACTCTGTGACTTCACTCTGTGACTTCACTCTGTGACCTCACTCTGTGACTTCACTCTGTTACCTCACTGTGACCTCACTCTGTGACTTCACTCTGTGATCTCACTCTGTGACTTCACTCTGTGACCTCACTCTGTGACTTCACTCTGTGACCTCACTCTGTGACCTCGCTCTGTGACTTCACTCTGTGACCTCACTCTGTGACTTCACTCTGTGACCTCACTCTGTGACTTCACTCTGTGACTTCACTCTGTGACCTCACTCTGTGACCTCGCTCTGTGACTTCACTCTGTGACCTCACTCTGTTACCTCACTCTGTGACTTCACTCTGTGACTTCACTCTGTGACCTCACTCTGTGACTTCACTCTGTTACCTCACTGTGACTTCACTCTGTGACTTCACTCTGTGACCTCACTCTGTGACTTCACTCTTTTACCTCACTCTGTGACCTCGCTCTGTGACTTCACTCTGTGACCTCACTCTGTGACTTCACTCTGTGACCTCACTCTGTGACCTCACTCTGTGACTTCACTCTGTGATCTCACTCTGTGACTTCACTCTGTGACCTCACTCTGTGACCTCACTCTGTGACCTCGCTCTGTGACTTCACTCTGTGACCTCACTCTGTGACCTCACTCTGTGACCTCACTCTGTGACTTCACTCTGTGACTTCACTCTGTGACCTCACTCTGTGACCTCGCTCTGTGACTTCACTCTGTGACCTCACTCTGTTACCTCACTCTGTGACTTCATTCTGTGACCTCACTCTGTGACCTCGCTCTGTGACTTCACTCTGTGACCTCACTCTGTGACTTCACTCTGTGACCTCACTCTGTGACTTAACTCTGTGACCTCACTCTGTGACTTCACTCTGTGACTTCACTCTGTGACTTCACTCTGTTACCTCACTCTGTGACTTCATTCTGTGACCTCACTCTGTGACCTCGCTCTGTGACTTCACTCTGTGACCTCACTCTGTGACCTCACTCTGTGACTTCACTCTGTGACCTCACTCTGTGACCTCACTCTGTGACTTCACTCTGTGACCTCACTCTGTGACTTCACTCTGTGACTTCACTCTGTGACCTCACTCTGTGACTTCACTCTGTGACTTCACTCTGTGACTTCACTCTGTGACCTCACTCTGTGACTTCACTCTGTTATCTCACTCTTTGACTTCACTCTGTGACTTCACTCTGTGACTTCACTCTGTGACCTCACTCTGTGACCTCACTCTGTGACCTCACTCTGTGACTTCACTCTGTTACCTCACTCTGTGACTTCACTCTGTGACCTCATTCTGTGACTTCACTCTGTGACCTCACTCTGTGACTTCACTCTGTGACCTCACTCTGTGACCTCGCTCTGTGACTTCACTCTGTGACCTCACTCTGTGACTTCACTCTGTGACCTCACTCTGTGACCTCACTCTGTGACTTCACTCTGTGACATCACTCTGTGACTTCACTCTGTGACTTCACTCTGTGACCTCACTCTGTGACTTCACTCTGTTACCTCACTCTGTGACTTCACTCTGTGACCTCACTCTGTGACTTCACTCTGTGACCTCACTCTGTGACCTCGCTCTGTAACTTCACTCTGTGACCTCACTCTGTGACTTCACTCTGTGACCTCACTCTGTGACTTCACTCTGTGACCTCACTCTGTGACTTCACTCTGTGACCTCACTCTGTGACTTCACTCTGTGATCTCACTCTTTGACTTCACTCTGTGACTTCACTCTGTGACCTCACTCTGTGACCTCACTCTGTGACCTCACTCTGTGACCTCACTCTGTGACCTCACTCTGTGACTTCACTCTGTGATCTCACTCTTTGACTTCACTCTGTGACCTCACTCTGTGACTTCACTCTGTGACCTCACTCTGTGACCTCACTCTGTGACTTCACTCTGTGACTTCACTCTGTTACCTCACTCTGTGACTTCACTCTGTGACCTCACTCTGTTACCTCACTCTGTGACTTCATTCTGTGACCTCACTCTGTGACCTCGCTTTGTGACTTCACTCTGTGACCTCACTCTGTGACTTCACTCTGTGACCTCACTCTGTGACTTCACTCTGTGACTTCACTCTGTGACTTCACTCTGTTACCTCACTCTGTGACTTCATTCTGTGACCTCACTCTGTGACCTCACTCTGTGACTTCACTCTGTGACCTCACTCTGTGACCTCACTCTGTGACTTCACTCTGTGACCTCACTCTGTGACTTCACTCTGTGACCTCACTCTGTGACTTCACTCTGTGACCTCACTCTGTGACTTCACTCTGTGACCTCACTCTGTGACTTCACTCTGTGATCTCACTCTTTGACTTCACTCTTTGACCTCACTCTGTGACCTCACTCTGTGACCTCACTCTGTGACTTCACTCTGTGACCTCACTCTGTGACTTCACTCTGTTACCTCACTCTGTGACCTCACTCTGTGACTTCACTCTGTTACCTCACTCTGTGACTTCACTCTGTGACCTCACTCTGTGACCTCGCTCTGTAACTTCACTCTGTGACCTCACTCTGTGACTTCACTCTGTTACCTCACTCTGTGACTTCACTCTGTGACTTCACTCTGTGACCTCACTCTGTGACTTCACTCTGTGACTTCACTCTGTGACCTCACTCTGTGACTTCACTCTGTGAAATCACTCTGTGACTTCACTCTGACCTCACTCTGTGACCTCACTCTGTGACTTCACTCTGTGACTTCACTCTGTGATCTCACTCTGTGACCTCACTCTGTGACCTCACTCTGTGACCTCACTCTGTGACCTCACTCTGTGACTTCATTCTGTGACCTCACTCTGTGACCTCACTCTGTGACTTCACTCTGTGACCTCACTCTGTGACTTCACTCTGTGACCTCACTCTGTGACTTCACTCTGTGACCTCACTCTGTGACCTCACTCTGTGACCTCATTCTGTGACTTCACTCTGTGACCTCACTCTGTGACTTCACTCTGTTACCTCACTCTGTGACTTCACTCTTTGACCTCACTCTGTGACCTCGCTCTGTGACTTCACTCTGTGACTTCACTCTGTTACCTCACTCTGTGACTTCACTCTGTGACCTCACTCTGTGACCTCACTCTGTGACCTCACTCTGTGACCTCACTCTGTGACCTCACTCTGTGACCTCACTCTGTGACTTCATTCTGTGACCTCACTCTGTGACCTCACTCTGTGACTTCACTCTGTGACCTCACTCTGTGACTTCACTCTGTGACCTCACTCTGTGACTTCACTCTGTGACCTCACTCTGTGACCTCACTCTGACCTCATTCTGTGACTTCACTCTGTGACCTCACTCTGTGACTTCACTCTGTTACCTCACTCTGTGACTTCACTCTTTGACCTCACTCTGTGACCTCGCTCTGTGACTTCACTCTGTGACTTCACTCTGTTACCTCACTCTGTGACTTCACTCTGTGACCTCACTCTGTGACTTCACTCTGTGACTTCACTCTGTGACCTCACTCTGTGACTTCACTCTGTGACTTCACTCTGTGACCTCACTCTGTGACTTCACTCTGTGACCTCACTCTGTGACTTCACTCTGTGACCTCACTCTGTGACCTCGCTCTGTGACTTCACTCTGTGACCTCACTCTGTGACTTCACTCTGTGACCTCACTCTGTGACTTCACTCTGTGATCTCACTCTGTGACTTCACTCTGTGATCTCACTCTGTGACTTCACTCAATGACTTCACTCAGTGACTTCATGTCACCTAACTGTGACCTCACTCTGTAACCTCATTCTGTCACTCTGTGATACCTACAGGCCACCATAGTGTTGCGGTTAAAAGCGTCACCATTTTAACAGGCAACTTTAAGCTGAATGCGCCTGTGGTTTCTATGGTAACTCACGATTCTAAATCTGTGTGGCAGAAAATTAAACGTGCACGCACACACATGAATGAACAACCGGTCGTCACCACAATGCTGGTTGTATTGAAAAGCACAACAAGGTTCTAATGTTTAAGACATATCTAATGATTGTATTTTCTTTATGTTTGTGGTTACCATGACACATTCGGCTAAAAGTTAACAGTTAACATGGTGAGTCTTTTAACCTGCAACACCAGTCCTCACTTGAACATAATTGAGAAATGTACACTATTCAAAGTACATCTACAACTGTTTCTGTTACGTTAACCTGATATCACTCGCTCCAGACAGTATTATAGTTTATATGCATTTGACTGATGCCGTATTTCTAACATTACTGCATCGCTAGCGTTATGATAGACTAATCTGAAAAATATAAAAGTATCCTCATCAACTTTCAATTACTTTCACAAGTATTTTGACATCTTCTTCTTCTTCCTCTCTGTTCTTCTTGTTTGATTTGTCAGAACCATGTTTGTCTGTAATACTGGTCCATGAGAAACACTTAAGTTGCGGCCCGTTTGCATTTGTGTTGTGACCATCTGCATTTTTGTTGTGGCCTTTTTGCATTTGTGTTGTGGGCTTTTTGCATTCGCTTGACACCTACCGCAAAACCTTCATATTGTGTTAATGTAGCAACCTTCCATATGACCAGGTGGTGAATTTACACGCTGATTTGGTTCCTGGTCCCAGTGTCAAATGCCTTTCTAATCTCATCTATCAATTTTATACCTGCTTGAGAAAGTTACCCACTCACACACATGCACATATGAAGACCCATCTCTCACCACAGTTAAATGCATTCCCTTGACACCCGATTCTGCCAGTCCCTCTCAATTATTCTACATCTTTGATCAAAGCTCATGGTGAAGACTTTGGAGACTCCTCAGAGACCTCCTAACTCTCCAGCTGTTGCTGAGCCTTCTGCCATTATAACCAGTTGGCAGCTCCAATCCTGGCCATAAGCACCACTTTTGGCGACACAGATGCCTTACTTGTGAATGTGTGCATGTTTGTGTGCACTGACCTGCACACATGCATCCAGCTCGTATATTGTTTAAATTCATTGCCAAGAGGCAAGAGATGGCTGCCAGCTTAATTGCCAACTCTACCTTAGCGGGTGTTGTTATTGGTTTGTGCACAGTTCCAGCTCTACTTATTGCCAGATGTCTATCAGGCTGCTTAGACAGATGCAACAGCAGAGCTAGCTGAGTAGGATGAAAAAAAAAAAAAAAAAACTTACATTATATACGCATGATTAAACTAATCAGGTAAAAACAATTAAGGTGAGAAAAAATATTTTAAGGAAAGACAAATCATAATCAAACCTCTAAAGGTAGTTTGAAGTAGACTACCAATGATTTTAAAACATCTTTGCTTTGAATTATATTTATTATATTTATCAGAATTTCCCAGGCTTCTCGGGCAGAGTTTTACAGTAACTGTGTCCAGACAGGTATAGGCTATTATCTCTGTGCAGACAGCTGTGACTAACTCGCTCTGCACTGAATCAACCAAAACCTCTTCAGGTGTCAGTGTGTGTTCGGGTGGCTTTTTTAAAAATCTTTTCGTTGGCCTTCTAAGCCTCAATCGCAAGCCCCCTCATGGTTCAAGGTCAGTAAACGGATGTCCCTCTTCTTGCTTCTCACCTCATATGACACAGAGTACATTTTTTGGGAAGTGTTGCGAATTATTGTCTGCTTTTGTTCACCTTTGTACTGACATGTCCCCAGATTCCTCATCTTATCAGCTGCAAACACTTCAGTCGGGACTCTCGTGTGGATAGTACGTTCACTGTTAATATTAAAACCCCAGTGACAAGATCATTTTTGGTATTTACCCACAAACTGTAGCCCCCACACACAGTAAATGGCGCCATAGTTGCTTACTGGTTAAACTAACATGTCTAAAATGCCAAAGGCTCTTCTAACCCTGCACATTGCTGTATTTTGGTCAGAAGTCTGCTGTAATAGTATTTACTCGATGATGCAACCTCACAGAAACACACTTACACAATCAGAATAAAGTATAAATAGAATATATCGTAACATGTTATTTCAGGCCATTAGTTGTTTACCAGAGGGTGACAATCATTTATCTCATTTTTTATTTACTAGCAGATGTCCTTTAAAATTGTTTCCCTCTTTATTTTATTCATCAACATTGCTCCTTTCTTATAGCCAATATCTTAACCTTTCCTCTCATCAAACTGTCTGCTGGTCTCTCTTGACCTTCCAGACAATTACATGCCGGTGGATCTACAGTATAGGGCTGTTGAGGGAGATATGCTGACTGACAGTTAATGACACTTACTGAGAGCTGGAATTCCTCCAGGACTCTCTATCTGCGTGACTGCCAGCCTGCCGCCTGTCTGTCTCCTCTCCCTTGGGTCTAGAAGTAGAACTACATTGTTTCTGTTTTCATCATAACAACCACCTTCCAACTCGTCACCATTATCGTTGTCGTCAAGATCCACCCTGTGCCCTGTGTCAGTCGTCCTGCTGTCACAGTGTGTCAGTCTGCAGCTTGTTGCAACAGCTTCTCTTGGATTCTTTTCCCCACTCTGACATCTCTCCAGTAGTGCATGTGTACTGTATCAGCCTATGTGTGTAGCATGATTTCAGAGTGTTTCATGGGTACTCTAATATGGTCCGCAGGAGATATGAGCATAACCATGCTGCACAAGGAGGACTGCTCTATAATGTAATTCTAAACAGCTCCTGTCACTTCAAAAACTATTGTATCCGTGCAGCAAGCACCCATTTTGTCCTCTAAGTGGCACTGTAGATGCTGAAGTAGCAAGAGGGTTGTTGTTGGCGTCTCGGATGTAACAAAAAACGTCTACAAGTTAAGCAGGATGCATTCAGGCTGTGAGTGGTTGCCATGGTTGTTTCGTCTTTTTTCTGCTAACCTACCAATATATAGCACCACCTATATCGTAAGGGAAGGTAACAATGCTCTGGCATGGTTTGGAACAATCATTCTTAGCTGGAAGGACTTTTTCCTTTTCTTCAATTACTCCTGTGGCACCACCACTGAGTGCTGGTCTGAATTAGTAAAAAAAATAAATCAATAAATACAGTGCGTATGTGAGAGCATGCATGTATGAGAGATCTGAATAACAATTCATTGAAAGTGTCTTGGAAGTTGTACCAAGGGCTGTGCACCAGGTGCTGCCATTTTTTCTCGAAAGAAAATATCTGAATTTCTGCTCATACTATTTTAAAAGATATTTCTGTGTATTCCATAAAAAAAGTTGATAAATCACACTGTTCACCAATTTCTTTTGCCATTAACTTAATTTTGGCTCAGTTAAAACAAAAGTGTAAGTGTCATCTGAACCTGTTGACAAATAACTTGATTCACAGTTGCAAGTCATAACTTCTCCTCTGAATTTGCATTTTGATAAATGTTTTAATAATATACTTAAGAACCACAAGCCATTTAAAGGATTTTAAAAGCACCAGGCATCATTCTTACATAACTATTGCTTTATCTTCAAAAAAACATCTTTATTTCCTGTTCATTAAATTTAATCATAATTGTCAGATATCAATTATTTTTCTCTCTGTCTACACTGTAATTGGTCAATGACCCATAACAAAAAGTCTTATGGGTCTTATCCATGTTGTATGTCTGTGTTACTGACTCTTGTCATGGCCTGCCACAGGGTTTACAGTCATAAACAAATCATTTCCTCTTTCCTATATTTGACAGGAGCTGGAAGCTGGATCATGTTTGGTCCAGGGGAGAATTCATCCTTTCGTGAAAGAATGGAACTTTACTTTTTACTCACAGCCTTTTTTGACTGCTTCTCCTTCCACCCTCTTTAAATCCAGATCTTTGAATAAAATTGAAGCTTCATGCTGATGATAGTGTCATTTAAATGGGGGAGCTATGCATACAGGCGGGACAACATCTAACTACAGTGTAGTTTGTTGTCAGTGTTCTCCCAACTGTCCCAGTCAATGGCAGCTCTTACATTTACCGTCACAGTGTGGTTTTCTGCCTGCCCTTGGCCATCAGGCTGCTGTAACTGTTATTGTCCACAATCCACTCACATCATCCCCAGAGAGTGATTGCCCATCATCCTGTCAATTAAACCTCTGCTGGGAGTGTCACAGCTACCGTTAGGACAGACGGTATAAGCGACAGAATATGTTTGTGACTTAAGTGCACTTTTTAAGCCAAACCATTCCCATTCAAACCATCTGTGTACTAGCCTAGTACAGCAGTTTATGGGCCATATTCACAAAGCTTGCTAATATAAAGAGATTCTCCTCGTAGCAAAATTCTAAGAAAGGGCTCAAGAGTTTTTCTAGCAGAGAAAATGACAGAAAGATTGGGAGACACCGAATGACGGTGAGTTAATTAAACATCACAGATTAGGTCATGCAGAGAACATGTTTATAGTAAATCTTAGAAGAGATGTGCTCACAGCTCCCACTCATTGCTAACATGTCATGTCATCAGAAATAAAAGTTATATCAACATTTGATATTTGACAACTGGAAAAAGGCAATAGTGAGTACTTGGGTTTGTCCAACTGTCAATTAGCCAAGTGATCATACAAACAATTGCTGCACTGTCTAAGCCTCTGTTATGCATTTGTTTTTGCTGGATGTGCACACCATTCAGGCTTACAAAAGGGCATTCATGCATTCACACATTTGAAAGCATGTATGTGTATCCTAGTAGTTAAATTATTTCCCTTGAATACTATACTGGAAACTATTCATATTATTTCTTGTTCAATTAAATTTATTTCTGCAGTTTTTTTTTAATTATAGGGCCAAACCAAATACCATTCTAGAATTGTCATTGCTTTCCTTTAGCCTCATTTTGGACTGCCACAGGACATCAAATACGGTCTCTTCTATTTGAGATAGCTGTTTAGCAGGTGGTCCACCCCAATACAGCAATTCAGTCAGATCATTTTTTATTCCCTTATTGATCTATTGTTCTGTGGATCTGTATTCTTACAAAAGCCAATTATTATTTAGCCAGCAATCACAGTAAGTGTTGAAAGTTTAGCCATTTCCTTCATTAATATCAATTAGAATCAGTTCTAATTGACCACCAGCATGGTAACTTATTGTAATCAAATAAATACAACCATCAACACTGAAGAGGTTATTGTGGAGTGGGCAGGTGTTTACAAAAATATTTTTGGCTATATGCTTTTAACACTTCCCATTTTTTTTCAACATATACGTTTATAACAAAATGTCTGACTTTAGAATCTGTAAGTAGGTACATTTATTTCAATGTCCTTGTATATGTTCTGTATAAATGTTTTTGTGTCTTTTTTTTCATCAATCAATCAACGATTGTGAAAAAATGACTATACCTAACAGCAGGGTCCACCATGCCCCTTCTTAGAAATACATGTTTCTGTCCCTTCCTTTGTTGCGCGTCCTCGACGCGCATGCAATGAGTAAATATAAAAATAAAGGGGCACAATCCTATTGTGGCTAACAGAAAAAGTCACCTGCTGTAGTTAACTAGTCTACTATTTCCTAGATGATCGGAGTTCACAATAAAATCATCTAACACCCAGACAAGGAGAAATGGTCCAACTGACCGCAGCCAGGGTTTACTGCCAAAAAATATCTGGAGAACCACCTGTCTGAGTGAGGGTGCTTGTGTGTGTGTGTGTGTGTGTGTGTGTGTGTATGTGTGTGTGTGTAGGTGTGTGTGTGTGTGTGTGTGTGTGTGTGTGTGTGTGTGTGTGTGTGTGTGTGTGTGTGTGTGTGTGTGTGTGTGTGTGTAAGAGTGTACTCGGTGTAAGTGTGTTGAATGCTGCAGGTGCATCTGCCTCTGCGCTTAGGTCACATTCACACCTAGAGATCACTAAAAGGTCACACATCTCGACACCACTCCCCCAGAACTCACCATAAGTTCATTCATAAACCTCTTCGCCTTTCGTAAGTTCAAACTGGTACAAACCGGTACATCTCAAAACCACACGCTATCATAGGTGTGCGTGTGTTTCATCGCTGCATACAGTTTACCAAAACATTGCCAGGGTTACATCATCAACCAAACAAAAGAAAAAAGAAAAAGACAATGCTTGCAAGAATATGGACTTACATATGAGCAAACAAAAGCAGTTATGATTATATGATAGGTTGAAAATGATTAATTGATTATCAAAATACAGAAATTGCAAAACAAATTCAACAAATTGCAAAAAAATTTCTAGCATTTTCAACACCTTGCTCAGAGTTGCTCTGAGATTGTTCCCTAGCTATAGAACTACTTGCTGGAGTTTTTAAAGCTAATTAGGGAGCTCTCGGAATGTATTCCCAGAGCTCTCAAATATCTGCCAATGGATTGAAGAAAGTAGATTCAATTACAATTGGCGCAAAAAAAAAAAAAATCTCTTTACTTTGCTTATCTTAAAATCTCTTTGGAAATGTGAAAATATTGGCTTTGGGGCAAAGCATGCTCCATCAGATGAACTTGGTGTGAGGAATAGACACCCAGTGAACCTGTGTTTTGAGGACAGGCTTGCAGAAGTGTGGGCTGGTTACAATGAATCATACTCCCTGCTGTCTTTCCATGACAACCATTGCTGATTTTGCATCACCCCGCTGTCAGAAATGACCTTTTCTTCTGAAGTTGAAATGTTTGCCAACAACTACTGAGAATGGATGGACATTAGTGGGCATGAAGATATCAGGATTTGTAGTGGTGGCTCAGCTCATTCAGGTGAATTAGATTTCAGCTTCTCCAACCCAGTGGGAGTGAAATTGAACATAGCTGGATCAGTGCATGTTGAAAGTACAAGATGAGAATGTTCTGTATACACACAAGAGGATGAACTTATGGGCCAACCCAGTTATTCATGCAGCTGTTTTGGTTACCACATCATTTGTCATCCACCCCTCCCCAAGCAACCTTGCAACGTCTGTTTTCAATAATGTGAGTGTGGGTTTCTTTATTGGTATAATTGTATGCTTTGTAGATGTCCATTAACCATGCTGTCATTTGCTTCCTCTGAAACCAACTTTTATGCTTTCAGTTTATCTAACGTTATATTGTGTGTTCACTGGCAATACTCTTGTGCTTATGTATAAACAAAATCGGACAAAACATACCGTATATACAGTGTATTGCCATTGGAACTTCCGTACTTTAAAGTTGTCCTTCCAGTATTGGCAACATCTGCTGTTCTTTGTATGCATCTATCTGTACAATATTTTAGCCAAAAAGAATATTTCTCTCACTAGCCTACAAGTTAAGGCCTGTAATCCATGGCACTGTTGCATGTACCTCTTGCTATGTTATGGACAACTGGTAGTTGTGTATTTACCCTAGTCTAGCTGTTGTTTTATACCTTTGGCAAAGTAATACGCTATATAGAATGGTACAGAAAACCAATTTACCCAAGACACTGCGATTTAATGCACAGACACACTTGAGCCCCATCTCACAGACATGCTGCGTAAGACTCTGTGCTCACCGTTCCCATGAGGGAGCCTCCAGGCATAACTCAGATCATAAATGTAAGCCTGCATGTGTAAACACTTGGAATATTAATCCATGTAGGTTGACATGCAAAATGCACACAAGAGAATTGACGAGACAGTAACCCTTGCATATTACACAGACAACCAGAGATTATTATCCAAGACGGCTGTCATGAGCCTGCATCTCCCATTCACCATCTCAATGCAGGGAAATCTGGGAAACAAGCTCAGTATCTGTTCTCTCTCCTTTACAGTGACCAGGTTTTATTTGACCCTATTTGGATTTGATTATACAGTCACAGTTTAATTAAATGAAACTGCTGCGTCAGAATACTGTATGTACTGCATCTACTGTGGTGTTTATCAACCATCCCTACCATGATGATGATGGTTCAATGGCGTGTCTCTGTGATTACTAAGTGACCTGACTTCACTAATTGTGAATAAATTATTTGCAAGCGTTATGTTCAAGAACTAAGTGTAGCCCCTCAGCAGCAGCAACCCCTCACCCAGCCACTTCCAGGCACGAGCCATGAGCCGATAACTCCATAGTGGGAAGGTAGGATTTAGTCAATGTTAATATTATAAGGAGCATAGTCTAGACCTGTTTTATGAAGTGCACATGAAACACATAATGCTTTAGCGCTTTGTAAATAAAACGTATTTGACTAAAAGATGATAAGTTTATAAGGAGGTAAGACAGTAAAACTTACTCTTGATTTAAAAAAACATCCCACAGTAAATCAGATCTTAAGTTAGTCAAAATGATGACGTAAAATGCAGATTTTTTCTCATATTTATGACCTACGATCTCTTTTCATTTCATATTGAGGAATATTACTCATATCTTAAACTGTATGTGAATTGTGAACTTTTTCTTACATCTGGAAAATTGATTCTGACAAAATTATCTGGAAATAACAGCATAGTACACTATGTTGGACTTACAGTAAGGTTAAAATGATGTATCCAGTAAAAGGTTGTAAAACATGTGAGGTTGTCTCAGCTATGAAACACCTCGGCTGAAAAGGAGTTTATTTCTGGCCCTGAACACAGTTATACATACACACATTCCCACCCCTGCAAAATAAACAGGGAATGTTTGACACTGAAAAGGCTCTGCCCACTGACCTGTGTCCCTCAAACAACCATCAAATAAATGAGAAGTGTTGGTGATAGTGTTGAAAATACCTTCATTTTATATATTTCATGAAACTTGAAAAACATGTTTACCTGCACGTTACTAAAAAAAACTCTTATCTGTAATTTGGATGCCTGTTCTCAGTCCCTTTGGTCTCCTTAAATAAACATAAGAATTTAATAATTATTATCATCATTATAATATTTTAATTATAATTTTATAAGAACCCATTCAAATTGAAAGTCATATATAATGGAGATGCTGAGAGAGAACAAGAGGCTGAAATATGACCCATGTTACAATCTGTGCTACATGCTTTGCTACATTGAATGAATATTGGGCCAGAAGGTGTTCCATAATCATTCTTAAAAATAAATTAAATTAGATTTTTGAATTGTGGTCTTTGGTTAATTGCCAAGCTTTCCCTTCAAATCAAACACACAATTTGGAAAAAATCCCTCTGAGATTTAGGTTTTATTTTCTGATCGTTTCATGCAGTGTATTAAAGGGGTAAAAATAAGTAATTTGAGGAACAACGTTGAGAGCTAAAGTCCACGTCAATGTCTCACAGGAAAGTTTAATGCACTAATGAGCTGCTGTGTTGCTGTTTTTTCATTAAAAGGGCAAGCAAGTGCACGGTCCATAGTGGCTGCTTAGCTTATTCTGTCATTAAGCTTTATGCACACCAGCATTAGCACACAGCTCTGGTTCTGTGTTGGAAAGTTATCAGGAAAAACAGATCTGATCCCTCCTGAATAATAAAGTGGACAAATCAGCCAGCTATTACAAAACAAGCAGACCTCTGATGAAGCTATAAAGCAGAAGCCAGTGCTAGAATATGGGGAAAGAACATTTGCAGTGAAATATGTCCGAGCTATAAAAACATCAAATTGTCCCTCAATTAAAATAAGTTATAGTTGCAAACAGTCAATCTGGAAGATTCTTTTTTAACTAACAGACAGTCTCATCATATCGTGCTTTTTCAAAGTCGTACATATTTTCACATTACATAAGATAAGATCTCATTTGACAAGCATCTGAGTGTATCCCGTACTTACATCATATACATGTAATGAGTTGGACCTACAATATACAGTTTCACATTACTTCTACAACTCAAGGGAAAGTGGATTTTTTTTTTTAATAAGGAAAGAACAGCAGGGTTTGAAGAAAACAAGAATATGGAGGAATAAGATCCTCAGTGCAAACTCTTATAGACAAACAGGAACGTTATTGTAGTAGATAAGCTAGAACAAATCTATAAAGGGTCAAATGTGCAGATTTATGTACTGTAATAACTTCCCTATTTAAGTTGTTTGAAGTGCCTCTGCTTGAAGAATTTCTGTATGTCAATATTCATCACATTCCATTCATCAAAACGCTTTGTGTTGGATGAGTAAATTCATTCCTCACTCTAAATTTGCTTTTGCTTCTCATTTACCAAAGAGGAGAGAGGAGCAGCTCCTCAATTAACTACTGTCAGTACATTTATATTATGCAGTGTTAGCGCACAAAAGTGTATGGTTTTAAAAAGAAACCTTCGATTTCCAATCCAATCAAAATTATGTTTAATTGCTGTACAGTTTCCATATTCCTTAAAAGCATTTAGTTGATCAAAGGCCAAGTCATTCTGAACTTAACTACCTCTTTATTTTCTCTGAAGGAGGGCCCAGAGTTTGTGAGCACATTTTACATTAAGTGCCTTGTACAGTTGGTGAAGAGCTAGTTTATTTGATTCACATTTAACACTTGGACTGATGGAAAGAGAAATGAAGCCATTGTGTTGATAGAGAAGCCAGTGGATCCTTCAAAAGGTTAATGAGTTTTTTACAATTGACTGCCACTTTGCAGGGACACTGTATGCTCATATCACAAACCATATATCTGCCACTCTTATCATGTAAGCCTGTGTTCAAGCTTTCAATGGTGCCCTGTTCTTGATTTTCCTATAGGGCAGGACCCCGGCAAGGGCAGATTTACTTTGTTATGACTTATAATTCTTAAGTTACTCTACGAAATTGTACACTTCTGTGTGTTCTCCATTTTCTTGAATTTCCCTCGGGATCAATAAAGTATCTATCTATCAATCTATCTATCATTGAAATAACTGTTATGATGGAATACAGAGATACACAGGGGTGTGTCCAGACTTTTTTTTGACAGGGTGGCCCGACTGGGGCCCCGGCTCATGGGGTGGTATGAATTTCGTGTGCAGACATAAATGAATTTAATTCACAAGAAAATAGCAGCATATGCAGTACATCTTCTTGGCTTAATTCCTTAAGGACTCAAAAAGATGGATATCATTATTAAATCATTAAAAGTGCTCACAGAAGTAAATATTGCTCTTAGATTTTAAAAGCACTATATAAATAAAAAGGGATTTTAGGTTTACCGAACTGCTTCTACTATTATAATTGAATATAGCCTTAAGTGAAAAAGAAGGAGAGTTCATTGAAGCCATAGAGTAACCTTCCCCCAGGAGGCTGAGAACTGTGATATCCCAATAGTTGGCGCACACGTTTTTAAGATCTTAAACCAAGTCCAGTTGCCTTTAGATCAAGATTGGAACAGGTACAAGGTGTGTATTAAGTATTTTCAGGTTAAAATTGTTGTCTTGTCATTATTTAATGTTTAAATAACAAAGAGTTTAAATGTAGCACTTATCTTTTGCGTTTTATTGTCTCTAAAAAGCTACCACAGTGGTTGGAGTTTAAATATTTTGTATGGAAGCTTGACATTCAGCGTTTTGTGGCTTTTTTCTGCCGTTGACTGTTTATAATGAAGTTATATTTCTGCTGCATTTTTTCAAATGTCTTCCAAGAGGTGCAAGATTTTAAAGCTTTTAAGCTTTTGTTGTATATTTGCATTAAATAGCACTTTCCATTTTAGAATAAAAGCAGATATTGCACACTAAAAGCTGCTCCCAAAGTGAGGGTATGGATTTATTAACAGCACTGAACCATTGCTGGCACTTTAGACTAATGGAGAGCAGGGTGGACAAAATGTCACAAAAGTTGTAGTGCTGATCAACACTTCTATTTCCCTTCTCTGTAGTTATAAAACAAAATGTTAGACACATGAGATGTCTTCACATGATCTCTAATTAAATGATATTATTTGAAACAACAGTTACCAATGGGACTAATTATTTATTTTTTCTTCAGCTGTCATCCTTGATGACCCCATGGAGTGCAGCAGAGAAAGCGTTTGGCCATCACGCTGGCCAAAGAAAACTTTCAAAAATAAATACAGCAAAGTATGGATCTGTAGAAAACAACCAATACAAACAGGTATAATAGGAAGAGTGCCAATTGATTTTCAATAAAACACATCACAATTTTAGCTGCTTAACCCAAGAAAATGCCGCTTCACTTGAAACTGGATTACTTTCTACGCCTGGTTTACCACAAACCCCTCCTAAATGTGTTGCTGCCTGTGTCTGCATGTGTGTGTTTTTGTGTGACCGTGTGTATGTGTTGCCCTGTGTCTGTGTGTGTTGTTGTGTTGTTGTGTGTATGTGTTGCCCTGTGTCTGTGTGTGTGTGTGTGTCTGTGTGTGTGTGTGTGTGTGTGTGTGTGTGTGTGTGTGTGTGTGTGTGTGTGTGTGTGTGTGTGTGTGTGTGTCAAGTAGCACGTGTAGGTGTGCGCATGCTGGATCGTGTGTGTTTGTTCAAATGCTTTGTGTGTAAAGTGTGAGCTGGTGTGTGTAATTACAGGCAGGAATTGGATTAGCGACGGCTCAGTGGTCGCTGTTAGATGGAAGGGTGCACTACCTGCCCAGAGGAGACCCATCCCCACCTTTAAGGCACCCAATTCTGCCTGAGTGGTATACAATGGTTGCCACCCTGAACTGAATTTTAGGCAGAAAACTGCAAAAAAGTTATTTTGTAGTTATATTTTAAACCCATAAGTATAAAACCATATACAGTAACTTTGCTGACTTTCGTTTTCCTGTGGAATCTAATTGACAAATTAAGTAATCAAAACTCAAAGTGAATTAAAACCGAAAGCGGTGATGAAGGCCCGAAGCCCTTGTCAGGGTGTGTCGCGACCGTGGTAGTGACAACTTAAGATAACATTTCGAGTGAACTTAAGGATGAGGAGTCAAAAGGGGGCGCCCTTTGAGTCATGTTGTGAACTTTTTTTTATGAAAATACAAAAATATGTCATTCTTTACCAGACCCGATGACCTTGAAAGTTTTGGTGAGTTTTCGTTCACGTTCACGTTCAGGCACACAAAAATGGCGGCAAAATCGCGGATGAATAAAAACACCCCTTTGGGAAACAATAGGGTCCTTCGCACTGTCAGTGCTTCGGGCCTTTTTTAACCTAACGTTCAACACTTTATTATGACCATTATTCCTATCCTGTTCTTTGCGATACAGAGTAAATGCCTGGATAGGATACCTTCACAAATGTCCACTTGGACTCATGGATGTGGATCGGTAACCAGCTGGTCCTGAGAAAAATGGTGGTTTTTGTGCCAATCTCATATGCCAGACTCATACACAAGCCTGTTTTCATGCCTTGTACACAGTGAGAGAAACACGGCAGGCAGCCACACATACACACACAAGCTTATATGACAACAGTGTGATTCTCAAGTTCCCGTCTGCAAAGACTAGCAAGCATTTTCCTACTTGAAGATAAACATAGACCATTACCTGGTACTGGCTGAAAGGACCTCTCTGTCCAGGGCGTAGAATTGGAAAAGGACGTGTACCCTCCAATGTTGGAATGTCCGAATAATTTTGTCCAGTCATGATGATGAAATGCCAAAATCTAACCAAACACTCTGAACCTCTTAGCAATTTGTTCCAACAAGACAGCTGTCAAGCTTTAAGTCACTGGGAATACAAAATCCAGACTGTAGTGTGTCTTTTGCACTTCATTGACAACACTGCCTTATCTTCAGGTTTCATAATCAAAATTCTCATTTTTGATTATGATCTACCATGCCCATATGTATTTGTTCTCTCCTTCCCCCCTCTCTCCCTGGTTAAAAAGAGATATAAAACAAAACAAAAATACACTATTTGACAAGACAATGAGAAAGAGGGAAAGCAGAAAGGTACAAGATTGCAAGAGCAATGACCTCCACGAAAGAAGAACACCACTTTGGTTGTGAAATGTAATGTAATGTAAACAATGTAATGTTTTCCTTCCTTCTTTTTCTATATCAATACTTCCTTTTAGCCTTATGTGACGAGAAAATGTTTGTCAACCATTTCTCATTTCAAACTCATTTCAGCCATCTAATGATTCTAAGAACCTTATAGCTGCTATTGATCAGTTATAATCAATGTGAAGTAGAGAAAAGAGACTTCAGCTGACCTTGTCACCTCTGACAACAATCCGACCCCAGTAAATAGGACTGTCCCCCAGTTCGCAGTACCAATAGACACCTTGACACCAAGGTCAAAGTCCAGCAGGTGCAATAAATAAACTTTGTTGGAAAGGCAGAGATCGGACACACACCTTTCAGGCTAATCCTCCGTCTCCCACGTATATATTCACAATGTTCGCTGTGCAGAGATGCAGCAAATCAGAGCGCCACAGGGACTAGGAGTTGTGTTCACAGAAACTCAAATCACTCAGCTTTATAATTTAGTGAAGTCATGCAAAGAAGTGCATAATATGTGTGTGCGTACTGTAGCGGTGTGCATACAGTGTATGCAGGTGTTTGTGCATAGTGTTGGTGTGTTCATGTCTAACAGCCCCCATGGGTGAATAAGGGATTATTTATTAATCATTCGATTCACTGCCTCTGGGTTCAAAGCACAGGCCTGTAAATGGCTCTCTACCTTTTCCTCCATCACACACATTTCTGGTTAATGCTCAAAATTTTATCCAATAACTGACAAGAAATGATCGTCACACACACCAATTGTTTACACATGTGTTCACATAGGAAAAGTATGAAGTGTGTGTCTGCTTCACATCAGTCACTACAGCAATTTAATTAGAAGCCAGGGATTATAAACTGTAAAATGCATCCTGCGTTCCTGTATGGGAAATCAAAGCCTGTGGCCTGTAGACTTAGAAGGGGAGTGAAAATATCACATTTATCACATCAGCCAAAAGTTATATTTTTATCCCCTAAGATAGAGCCTTTCAAAACAATCCAAGGGAATGTCAGGAATGTCAAAAACACGATGAGATGTGTTTGTCACTTTTGGGAGATGATACGGCGTTAAAGTGCAAAATTTAAAAAAAAAACATTTTTATGTTTTAAGCTTCCATGTATCACTTCCCATCACTATTTCTGTCTTCCCCCTTGTATGCCGCTTTGCTAATCGGTACATTTTTTCTATTTTTGCGTCTTTTGTCTACATACAGTATGTGGATCTCTGCAATTCAACTCTCATGGGCAAAATCTAAAGGATTTTTCTGTATGTGCATATAAATAAACCAGGACCAATACATTTGGACGGGCACTCATTTAATCAACATGAGTAGTTCAATCATCTGTTTGGAGGTTGAGGAAGTCAGCGTGTGCTGTACATCCATTAACATCTGGCTGAAGAGGAACTTTTTGCTGCAGAGGATTTGCTAACGACAGTTCTGTTTTTTATCGTTTTTGTTGTCCATTTCTAAAAACAAATACTGGTTATGTTTATAGGGTTATGTGGGTTGACACCAAATAGCTCTTCCTGTTATCTTCACAATTTGTATCTTTACCTCATCAACAATTTAAAACATAACAGCATAATGATATGTTATACTAAACCTGTCAAGAGACTTGCTTTGTTGTCTGGACAGTAAAGAAAAACCTGTTTTCTGTATTGTAAACATGACTGAGTGGATTGAGCTTCAGAACCAGATGGCATGCAGGCAGATCCCAGTATGATTCTAATTGGCTTGTCTGAATTCTGACACAGTTTGTTTTGTTGCCTGATGAAAAGAGACAGAGCTTATTTGAATTGAACAAATCCATAAACAAGATCTAAATCAATTAGAAGGGAGAAACAATACGTATAGCCTAAGCAGAGCTTTATCTGAGAGGGCTTTATTGCCATTGCTGAATTTAAAACACTTTGTTCTACATCATTTAACTGGAAGATGGTAAAACAATGTTAATGACAGCTATATTATCTTTTCTTTATTACAATGCTAGCTTTCATTACTTAAACATTCATTCATAGTTTGGCTGTCTGACTTGCTCCCTCCCTTGCTCTTATTGTATTGAGTCCACAGAGAAGACACTGTTTTAACTACATACATTTGATCAGTTTGCCAATTTGAAAACAGCCCATTCCCATCTCAGTGTATGTAATGTCCAGTTATTGTACAGCCTTATGCTGTTATAGTGGCGGACTCCCTGCCGTTAAAACTCTCTGTTGGCATTGACTTGCCGGGCTGATAGGATGAATAATATAAATGTCCCTAAAGCTTAATCTATCAACAGACTGGATAATATTAATGCAGCATATCACAACCGTGGTTCTAATCTAACAGACAACACTGAGACTCTGTGCAGGCTGAAAGATAGACAATTTAATGATCAGTGTGGAGCCATTATATACAGTACAACAGGTGTCATAAAGTCCTTCCCACTTTAGATATTTCTATACATGGTCTGGAGAATCACATCATCTTTACTCTTTGAATTTCATACCTCTAATTGAAGAACAATCCCTCATTCTACTGTCAACTGAGGTCATATGTTATGCTTTTGGAATACTTCATATGACATGCTTCTCTTCAAATATGGTCATAGCTTCTCAGAATAGATCCTAGTCTGCTAACAGCAAAGTCACCTCTACAAAGTGTAACCAAACTGAATGTAATTCACAGAAATTCGTACTATCACGAGCTCACTGCTTTGAAAAACTGACTGTGATAATACTACTGAAGGGATACTAAAGACCCCCTAAAGTGAAAAAGGCAGCTTTGTGTACTTAAGTGCGATAGCCAGTTTAGTCCTCAATCTCTCAGAGGACCCGCTACTGGCCTTAAGATGTACAGATTTCCACAAAGTTTCAATTGTTATTCTCAGTTTGATCACCGGAATGCTTTGAAGCTCAGCTAGTCTGTTATGATTGTTACCAAAAAAAGTATTGCTAGATCTGCTGTTGAATCAGTCCTTGTCCTACTTGCACTGATTTGTGCAATCATTTCTTTCAGGCCTTTGCCAGTACTGCCAAAAATACTTAACCTGGACTTTGTTTCATGTTTTGGTCAAACAATTGAGCAGCACTCCTGCAGTGCCAGGGGAAACATATGCAGTCGGTTATCACCCTTAATTAGATAGCTTCTTGGAAACCAGGGGTGGGATGGGTCTTTCTTGGTGCTCGAATTTTTTTTCTTTTTTTTTTTTGTGGTCAGGCCGCCTATAATGCTTTCTTCTCATCTGGTTTAGAATATACTACAACACTTGATAGATATGGTTGGCTAACATGAACAGGATGCATGTAATAAGTTGGAATGTAAATGGGTTGAATGGCCACTTTCATTCAAAAAACTAATGTGATTCATTCAGTTTGATATCTGGATTTAAAATAAACTGGACGAACCTACCTTTACATATACCAATAATTAAGAGTTTCAGATATCTTGGCATTGATATCTTTGCCCTACACCTACGATTGCATTAAAGATTTTCAAGGTATATACAGTAGTATAGAGAAGGATTTTGAATGCTGGTCGAATCTCCCAAACTCACTTCAAGTGCGTACATCAATAGTTAAAATGGATGTTCTACCTTGTGTTAACTTTTGTTCTTCTATGGTCCCTCTTGCTCGCCCGATACGGAAAGGCTTTACTTGTTAGTCTCCAAATTTATATGGAAAGCAAAAAGGCCCTATTTGCAATTTACAACTCTCCAGAGGGAAAAGGTACAGCGTGGGCTAGCCCTGCCAAATTTCAAGGTCTAATTTTGGTCTTTTGCCTCACGTTCACTCTCTCTACATGATTCAATCCTAGCTCCTCCGTCTCTTGGAGACCAATTGAATAGAATATTTCACTGCCTCATAGATTGCGAGACTTAGTGTACGCCAACATCCAGTTGAAAAAAGCCAAATGTGGGCTCGCCTTGGGGAGGTTTGAGGGTGGGGAGTTGATCTGCATCTGTTTGTTCTTGGGAGGCAGGGGGAGTAAAGATGGCTTTAAAGATGGTGTTTTAAAGATGGCTCACTCACAAATAACTTTTAGTTATCCTTACATTATGACAAAGCTGAAATTATCCCTGCAATGTGAAAATACTGCTGTTTTAAAGTGTCTTGACACAGATTCAATAATTACTTCCCTTCTTCTGTGGCTAAACAAAAACACTATCATTCATTCAACCATTTTTCATTTATTTTCTGTCTGCTATAGTTGACCTTATTTTGACGTCTCTACCACAGTCCCTTCTTTAATATCTGCTTTTACTGCCCCTGTAGCCTCAGCTCTCATCCAAGGTCCATATTCTTAGTGTTTGCAACTTCTCTATAATTTTACAATTCTTTGTCTCCACCTATTTTTTTCTCAATTTTGCTTCCACTTAAGCACTTCTCAGACTGTAGCAAAAGTTGATGTCCAGGTTAGCATCTAGGTAATTGGAAATTTTCAACAGGTCTGCGGTCAACATTTTTTCATAAAAGTTTTGAACAGGTCTGCGGTCAACATTTTTGATGAAAATTTTTGATTGCTCCACTGTCAACTTTTTTGACAGGTCCATGGTCAACAATTCTGAAAGATCTGCAGTCAACATTTTTTCATGAACATGTTTAACAGAAAGTTTAAAGTTTTCAACAGGTCCAGGGTCAACATTTTTCATGGAAATTTTGAACAGTTCCAAGTCAACAGTTTTGACAGGTCCCTTGCCAACATTCTTTAATGAAGATTTTGAACAGGTTCGCAGGCACAATGTTTTCATGAAAGTTTTCGGTTAACAATTTTTCATGAACATTTTAGTTAATGAATTTGACATGTTTTGCCACATGGAGATAATTACGAGTGATACAAGGTCACGGGGAAAGCCTGCTGCCTCATTTCATGTGACATACGAAGGAGAGCATACAAACACACAGACATAATTAAGTCCTAGAGCAAAGTTTCAGGTAAATGAATGTAATGTTCAAGTAATGTGTGTCATTAGCATCATGGAGATTCTCTGTAGAGAGTTTGACACATTTATGAAGATGTGTTTTGATTAAAATGCTAAATATATCTATTTAATCATGTACATTTGTGACCTATCATTACAGAGTGTTTTTAACACAGGTACATTTCTCTTCCATCAATCCATGGGGGGTGATCTGAACAGATTAATGATCACAGATCAACTGTGATCTGTTACACCACCAGTCATAAAAGAAAAACTACTGTGCGTGTGGTATTTATAACACTATGAACAAAAGCAGCAGTTATCATTGATTGACACAGAATTAAAGGATCACACTCGCTGTTCAGGCAGATGATGTAAAAAGAACTCCCCAAGTTCAAAGAGAATGATACTAATCAAATGTCTTGTTACTTGTCATCTGTCTTTTAATCAGTGTCGAGATCAAACAGCCAATCAGAGGAGGGAGTGTCATGGAAAAAGAAGCACGATGTGTAAGTTTGTGAAATGATAAAGTGATATACACACACAACGGCTTTCCCAGGAGCCCTAATCAGATGTCTGATTTAGAGGATTAGGACTCTAGAGCTATGCCAGCGGCTCTGCAAGGCTAGTTATTGTTATTGTGAAAGAAAATATATGAATCAAACCTTTGATAGATAGTTTTACTGAATATATTCAACTTTTGACCTGATGATTGGGCTCGATAACAGTCAGAAAAATACAAGTGAACAAAAGTAATGAATGCCTGAATGAGATTTTTTAAATGCTTATAATGTAGAAAAACATAAAAGGTAACATATTTTTTCTACATGATGTCATCATCAGTTGACCGAGCAGTTGTCCTAAGAATCTAAGTTAACGCAGTTACAAGCGTGGCAAATGCAAGTAAAGTGAATACTACATGGTTGGTTCAAGAAGATCTTTGTTACTGTTTTAGTTGGGATGAACATACAAGTTTAAGTGTGTATCACTAAAAACTCCCCACAAATAAATTCTACAGATCTGCTTGATTCAATTAAGTCATGCAACTTTCAGGGGGCAATACGAGGTTTGTTTCTTCCATTAATTCAATAAAATCTCTCTGTAGAGGCCAAATGGGCCTCTAAGAATGCAAGTTTGTATTTTGGACTTCTAAATAAGAATACACATTTGGCAAACAAAAAAACAAATCCTTCATGAAAACATGTATTTGTTTTAAAAGCTTATACAGTCTGTCATGTTACATATTGTGGAAAGCATTTGGCTGCAGAATGGAAATGATTTTTCAGAATGCTAAATGCTTTAACAGTGAACACTGGCTTTTGTTGTGGGGAGTCGGAAACTGGAGGAGAGCTATAAAACGCAATCAAAAGAAGATAAAGGAGCTAGCGTGTTCTGTGTTTCTTTGAGTTTGTGTGCATATATGTGCTGTTTCCTCAGAGTTGTGTGCAAGCTGAATTGTGGCCCCTTGCCCTGGCTTTGATCGGTCTCTTCCAAAGAGATTCTAGACAAACTGGCCTCAGCCTTTTGGCTAATGCCAAGCTGAACTGCGTGGGTGCTACCTACACACTGTGTCACTTTCTTCCTTACTTCATTCAGCCTCACTTCCACGGCTCCTCACTGCCTCCACCAATTACTGTTTAGCTTTATCTCAGGCTAAATCACAATGTTTGCCTCGTTTGGATATTGGTTCGTTTTTTTGTATGAAGAAAAAGTTCTCACTTTGCAATGAGTGGTGCCAAAGTCATGAGGACAATCAATTTACTCTCTTCTGTAGCCGACTGCAATTGACACACACTGACAGATTGCTGGCTTATGGACAAGTTTGGTAATAGAAGATTGTATGAGAAGGGTTGAGATATCTTTGCAGTTGTTACATCTTCGCTTGGCATCATGCTGCACCTATCAAATTAGCCATGGCCAAGGTCAAAAGCAAAGAACTTACTAAATAAAAACAGTAATGGAAAATGAGACCATGGTTGAAGGTTGCTAGGCTCTACATTTTACTTTTACATTTGTCCTTGTCAGCAATGATGGGAAGCCATGTGTAAAAACTATTTGCACCTTAACTGTACCAATGTTCATATAGAATATGTTTACTGAAGTAGGATCTGCTTTCTCTTATGTTCCCCAAACTCTCTTGGGGTAGACTTACTTTGCCTACCAGCTTTTTTTTCCCAGAGGTACCAAGTGACTGTACAGCAGCACTGTAGCATAGGAAGCACCAGTGGAATTCACGGCACCTGCAGCTCTTTATTAGATATAACTTTGGAGAAAAAAAAAAAGATGAGAGACTTGAGATAACAGTTCCAGTACAAGACCCTTTATTTTACTAGAAGAACACAGCTGACTTTCAACAGTGTTACAGAAGTGGTGGATGGAAGCTATTTTATTGCCTCTGGATAGTAGAGCTTATACATAATCTATGCACAGGAAGGGAGAGATGTTATGGCATCAGCAGAAATATATATGAGTATTACTTTGTGTCGGCTTGGGCCTTGTTTGATATTCAGTGTTGTATTGATGTTATCAGTAATGGCTTTTGGCAAATAAAATCCACTTCATTATTATCAGAAGGACATTTCATTCTCAACCAAATCCCTGGTAAGGTTTCCTCTGTGTCTATCACAGTTATCATTTATTTTGACAATGTTAAAGCTGGGCCAAGAAAGACACAGAGAGTAGTCCAAACATGTAGTATTGGACTGTGCAAAGCAGTGCTAAATAAATTGTGCTCAATTTTAAATGTTCCCTGAATGTTTTCTAACCTTACAGTGAAACCCACAGGTTAATTAGTCAAGAGGAGAATCCCTTGTGATGACCTTGGAAGGGGGTAAGGTCGCAAAGCATGCACTCATCCTGCACATGCATTCAAAAGTCAAAGTCCTAGCCATAAGGGAAAAGAACTTCAAGGAGCTTTAACTGAAATCAAACTTCATACAGTCCCTAAAATGTGGAAATTGTTGAAGGAAATTCTGAACAAAGGATTAAGGCACTATTGATAACAACTGTTAGATATTGCACCTTGATTTGTTTCTACTTTTATTGTGGTTTACCCCCTTTAGGCTTAACTTCTTACCGAATGCTGAAGTTTTTCCTCAAAACCTCCACATCCAAACACATTTTCTAATCTATCTCATCTCTAGGTGTGGAAGCATCTGCAAAAATCATGTGTGTGCTGTAGGCTACACTCATTACAGCAGACAGGCGTCTGGAGTATCCCATGGGGAAGTGCAGCACAAAGAGGTGAGAAAAACCATGCTCCTAGTGATCTTGCCATCTGTTACACAGGGATTGATTTCAGCAGCATCTGGCTGACTGCCTGTCTACATTCCAATGACCTGCATCACTCCCTGCATTTTCATCTCTGTCTCTCAACCCACACAAATACATACGCCTACATTTGCTCATATACAGCATTTCTTATTCTATCTTTTTGAGGATCTTTGATTCATTACACATGTACATCTATTTATATCACAAAGAGAACACCCCTTGTCTGTGCTTGATCTTTTATTATGTTGTAATGTAATAAGGGGTTTTAAGGGAAAAACAGTTGATTAAAGACTATCAGTCTAACCTTAAAAGTAATTTAATTACGTTTTGCCCATTTTGTTTGCATTTGCTCAACAGGTGATGAGGGTTAATAACTGACTTGACACATTTAAGCAGGCAAATAAGAGGACAATTAACAATTGGAAATGAGTCCAGACATTAGCCAGTCCATTATGAAACTTGATAATATGCTTTTATATTCTACTTTCTCCTCGACCTCCATGGTTTTTAAATAGGGAAAGTATTTTGAAAACATAGCTTTATTTACATTGCCAATAGAGATTCATGTCATCTATTTTGGCTTTATCATCAGCATCATTCCTATCTGTGACATTTGGGAAAACCACACACAATATACATAAGTAATGTCTCTTCTGCAAACCTGAAGTAAACCTATTTTTAATGACAGATTTTCTGGATCTGTTAAACATAAAACCTAATTGCCCAAGAGAGCAAGGAAAAGAAGACATTCACAACGGATGTTTGAGTCAGAGTCAGGACAAACAGTCACTGCTGTTGCAAAGTTCAATGTTTTTTTAAACTTAGGCTGTAAGAATATGTTCAAATAAACTGATAACACTTTAATACCACTTAGATATCTTGAGCTGGCTTGCAAACTATTAATCATGGAAGTCTCTTCTCAAAGTGTTGTGTATTCACACATGCCATGTGACACATTGCAGATGGACGGGAAATTAATAAGCATTCCTGTCAACAGTTAAATTCATGAAACATGTGTAAGAGCAGGGAAGGAGCGGGTAAACATTGGAGAGGGTATTACAAAGGTGATTATGAATGTCATGCTTGTTTTCCACACTGCTGTTAAATCAACCTGCATTTAAATTGACATCTCTAATTAACTAATGAAACTCACATAGCTTCATGGTGGGTTATGAAACCACTGTTGCAAATGACAACACAGCAACTACATTGTTGCACAAAAAGAGAGCATCTCATTGTACGACTACTCTATGCGGTAATGTAGTACATACTGACTACACATCTAATAAAAATATGTATAATTCACATAATTCCTCGATAATCTTTGATGGTCACATTATTTTATAAGGTGTACAAGATGTAAGAGACTTTCATGATTGAATATTGAACTTGTTTTGAAAAGACACAGAAATACCATGCAACCTCTCATGTTGTCATGTTCCTGTAACCACTCTTTATTACTTACTACAGTACAGCTCTCAAAGTAATAGTGTCAAAGATTCAAATGTATCTTTCAGGCAGTCTTTGCAACATTCATTAAACAAACGTGAATATGATTATAATATTTGATTGAACAGCTTCCCTATATGTAACTCTATGAAAATATCTTTGAATTCCAATGTTTACATTATTTCACTGTGAATTGTTATAACATCTATATTTTGAGTGGTTGTTAAAGAAACTTTCTTCAAACCATTGCATCAGAATGAAACAAGTCATCTATATCTATACTGTTACTAGCACAGCTTATGAGCAGCTTATTAACAACCCTTATAAGTCTACTCTAGGGAGGGGTGGTTCCATTTTACAAGCATTACTCTGGACTTACCTTTTGTCACTACATTACTGGGTGTCCTGTTCTGTGCTGTCTTCAAGTCCATCCCCTGTGGGTAGAAGAAAAGAGCAGTTACAAGCAGCAAATGGGCCAAGCTAAGAAGAGAGACCATACTAACAACAGCAATCACACTTGATGTCAACAACCTTTGCATCACTCCTTCTGGGCAGTTGTATCGTGACTGTGGTATTAACTGCTCTATTTTTTGAAAATATAGGGTATTACAGGGTAAGCAGGCACATAAAACACATAAAATAAGTTTTGGTGGAGATTGAATATTGAATAAAAAATAATTTAAAAAAAACCAACAACAACGCTTTCAGACTAAAAAAGTGCCTATCTGGTAAAATGCTTCACATTGCTGGACCTCTGGAGGTCAGACAAACAAACTCATTAAAGCTGTGCTTCCATCTTATGAGTTGTATCACCTATACTTTTGTTTCAGTGAGACTAAAAAAGATGGCTCTCTGTTTCAGTGCCAAAAGGTAAAATTCATTCTTTGACGTATGCTTTAAAATGCAGAGGTGAATCAAAGCTAATATAAAAGAAGACAGAGGACAACAGCATGACCAGCTAACGGCATCATAAAGTAAATGAAGGGAGCATTAATAATGGAACACTCATTTCTTCAAACCGTCTTGGTCTCCCTGCTCGTGTTTTGTCAACTGTGTGGGTTTCTGCTGGGCAGCATTGAAATCAGTTTGGGATACTGGTACACACTCGGATGGAAAATGAATGAATGCATGTCACTGACTATATAAATGAGGTGCATTGGAGCTGTAAAATAGTTCTGTCAGAAAAAAAGATAAAGTACAGAACCAAAAGGTAACAACATTTGGGAATGGAGTAATGCTGGCTGGCTGGAAGGGAAATCCGAGTTAAGTCGTAGTGAAAAACTCCCCTGTTTTCAGACAAACAGCCCCTGCCCAAAATTTGATGAATACAACGATAGCTTGACTTTGAAGTTGGTCTTTCTCCCAAATAACGTCATCAGGCCAAGCAGCAGGGCTTCTGTAGCATACTGTGGAAGCTAAATTGGCTTGGAAATGAATGAATGATAAAAATATGCATATTAAATTTCCCTTTCCTGTCAATGGCTTTTCTGCTGGGCCAGGCTTTTGGTTTGCAAATTTGCTGACTGAACATGGCAGTGCCCTGAGGAACAGACTTTCTTTTTATTTTTAGAAAAACAAAATCACAAAATGGCAGCGTTTCGTAACAATAGCAATAACTGAAATACCCCCAGATTACTCTCACATAATGTAATAAATAACCCACAATGTAGATTGAAATGAAACAATTACTTATTTATAGACTTTTTTTTGTCCATGAACTTTAGAACCAGTATTCAGCTAAAATAAGCTATAGATATTATTTATTATATTAACTTTTGGAACTTCTGTGCTGCTGATTGATAGCTGATTCTGAATAATACTTAAAGAAAAAGTAAAACCTTTTGTGTGCTCAATACTGCAGGAACTTTTTCCACACCAACTCTCAAAAAAGCACGAGAATCTGCGTCTGAGTGTTTGCATATAAGAGAGAAAGAAAGACCTGATTTCTAAGAAAGCTGGTGAGAGAAGGCAACCAGAGTCAGAAATTGAAGAGGGGGTGCATAAGCTTGTGTATCAGAGACGTCTGTACTGCTTCTGTTCACCTGTGACACTTTGGAGCTCAAGGACCTTACGTATTAATTGACAAACAAAAATATGAAATAGAATGAAAAGATTCTCCTTAGAGGTGACTTGCCTTACTTTTTAAAATGTTGAAATCAGAAAAGAAAAGTGTGAAATAGGCTTCAGCATTTATCTGACTGTTAAAAGAGCTTCTAAGAGTGAATCATTCAATTTTAGATTGAAAATTCAATAAAATAAGGTTTCGGTCATTTATTATATACAAATTGATCCAAAAATTATGCATGTCTATTTTTTCTGCCTCTTGTAATAAACACATTCACCAAACCAAAGAAGTGGAATATGTGAAATCTTTAGGACACACTTCTTTATAAAAAGTCAAAGATTCACCAAAAATAATCAGAACTAAGTGAAACATAAATGCATGTCCAAGATTTCATGGTCATAAATCCACTATTTTTCTTTAGAAAGTTCATCTTTAACACATGGATTTCAACAAGGCTTTTAATGAATTTGAATGAATTACTACTCTGTTGTCCTTTTGTAAACCATTTGAGTTATCTTTTTGTAACAAGCTGCAAACAAGTATTTAATGTTGCTTTGAGGTTGTGTGGGTCTGATAATGACACCACGAATAGGCTTATGTTATTATGATGTTATATGTTACTTAATGGTTAATTAATGATTACTTAACGTTACTTAAGGGTTACTTGATGAATGTGGCACAGAGGGACTGCTGATCTTTCTGTGAATATTTTTTTTTTTTCATTAAATACATTTAAAAATAATCATGGAATCTGAGGGAGGGAGGGAGGGAGGGAGGGAGGTAAAAACAGTATCGGGTCCAATAATTCCTCAAGCTACCTAAAGGTTTACTTGTATGTTCATTATTAAAAGCTGCAGGGTTAACCAAATAGTTATTTCAGCCCGAGTACACGTTTAGTGAATGTAAGAGATTGCTTTTACATATAGTTCATGTTTACATGCATGCATTATATAAAACAGCTTAGTAGTGTAGCAAGAAGTCTTCCCACTTCAACACAGGGAGCACAGTGACACAACCATTTTTAAATGGTGCAGATTATGATTAGAGATAATGCTTGGCAAATTATGTCAAAGAACATTTATTAAAATTCACCCAACGTGCCACTTGTGACGGTGTTGAATTCCATGAAAAGAATGAATGACTTGAACTCAAAAGCAAAAAGGAGCCTCCTGCTTTGCTATTAGGGTTTACCTTACAGATACTGTACTGAAGCACTGACACAACACTGTTATTATTAACCCAAAAGTGCAAAAGAAGGTGGTGCCAGCATCCAAAGCCTTCTTTCTCCAAGTCACAAAATCTGATTGCTTATAAATCTTTGGGAAAATGTTTCTTGCTAAAATGAGACCTTTACCCCTGTCATTTTCTTTAATGGCAGTATGACAAGTAAAACGACCAAGAAATATGGGGTACCTCAAGGTAGCTGCTTAGGGCTGTCATCAGTCTTTACTAATGATATTCCTTTGGTGTTAGAAAAGGCCCATGTAGCTATGTACGCAGATGACTCAACAAAGCTGCTTCGTCAATATGTGACCTGAATGACATTTTACATAAAGAGTTACAATTAGTGTTAGAGTGGATTAAAAAAACAATAAATTGCCTGCTGACTTCATGACTTGTTCAGTGTGAGCTTTAAAAACGGCTGCTGAATTTACCCCCAGGAGCTTTTCCCTTTAGAACATTACTGGCCTGAGGAAAGATCAAACAGGACCTGATTAATGGGTCTGTAAGTGTCCTTTGGAAGCAATTCTACTCAGAAGGTTGGGCCAAACAATAACAAACTAGACATTCAGCACAGCAGTCATCCTTTATTGCATCAATAACCTCAGTTATTGATTGATCAGCATTAAAGTTTTAAAGGACTTAATTGTTGGTGTTTGACAAATGTTTTACGACACAGCTAAAACATTCTACCTACTCTGTTACAAAACCTGCCTTTCAATTCATTTAAAACATCCAGACTCAAGAAGTGAAGATCAATATGGATACTGGTGTGGGGTAACACTGACTTATGGGCACATACACAGGCTGCTGTGACTGATGAAGGTAAGAAATGTATCATTTATCTGTGCAACATACATTACTGTTGTCTTCTTTTTAAACAGAAGCTGAGCTTTAAGAAAGATTTTCCTCACCTTTTCTTACTTTCAGAGAAACTGTCTGGAATTGTTGTTGTGGGGGTAGAGATTAGTTATAATGAAGGGTTAAAGCATTAATTGTCTCCAATAATCAATTCCCCTTCCAACGTGTCCTTTTATCGATTCATCATCGAGTTATTTTCTGTTAAATTGTCATATTTTCTCTCAACTTTTGCCACAGTGTGGAGTTCATACTGTAGATCTAAGAATGACCTTTACAAACTGCCTCATTATAAATATGCATACACCACCAATCACAGAGTTGCTCATCTCTAACATGCTGTTGAATGGGAGGTTTGAAAAAGGCCATGCCACAGAGATAAAGTGTGAAAAGGATGAAAATAGGACCCTTTATGGATTTCCTCTTCTGTGGGACATCAGTGGGAGTATAGACGAGGTATTTATAGAACATTACATTTTCCAATGTTGCCAAACAGAGAAAGAATCTTTAATCATATTCTCTAGTGTCAGATAAACAGCAAAACTCCCTTGGAATTTCTGCTTGTCATGTCACCTCTCTCTTGCCGACTGAGCTTGAGGAAACAAATGAAATGAGTGCTGGCATGCTCCCTGGACATTTTAATTAGCTAGTCTTGAATTTAGCCTGACCCCTTTTCAACTTTGATCAGCCAGTCAGAGTACTGATAAGAACCTTACTTACAAACACCAGGGGGATTTCCAATAGTCTCTCCGCTATTTGCCGATACTCCCGACTTCCTGTTGCAGTGGTGATGTCACTCAGTTTTAAGACTTAAACTGTCAAAATTATTGGATAATATTTACAGCTGTGCTCGTGCATCAGTTTCTTCGTACCTGGTGAGGAAAATAGGCTTCAAATTATTGATTACTGACTGCAAGTGTAAAAGTCCTAATAGCGACCATGCGTAATTGACAAGTAAACTCAAACTTGTTGTTCTCTAATATTGTATGTTGTGCACCAGGAACAGAATTCTGGTCATAAAGTGCAGTAAATAATATTTGATTTGGTGCACTGTTACTACCACGATAGCACAGTTGCGCTCAAAAGTGACCTTCAATAATACCAAACTAAAACAGAACAGTAGATTTCTGATAAGCTGTGTGTCCAGACACGAGCTGCATGTATTTTAATTATTTACAAGGAGTCTACTGGAATCTGCTGAACAGCATAAGATCAGCCACAGTGTTAACAGTATACATACACAGACTGTGACAAAACCAAAGCTGCAAGACAAATCCGCTCTGTGCTCTGTGTGCATGGCGCTCTCCTGGCTACTCTATGTGCTCCATCACTCTTATTGTGAGCAGTACAGCCAACTTACTGAAATCCCCATGTTCACACTTGCCTTATTGTAAAAAAACCAAAAAAAAAACCGGACTGATCAATTCAAAACATTTTATTTGTCCCCATAGGTCAATTCAAAGATAACAAATATTGCAAATATAACTTTCTTGTTTCATTTAGGCACAAATATATTCAATTACGATGCAATCCTGCACTCCTGTTGTTTTGTGTTATTGCTGAAGTACAGGTCTTTGTTTTTCAAGTCAAGTCAGCACTTTTCTGATTAGAAACAAATGACTTAATTCCAAAGATAAATAGGCTTTATTACTCTAAAAAATACAATGTTTATCCAATCATAGAACCATAAATAACTCTAACCATAACCAGCCAATTATCAGCAGAATAAAATGGAAAGCACTGTTTTTACAAACTAGACTGAACACTGTCACACTGAGCCTCGTTCCTCATGCCACCAGACCGGACCCTCATAATCCAACTGTGACCTTTTGTGCCCCATTACCATTTTATCCACCAGGCAAAGTGGTTCCATCCATCAGACAGCTTACCAGCAGCCAGTTTCTGTGTCACTGTGACTGGTGGTCCTTCTAATTTGTAAAGGGGATTGGAGGGTGACCTCAAAGGCTGAAACAATACCACCCCTCACCACACACCGCTGGAGCCAGCTGTTGCATTCAACCTCTCTGCCTGCAGTCATCCTCTATTCTCGTGCTGATGGCATGAGGAGAAGCCAAGGCGAGTTTTCCCATTGCACTAACTCATCACACACCTTATCTGTTTCTCACACGTTTTCTAATATCTGAGGTAACGTGTAACCCCCTCTCGGTTTCTCTTCATACGTCTTCTGACAGTCTGCTCTTCCCCTTTTCTTTAAACCTTCTGTAGCGCTGACTAGCTCTTAATCTTGATTGATGGCCCTCACACATACTTTCTTTAATTTTTCTCTCAGATGGTCTTCCTCTCTTCTCGCTCTTATTTCACCGTCCTTATTTCTCAGACAGAGTACCCTTAGAAGATATCGTTTCTACAGAGAGTAATTATTGAAGACATGGCCACCCACAGCCAGTTTAATCTGACTAGATTAAAAAAAAAACAACGAAGAAGAAGTATATTAAAAAAGGGTTGCACCATGCCGTTCATATTTGATTATTGTACTAAGTGTGGCAAGACAAAGGAGAGTTCATGCTTATGGTTCATGGGTTTGGGGTTTCTAATTAAATACTGCTAACACCACCTTTAGGCAGTTTATAAGGCTGACAAAAAAAATAAGTACTCCCTATTTGCAGCCTGCACAACAGAATTTAGTGCAGCAAACAAAAAATAAAGTGTTTGTGCTCATTCATTTTAACAAGAAAGAAGAATGATGTGAGAATAAACACTATATATGGCTCCATCTCATAGGGTCAACACTAAGTAGCTTGATTTTGGTGTATTTTATATAACATAGATTTCAATTAAAATAATGAAGGAAAATACAAACAACATGCTTTGGGAAAGCTTTCATAAATTAGACAATGCCTGCTTTGTTTGTAATAGTTTCCCAATATTACTAGCAGAGGAGCTGGGAGGTGTTTTGAAAGACCACTGTTATGAATAAACTATTTAAGTGATTACCAAAAAAAGGAATGTTGACCAATTAAAAGAATCAGTGACATGCTTAAAAATAGAATATACATGGTAGGGCAGAGCAACAAATTTTCCTTCATTATTACATCGCATTAATAATAATAATAATAATAATAAACTTTATTTATCTAACACCTTTGCTTTACAGGATAAAACAACAGAGTCATAAGTGTTAATTATAGGACAGAGACAATAACAGTGAAAACAACACTAAGCATAAAACAATTATAAAACATGATAATAAAAACAATAAAAACAGATTGAGTGGGAGAATACAAATAGAGGATCTTAAGAAGGCTAGCCCATAAATGTACTTAAGTAGTAACTTAAATGAGAAAACAGTCTTTGCCATCCTAATCTCCTTGCTTGTTCCAGAGTCTGGGGGCCATAGTGGAAAATGCTCTGTCACCTTTGTTTTTTAATCTGGATCTTGGAACAAGACCTGGATCATTAGTGTACTACTACGTCCTCATTCAATATAAATGTATCATATAGACCATCTTGTGCCTTTATTGTAAAATATTTTGAATGCATTCTCATTGTCAATGCCATCCATTTTTATATTGGTTTCAGGTTGTTTTGATTCACTATCATTAACAAGTCTCTTCCACATCTCACACACTGTTGTGAGAATGTGATCGAAGGATAACTAATTTCAAATGAATGGTGTTGTTGGTATGTTATTTTGGCGACAGTGTCAAACCTTATAGATGAATATAGTCAACTAAGCTGAAGAGAAAGTAAATAAAAGAAACGGGGTTGAAGTGGCTGTGAATATTTGTTCCAAAACACAAAGGCCCTGAAGGCACCAACCTTCATACATTCCTCCAGCAAGGTGCCAGATTTTGTTATCATTCAGCCCAAAGCACTGTTTCATCCTGTCTGCTGTTTGTGCCTCTCTTCTCTGCCCTAGGCCACACCTACAGCTTTATATACGTCAACAACACAACAGCCACTTCAAATCCCGGGGAATGAAACCAAGGCTTTTTCATGTCCCTCATGTTTCTCGTAGAAAAAAGGAAAAAGTTACCCTGTAGCGTTTTGACAGACAACAAGAACAGAAAAGACACAGAGACAGTTTCACCTGGTCTGGTCACTCAGTTATCATAACATTCAGCATTAATACATTTTCAAAATAGTGAAAAAATGACTTTAATGTTCATCAGTTAACTGAGGTTGGACTCAGCTGTCATTTTCTCATTCCTATTGAGTTCCTCTCACTTTTGTACGTACTGTATACTGTTGTTTACTGACCAGGTGCTGCTGCTTAATGTGAGCTCAATTCAGTTAAAACATTGTCCCTAATAATTAAAATAAACAAAGATAAACCAGCCTGTGGTCAGCTAAGGCACCCTAAACAAGTTTTCCTTTGGCCTCCAGTATACTGTAACTGTCTGCCAGAGTCCTTGTACCTGTCTGCCTCAGTAATCTGCCAGGGAGCAGACAAACATCAGTGGGCCTTATCTCTTCTTCTCAGGAGCAGCCAGGAAAGGAGGCAGGAAAAAGGCAGGTGGCCCAGAGGCAACACCGACAGGAGCAGACTGATGAATTCAGTCAACACACAATCAGCAAAAAAAGCTCATTAAACACACACACATACACAATAAAAACTACACACACTCCGCATCAGTAGCAGAACTTTGGATTTTATTTACCAGACATACCAGAACAAGTACATCATTTCCAGTAAGGTTGTGGATGATTTACCTCGTGCCATCAATATGATGCAGCTGACAAATACTGAAAGCCAATAGTACACCATCTGCACAGAGGGGATATTCAATACTTGCATCTCATGCAAGATTGCATGTGTGGGCAATGAAATTCTCAAACCAGCTTCCCTGAGCCAAAGTCAAATTCTGTCAGTGTTCAATTTCACAGGGCACTGATACCTCAATGTCTTTACAGAACACTGTCTGGCATTTGTATTCATGGTATACTGGAGTTTGCTGTGGGGGATATAGCAGCAACAAAATAAAAGTATGTTCCTCTTGAATACAGATGTTGGGATCTCTGTCCCTAGTACTCTCAATATTATGTATGTATGTATGCATGTGTATAAAATATGATGCATGCTAAATAAGCAGTATTAATTTCTGAGTGTGCCAGAAAGTCTGTATGTATTAAACATGCATTTAACACGTGCTCTGCAAAAATGTGCAATGCCTTCCAACTTGTGCTTCCAATGTTAAATTGATTATTAAAAAAACATTCGAGGAGACCTTTGGTGGTTTGGGAGTATTCAGAATTCTCAGTATTCACCATTTATGTTCTTTTCAAAATGTTTTCCTTTTTAAAGCACAGCATAAAGCCATCTTAGAGAAGCAACCAGGCAATAATGCAATATGTTCTCTAAAAAGGTATCAGTGGAAAGAAAACTTCGCACACTGAATAATTGGTTTTACCTGCTTGAAACCTTAGTCTATAAATACACTACATCTGAAGCACTTTTTTTGCAAAAAAGAAAACAAACATGGAAAGGTCATAAAGAGAATACAGATAGGCAGAAAGGAAAGAAAGCCATTGCCTGCTGAATTTTCTTTGCCGTTTGTCCGCTGCCAGAATGTAATATAAAAGGCTACAGTTGTCAGCAGACAAAAGTGTTGACATAACCTTTTTTTCTAATGTTTGTTGGTTCCAAATAAATGGCATGAAGAGTTCTGCTAGTAGGTCTGATGCTGCACTCATACTTATTGGGGAGAAACATTTGATTGAAGTCACTTGTAGTCAACCCATGGTATGCTTTGAATAACACATAAAATAAAAAGATATCTGAGCCACATTTCACAGATGTTTGTTTGTAAAATCTAAAAGGCAATTTTGACAAGGGTTTAGAACAAGAACGGAACAAACGCCTCTATCAAATTTAGTAATGCCCCTGTCTTTCATCAGTCCCAAGGATCGTATCGAGAAGAATAGAGACAAAAGAAATTCACTGGCTGCTTAGCAACATCAAGCACATTTGATAGCTGATTTTTTCAATCTTTTCATGAGGGGGGTGTTGCATTTTTTTTTTCAATCTTCTCTTAAGGGGGGGTGTTGCATCTTTTTCAAGTTTTTGACAAAAATATTTATATTCCCTGTTTTTTTGTTTTGTTACTAACATTGTGTATTTGATGTTCTGTATCGGAAACGCCACAATTTCCCAGCTTGGGATCAATAAATTACATCTATCTATCTATGTTGGTATTTATTTTTTTCCCTTCAATTTTTTGATGAAAAAAAAATTCTACTTTTCATAGGGGTGTTACGTGTTGAGAGACCTTAGCCCAAAGTCAAAGGCATTTATTATATCTTTCCTCTCCTCATGCAGTAGATGAACAGGGCAGGTCAGTGGTGGCTGTTTACCAAACATCTCTTCCTTCCTTTGATCTACTGAGGTGTGGGGCTCTAGTCCATCTTGGAGCACAGGAGGCTGTCTGATCTGGGGGACTGCAGTAGCCACTTAGCTTTCTTGATCACACACACAGTTATTATGCAGCCCCACGGCTATGCGCGCTGCACTGCTGCCTAAAGACACTTCAAAAAGGGGAAACAAGACATAACACATCTGGGTCAGAATGCACAAAGAGGATGAGGACAGGAGGCTCTCAATTTAAACTGTACAGACATGTCGTCATGTCCAGAGGCATGAAGACATTCTAATGTTGTCAGTCCACTTACATTTTCTCTAAATACAACTCTTAGAATAAGAAAAACTGCTCTTCATATATTATCTTTTATATCACATTCCTGTTCAGTTTTCAGCCTCAGCGGTCACAATCACTAATGCTGTGAACACACATTTATCCTTACACTGATTTGAAACTGCACTGTTTCCAAGGTTTCATTTCTCTGCACTGTTTCCAACTGTGCCATTTTGCTGATCGTTTTCTTTTACCGTTTGTCTCTTACTATGCAAGGTACTGTGCCCGTCCTCTTTTATAGCACATCCAGCATTCTTCAAATCACTACACTGCTTTAGAAAGTTATAAGCATTCAAAACAAGGCCCAGCATACACTATTGGGAGGCAATTTCCATAGTAAATGAGAAAGAAAATGTCACTTACAAGATGAACATTAATCTCATGTCATTGCATTTTAATAGCCCCCTTACTCAAGGGAGATCTGGATAGGGATCGACCTAATCACTCAGCACCCTGGTGTGATCACTTGCTTTGTCGCAGCAGATATAAAACCTGCATTATCATCTCTAACTGTGGAGATGAGACTTCTGCTAAAGGTGATGAGTTAATGTATTATTAACCGTTTTTCTGTGCAATTACTGTCATACATCTATCTTTCTAGTGAAATTGACATCGCCCAGTCTTCGGCCAGAGGACACTCTCAAGCTGAACTTGTTATAGTGGTCAAGGACGAGGTCTGTCACCTTCTGGCTTGGGGCATAGGCGGATGGCGTGGGCTTGGGTGCCTTGGGTTCACTATGAAGGTGTTCATCGTTTTCAGCTGACGGTCCCATATCCCCCTTGCCTGTCACGTCCGTGACCTGATTTATATCCTAATCGAACTGCTGCCACTCAGTTAACTTCGAGGAATGGGGCCACTGGATCCTCGGACGGGCCGAAGATGCACAACCAGTTGTTATGATTGGAGCTTGCTGGCTTTGGAGGCTCTGTGGGTTGTTGGGAGGTGCTGCTGACCTCGGGTGTAATCGGCACTAGGAGGCTCTGGACACTGCAGGGTTGCCTCCAGGCCTGACTCCTCCTGCTTCTGACCAGAAGTGACGACTGTGTGTTGCGTTGTCATTGCCGCTGCCGAACCTTTCATTCTGCCTTGGTGGTGTTTTAAACCTCTTTGATTCTTGCAGGTGCTCCCAGTAGTAACAAATCATTTATATTTTTCTTTGGGATTTGCTTTTAGTTTTGTACAATATATGTTCTAATCAGATGCAATTGCAACTTTATATCACCCAGGTAACTGATAATATGAAGGGTTTTTAATTAGGAGGAATTGAGGAATTATCCAAGAGTAATTCATCAAAAGTGCAATGAAAAAAAGGCTTCCTTCGTAATCAGATGTAAAATGCGGCCCTGTAGTCAAACCTCAAGCTGATATATTTTCAATAAACAATGTTCAGTTCTAATAGTTTTCTTTGCATGTTTTTCATGATGTTATCAAAATAGAGATGTGTAATGGATTTTTGGGGATGATATCGACAGTAGGGAGAGACAACAAATCTGATACCAATATCTTTCTGAAATCTATCTTCGATCTGCCCTAGGCACCCCTGAAAAGACAGATAAAGATATAGAAATATGTTACATTGGTCCAGCAAATCAAGTAATCAAAAATATATAATAAAGACAAGACGGTCACTCAACTGCAAAGTAACTGAATGTATGTGCATCACTGTTTGATACTAAAATAAAATTTTACAATTTTAATGGTTGTAAAACTTGTAATACTAGTGCACTCTAGTTTAATACTGGCGCAAATCTGTAATAAAACAGTCATATGATTTGTTAACATCGGCAGATATTATCGGTTGACCAATCAACTGGTCGGCCTCTAATAGAGAAAAGAAAAAAGAAAAGCTGCTTAATTTAGAGAAACTTGTCAAAGCTAAGAGTGAGTTCAGTTTAGTTGCAATTTCCCATTCCTAAGTGATTCTGTCTGTTAGATGTTTGCAAATGTCTATATCCCTACATGTGCTTACTGCCAAATGTGTAAAAAAAAGAAAAAAGAAATGTTAAAGCTTACCTGACGCATAGTCCTCATCTGTACCACCTCAGACTGGTTATAATTTATCCCTGTACTGTATGTTTGTTCGTTTATACATACTGCATGTGTACAGGTGCTTGTTAATATATTCTTGATGACATAAATCCATTAACTCTTGGACTGAATAGATTTTTCATTTGACTATCTTTCTCACATGCCTCTATAAAGAAAGCTGAACCAAAATAGTGTCTCCAAAGCTGCATTATGGTGATTTACTTCTAAACTAGTTTTTTACTATTATGAGCATGAGACCGTACATGACATATGCAGATTGATATTTCACTGTGAAATCAATGTCTTATGGAAAGGGCGGCAGAGCGGTATGGATTTTTCTGTTTTTGCTTTGGCATGGCCATCAATCCCTTAAGGTAATCTGGGAGAGAGGACAGCCTGGGGAGAGCGAGACAGCTGCAAAGAGTTGCTGCAGCAGAGGCCACACGGTAGGATTTGATTTATTGGTCTTTTATATCAAAGTATAACAACCCCTCTCCTTTGATATATTTTTTAGAAGGAAATATCATTTCCATGACTGCAACTACAAGTAGAAAATCATAGCTGGAAGATTGTCGCGGTCTGTGGAGGGGCTGGCTGCTAATTGGTTTTGTTGTAGATTGTTGAGTTGAACCGTAGTCCTTAAATGCCAAACAAAAAAGAGTTAACTTTAAAAAGTGCCAGCTAACTTTAAAAAAAAAAAAAAACCTTTCAACCGCCTAATGCTGAATGAATCTCATCCACCTTGGGTCACGCAGTAGGGCACAACTACAGAGGAAAAGTATTTTGGACAACAATTAATTTCTGAGTGAATATTTTTACATTATAATTACATTATTTTACGTTTCTATATAACAGTGAAAAACAGATTGAGTGGGAGGATATAAATAGGAGGATCGTAGGAAGGCTAGCAGCAACAGAGTGATGATGCCTCCGCTGCGGCTCTTTGTCTGGAGTTTTGAAGGGATATAACTTCATAACAGCTGAAGCCATGGACTAGATTAGACCCAGGTGCAGATAGATACATATTGGTGCAACATACAGGAGAGATGAGAAGCAGCAGAGAGCTGCCCAGACCGGCTGCAGGGGACCGATAAGGTTTTTCAAAGTCATGAGCTGCCATCACACTGTCTGATATTGATACTAACCCCATCTTCCTTTATCAACCCTTAAGTGGCAAAAGGCACATTTGGTAAAAAGTTGTGTCAAGAGACATCACAAATATAAACCTGTGTTGGAACTAATCCTCACTATTTTCTGGAACAACCCACAAAAAAAAGTTAATGGAAATCAAATAGGATTTTCATGCAGGCAAACACATTTTTATTCAAAACAAAGCCCTAATCCTTCTGTTGTTTACCACTCCAGCTGCAGGAATATTTTCAATTAACATTTCCACTGGGAATCTTTGATACCAAACAATGCGGAATAAAACTCCCCAGGCTAAAAATGGTCATGACAGGCACAGAAAAGTTTCATAGAAAGACAAACAAAGAGAGATCATTGAAAGGTAAGAAAAGTAGATGGCAGAAAGTGAGGAAAAGTAAAAATGAAAGCCTTAACATGGAAAAAAACTGGGTAAGACTAGGAACTATATGGTGTGTTTTCATATTTAGCCACGCTACTATAAGCACTATTTCTGGAAGATAGAGTAGAATGAGGGGATTTCATGGGTCATGTCCTTCTGTTACTGTGGCAAAATGACAGTTGTGAACACACCACAGATTCATGTGAATGCCATGATGCAGACTGTAAAGACTGTAGTCATTACAGTGATGTGGTTGTGTGAAAGAAATATATATTTACAGGGCCTTGAGAGACTTTCCGATAATATGATAGCAGTTTGGACTTTTGGTTGTTGTCAATAATATTGTAGGCATAACCTAGTAGAAGGGCCCTCACTGATCTCTCTGGTGTAAAAACCAGCACAGATTTGGGTGCATTTGATAAATGCTCCTATATATTCACCTGAAATGTAGGATTAAAGGGCGCCAGAAGACGTCTGCAAGGAAATCTCAACAGCATTGGTGTGGACAACCAAACTCCAATTGACTTTTTGATAATTAAAGTAAACATCCAATATATTTAACGTACATAATCTAGGCTATAATTTGATCAACATTTTTTCACTGTCTGTGAAACCTTGTCAGACTATGATCGTGAGTGTTACGGCTCTTAAAAGAAGCATCCCTAGGACCGGAGGAGGCCAGCCAGACCCCAGCGAGACATGATACCAGACTGAAGAGCAGGCCCCAGTTGAAATCTGACCCAAGTCTGCCTCAAGTGCCACCCTGAATTTTTAAAAAAAAAAGACTTTTTAAAACTGTGATAAATTGTGACTAACAATGACTTTTTTCCCCCTCCAATTAAACAAGTGGGATTAGAAGTGGACATCCAAATCATCTCATGATCTTTTTTAAACAAAAAGACAAAAAGTGTTCATAAAATCAAATCCTTTCTGGTGATTAGTACATGGGAAATGATTCAGATCATGTCCTGTTGTTTTGATTGTTCTGAATGTTATGATGTATGTTAATGTCTCAATTGTAAAAGTATCACAAATAGCACTTTAAGGATGTCAAAGTATGAGTACTTCAACACTGTTTTGACTAATGAATAACTGTAAAAAAAAAAAAAAAAATTACAACTGTTTTAGTAATTATTCTGGTATGTGTATGTTTAGCTGAATGTGGTTCTTTTTATTCAAGAAAATACAAGGTGCAATGACAAAAAAGGCACTTTATTCTATTAATTATGTTTGAGGACAATTAAGGCGAATTAGGCTCTGTATCAGTTTGCATATAAAATCGGGAAAGTCATTAATTAGCATTAAAAATCTATTAACATTAATTAAAAGTAATTGTTAATTAATCAAAAGCGTCTGTGCTCGAGTGAAGGGGGGTGGGCTGCTGACAGTTTTGTCCTTATGAACAAATACAAACACCCAGAAATGCACACAGCCCTGCTGGCTATAGAAGTACAAGCCAAAGGCTGTCAACAAAATAAACAGAAAATATTCTGAATACAGTTTTGCTCCTGCTGTCCTGTCCATGTGTATGAAATATACATAAAATTAAATTCTCCTTGTGCTTTCATTATTCAACAAAGTGCTCAAATTTAAATTTTCCAGAAACAAATGAATACAAAGGCTTTCACAATCTGTAAGTGCAAATATCATCATCCTCCATACAGTGAAAGCATGGGACAGGATATATACATTCATATAAGCTGATGTGATGTAATGATGTGTTTGTTACATTAAGGCATTTGAGGCTGAATTATAATTATAAGCAGGTATGTTTATATGTGTACTATATCCTTTTCTGTACCAGTACTATTCGTCAGATGGTGGGTGAACAAACAGACAAAGAAAGTCTGACTTTTGTCTTCAAAAAAGGCATTGTGTCGTTTTTGTAATACTAGGGGAACATATGTTTACATTTCTTACAAATGGGATGATTGATGAAACTGTATTTTATTACCTGCTTGGATCTCAACAAAAAAGTATAAAACTTTAAACGACTTTTTGTTTTGCAGGTATCCATTTCGTTACCCACACTTCCTGTGAATTAATTTAACCCTTGTGTCATGTTCATATTGTTGTTACTCAGCCAGTGTTTGTGGGTCTGATGGACCCGTTGCATTTTGTGGCTTTTAATGCGAGGTAAAAAAAAATGTTGCATGTGATGCTGTGTCCACTGAGTCCCTGAGACATGTCGAGGACAACTCTCATTCCTTGGTTTTTCTCGGGGGCTCCTCCATCAGGTTTCCCTGTGTAGACTTGTAAGTTCCAAGCATATGAGGAAGTGGCATCACAGGCAGCCCCAGATCTTGTATACCACACTTTGCAGGTTTGCAGGTCTGCT